>NC_091448.1:67202179-67502822 GCF_964237555.1 Oryctolagus cuniculus | reverse complement strand
TTTGTTGTTGTTGTTGTGTTTTTTTTGTTTGTTTGTTTGTTTGTTTTTTTTGCCAGAGTGTCTTGGCTTTCCATGCCTGAAATACTCTCATGGGCTTTTCAGCCAGATCCGAATGCCTTTAGGGCTGATTCTGAGGCCAGAGTGCTGTTTAGGACATCTGCCATTCTATGAGTCTGCTGAGTATCTTGCTTCCCATGTTGGATCACTCTCCCCTTTATTTATTCTATCGGTTAGTATTAGCAGGCACTAGACTTGTTTATGTGCTCCCTTTGACTCTTAGTCCTTTCATTATGATCAATGTGAACTGAAATTGATCACTTAGACTAGTGAGATGGCATTGGTACATGCCACCTTGATGGGATTGAATTGGAGTCCCCTGGTATGTTTCTAACTCTACCATTTGGGGCAAGTCAGCTTGAGCATGTCCCAAATTGTACATCTTATGTTTAACAGGGATCACATTTCAGTTTAATTTCAACACTTAAGAATAACTGTGTATTAATTACAGAATTAAACCAGTCATATTAAGTAGAACAGACAAAAAAAACTACTAAAGAGGGATAATGTATTAATTGTTCATTAACAGTGAGGGCTATGCTGATCAAGTCACCGTTTCCCATAGTGTCCATTTCACTTCAACAGGTTTCCTTTTTGGTGTTCAGTCAGTTGTCACCGATCAGGGAGAACATATGGTATTTGTCCCTTTGGGACTGGCTTATTTCTCTAAGCATGATGTGTTCCAGATTCCTCCATTTTGTTGCAAATGACTGGATTTCATTGTTTCTTACTGCGGTATAGTATTCTAAAGAGTACATATCCCATAATTTCTTTATCCAGTCTACCGTTGATGGGCATTTAGGTTGGTTCCAGGTCTTGGCTATTGTGAATTGTGCTGCAATAAACATTAGGGTGCAGACCGCTGTTTTGTTTGCCAATTTAAATTCCTTTGGTAAATTCCAAGGAGTGGGATGGCTGGGTGGAACGGTAGGGCTATATTCAGGTTTCTGAGGAATCTCCAGACTGATTTCCATAGTGGCTTGACCAGTTTGCATTCCCACCAACAGTGGGTTAGTGTCCCTTTTTCCCCACATCCTCGCCAGCATCTGTTGTTGGTAGATTTCTGAATGTGAGCCATTCTAACCAGGGTGAGGTGAAACCTCATTGTGGTTTTGATTTGCATTTCCCTGATTGCTAGTGAGCTTGAACATTTTTTCATGTGCCTGTTGGCCATTTGGATGTTCTCTTTTGAAAAATGTCTATTGAGGTCCTTGGCCCATCTCTTAAGTGGGTTGTTTGTTTTGTTTTTGTGGAGTTTCTTGATCTCTTTGTAGATTCTGGTTACTCACCCTTTATCTGTTGCATAGTTTGCAAATATTTTTTCCCATTCTGTCGGTTGTCTCTTCACTCTCCTGACTGTTTCTTTTGCAGTACAGAAACTTCTCAATTTGATGCAATCCCAATAGTTGATTTTGGCTTTGACTGCCTGTGCCTCCTGGGTCTTTCCCAGAAATTCTTTGCCTGTGCCAATATCTTGAAGGGTTTCTCCAATGTTCTCTAATAACTTGATGGTGTCAGGTCGTAGATTTAGGTCCTTCAGTCTCCCACTGGGTTGCCAAAGTTATGGAATTGTAGCGTCTCTGGAGAGTACTCACATGAATTCCGTGAGTTCTCTCCCCCACCGTCTCTTTTTTCACAGTCTCAGTTCAGTAGCACCACGAATTTACTAGGTCTTAATCTCCTGTTAATTTGCCCCGCCCAGAGTCAGGTTTTTCTGCTAGGCTCAGGGCTGGTGCAGACCTGAGGTTGCTCTGCTTATGACGTATGTCCAAGATGGCGCCTGCTCTTTGTCTTGATCGCCCTTGAGAGGTGAGAAGAGAGAGAGAAACCCGTGTCCGTACCAGTCACCTTTTTTTTCTCTCTCTCTCTCTTCCAGTTAGCCTGGTGAACTTCCCCCCCAGGGGTCGTTCCCTCTAGTCTCCTCTCTTCACTTGCCTGCCGGTGTCTTGGACTATTGAGGTTCGGCTCACCTCGCGTTCCAGTGATGGTGTGTTGAGTCTGCCGCTGGTGTCCCGAACTGTGGGCTCCCATGCTCTCCACGCAGGTCCACTGTGAATCACGCATTCCGGAAGAGTTTCTTCTGCTGTTTCCTCCCCTACTCTTCCTCGAACCTGCAGTATCTCCACTTTTATTAAACTGTCTCTCCCCGGACTATCAGTGTGCTCCCTTCCTATTACGCCATCTTGCCTCCTCCCTATCCAACTGAATCTTTTTAAAACCCTTGGAATATGAAACTTGAGTTCTCATTTCTTACATGTAAAACACATCAGATATTCCATGAAGTACATGCCTTGACCAATCCCTGTAACTAATAGCTCAATGAAGATTCGATCTTCCTAAGTGTCTTCTAATAACATTCTTACGTTTTCTGAGAGTCAAGATATGAATTTACACTCAGGCTATGTAAACTAAACAGGACTTCAGCAGCGAACAGAAATTACACATCAAGTATACACATACCGAAAAGTAAACAGTACAAAGAGATGAACTTTACTGTAATTATTTCTAGAAAGAGAAAATTATCAGCATGTCTATTTCTCAAGGGGGGAAGAGAGGGAAGGAGTAAGGAGAGGTCAGGGCAAAGGGGCCATGGAGAGAGGGGACAGTTAGTTCTCTGAAGGTACTTAGCTCACTGGCCAGGCACAGGATAAGAGGTCAGCAAATGACCATGTATGGTACATCCGTACGTTGGAGTGAGTCCTCTATAAGGACATAAACAGTATGGTCAGAACCAAGAAAAACACATCAGGTATCATTAAGGCCATGGTAGGTTTGTTTGGAAGATCTACTGGAATCAAATCATTTTACCAGTGGACCTCAGAATACCGGAGTCATGTAAAGTATAGAAAACTGATATCTAAACTATAAAGTGATTTGCCTGTCATTACAACATAAGGACTGCCATGACAGAGATGATCTCCTTAATAAAACTTAATAAAAAACTCACGATTCAACTGTGCTGCTCAGTAACTTATAGCAAGTCCTTTTGAGCAGAAACACATAAAGTCATTTAAGAATAATTACTGCTAGCGATTTGGACTGTACATTAAGAGCTCTGTGTTGTGGAAAGAAGCAGCCATCAAAGAAGGATGTACTTTTCTCTGACGGGAGGAGAGAACTTCCACTTTGCTCATGGTCTTGTCTAGATACTAATGGGGACTGTGGATTCAAATGCCTTCCACAGCCATGGCAGCTCATGGCAAGAGTCTTGGGTGGTCACTGACATCATACATAAGAATGTGTGACAACAGGAGTCACTGTGCACTAACTTCCCATGCAGGACCTCTGTCCTCACTGAGTTGTATTAGGAGAGTTAACTGTAAAACTTGTTCTCCAATAGTTTTTTTAAAATATTGTGTGTATGTGAGTGTGCAAATTGTTACAATCTTTGCATAATATAGAGTTGGTCTTCTGTGTATAAAGTTAACCAAAAACAAATCTTAATGGAGAATAGGACTGGGAATGGGAGAGAGAGGAGGAGGTGCAGTGGAAGTGGGGGTGGGAAGGCAGGTATGGTGAGAACAATCACTATATTCCCAAAGTTGTACTTATGAAATTTGTACTTACTAAATAAAAGTTTTTTTAAAAAAAGTTCTGTGTTTTAGTTATAAATACTATAAAGAGTGGTAAATGATATATAAATGTAAAATTCTAATATATTTAAGATATATACACATTTATTAAATATTCCACATAAAATACTGCAGAATATATATATATCTTTTTCATTATCTTTTGCAGATAATTTGATTCTATAGAAATTAACTGAATTCCAGTTAGAATGGTTATGTGGTGAAATTTAACCTAAATCTTAAGACTACATTTGCAAATCAAAGATAGGTTTCTGGGGCTTGGCATTGTGGCAGAGTGGGTTAAGCAGCCCTGTGCAATGCCAGCAAACCACCTGGGCATCGGTTCCAGTCCTGGTTGCTCCACCTCTGATTCAGCTCCCTTCTATTGTGCCTGGGAAAGCAGTGGAAGGTGGCTCAAGTCTATGTGCCCCTGCACCCTTGTGAAAGACCCAGAGTGCCAGGCTCCTGGCTATGACCTGGCCTAGCCCCCACCCATGTGGCCATTAGGAGAACAAACAAGCGAATATACAATCTCTTCATCTTTGTCTCTCTGAAACTCTGCCTTTCAATTAACCAAATTTTTTTAAAGATATATTTATTTATTTAAAAGTCAGAGTTACACAGAGAGAGGAGAAGAAGAAAGAGAGAGAGAGGTCTTCCATCCGATGGTTCACTCCCCAATCGGCTCCAACAGCCAGAGCTGTGCCAATCTGAAGCCAGGAGCTTCTTCCGGGTCTCCCACAGGGGTGCAGGAGCTCAAAGACTTGGGCCATCTTCCACTGCATTCCCAGGCCACAGCAAAGAGCTGGATGGGAAGTGGAACAGCCGGGTCTTGAACTGGTGCCCATGTGGGATGCCAGTGCTTCAGGCCAGTGCGTTAATCTGCTGCGCCACAGTGCCTGCCCCAAATAAATATTTTTTTAAATAGGTTCTTATAAAATTCTCAAAGTCAGATTTGAACAAAGGGTACTTCCTAAGCTGGGGCTCTGCTTACACATTGGCTTGTAACAGAAAAGGTATTGGCATTCCCGCCAGCACAGGCAGCACTGGGAGGAAGAAGCGTGCAAGCCGAGAGCAGGAACCTCGAGGTCGACAGCAGTGGAGATGTATGACGACAAGATTCGTTAAGGTCACCACTTCTCTAACTTTATGGATGCCACCTGAGGCTTCAGAGTGGGGTTCAAGATACCCACACAGGAAGGGGTGTCCAAAAAGCTTATGAAGATGCATATTATGAACAAAACGGTGCATGGACTCCCAAGGCGTCTCGCACCCAAGTAAGCTTATCTTTTCCTTTCATTTGCCCACAAACCATCAAAAGCCCTCCCTTGCCCAAGGACTTCCTGTTTAGGCAGGTACTGGTATTTGTTCCTTTGTTTTATCTCATTAGAGCGAGAAAGGCCAAGCTGTGTCCTCTGTGACACTGGCCTGGGTCTCCTGGCCCCTCCTTCCCGGTGCTCTCCTCAGCCTGATGGTGATGCCTCAGGGAGGTGGCCTGGGAAACCATCCGCTGAACTGTCATTCGGAAGTGGTTTACCTGGGTGATGCCTCCAACTATCACTCCCCATCAACTCCCCCCACACACTCCACCTTCCTCTCAATGTTTCTGTGTGTGGTAAATACAGGGGAAAGTGGACGTTTGATCCTGTGGAACAAGGAACCCTATTCTCCGTCTCCACCTGTGCTTACTTAGGTTAACACAGGACCAACCCGATTAAAAACAGAAACAAAACTGGGAAGATCTCCCTGTTGGCCTGAGTGCAAGAATTCACAACGCATTACCGGCACAGGATAGGTCCTGGAAGGTGCTGAGAATGGCCACAGTGTCTGTTCCTGAAATGCATTCCTGCCCAGAAGCCTGGGGGACAGCAAGTGACCGTTCCCCCCACTCCTGCAGGTCACCCTGTGATATGCTGCATTCCGTTCACATTCTACAGTCAGCACCCACATTCTATCAGGCCCTCCAGACTTCACCCCCTTTAAAGATAACACAAGGTTCTGCAGGTTGGGCAAATAAAAACACTCAAGAAAGTATACGTAACAGCTCCACCTACGACCATTAATGGTACAACGAAGTCCCTTCTCTTGGTTAGAGATGCAGCTTGTCCCCCAAATGACAGCAGTGGGATGTACACAGTCTAAAACAGAAGAGCGAGAGGTGCAGCATTGCGAGCTCAGCTCAGTGGCTGGGCTCCGCGTGGGAGCACCTACCACATACCGTCAGGAATGCCTAAGCAACGAACAATCTCACAGCATTACTTGCCCTCCCTTGATGTAGTCAAGGAAAGAAACTTCCGTTTCTACCAAGAAGGAGAGTAACGTTACCTGGAAAAGAAACCCAGAATTAGCTCTAGCAGAACTAACTGTAACCCCGAAGGACATTTTTCCCCTAAATGACACAGAGAAAACCCTACTTCCTAGCATTTGGAAAAAGCACTAAATACATGATAGTTTATTAAAATCTGCTAGGACTGACTGCTCTTACGTTGAAAATTAGCAGAAGAGACTGGACCAGAAAAGAAGAAAAAATTAACTCCTTTCTATGACCAGTTTTCTCGCTTTGAAGAACAGCTTGAAAATTGTCTAAGAGGACACTGTGCTCCTTCTGATTTTAGATCAAAGGGGAGATGAAAGGGCGCTGGAAAATGGTTCAAACTGAAAACCCAGAGTCAGTGAGCCACCCTGCAGAGGGAGGGGCCCGACGCTTCTGACTCAGCTCTGTGCACGATCATCTTCCCTGCGGGTGTCCTGCCTCTCGGGAATCCTTACACAGGAATGCAGAGAAAACTCAGATTTTGCCTCTCCAACGGAAAGTTAATCTCAGGGGGAAAATTTCAGTATTTTTTTACTCAATAAGAAGATTTCTTTTTTTTAACACTATTTTCAGATACATTCATCTTTGCACCCTACTGCACTGATTTAGCGCAGCATCCATTCCCACAGTTGTAACGCTTAATGCTTTATCAACAAGCACCTTCACACCCCGTAAAATAAATCTACTTAACAGTTAAGGGAAACATTAAGGGTATAGTCTTTCTACCTTTTTTAAAAAATTTTTATTTGACAGATAGAGTTAGAGAGAGAGACAGAGACAAAGGTCTTCCTTCCGTTGTTCACCCCCCACCACAATGGCAGCAACAGCCGGAGCTACGCTGATCTGAAGCCAGAAGTCAGGCACTTCTTGCTGGTCTCCCATGTGGTGCAGGGCCCAAGCACTTGGGCCATCCTCCATTGCCCTCCCAGGCCACAGCAGAGAGCTGGACTGGAAGAGGAGCAACCAGAACTAGAACCTGGTGCCCATATGGGATGCCTGCACCACAGGCAGAGGATTATCCAAGTGAGCCATGGCGCCGGCCCCAGGTCTTTCTAAATATGACTTGAACTTTTCCATGTCTGCCTGATTCTCTGTACTCTGACTCCACTGAAGAACACATGAGCTTCCCTCCAGGAACTCAGCCCACAGGAGGACCTGCAGGAAGCCAGGCCACCAGCCCCAGCGGGTGTGCTCCCCTGTGATCACTCCCTAGGCAGGCGACTCCTGTGTCATGTTCACAGTGCAATCCTATGTGAAACAAAGCCCCAGTCTTACTTGTTTCCAGCCTGATTTAAAATGTCCACTTGGGCTTTATTCATTAATTTTAATGTTTAATGGGTAACACAAAAATTGACTTACTGTTCCAGAATTCGTACACTTTTTCTTTTTTCCTTTCTTTTTGGGATTCACCACCTAAAAAAACAGATGAAACAATTCAAACCCGTTAGGTAATTTTGAAGACGGTAGTTTAATCGGCTGCCTTGGCGTCTGGTGCAGGTATTGCTTTACAAATGCTTTGAGGACTCCTGGCCAGTTATCTGGGCACTGCTTCTCTGCACACTTGCTGGGGAGCCTCGGGAAAGAGAGCTTCGTTTGTCAGAGGTACTCTCCTCACTCACCTGATGCACTGAGCATCTTTCACCATCTGCTTCTTGGGAACAGGTTGTTAACATCCAAGGTCCACAATAATTATTATCACTTTCTAGAAAATTTAAAGTGATGCATATCTAGGAAATGTAGCTTGTTAGAATTAAATACCCTAACACAACAGATCACCCAACGTGTGAATATCTAAGAGGTTTACCAACCTATCAATTGCTTCATCATGTTAATAATTTCCACGGAATGCCCATACTACCTAGTAGGTAGTCTATTTTATTGACACAAGACTGATTTTTTTGACCATTGGTTTTGTGAAGAAGTATCAATGCAGGATCAATGCACTCCTACATTTGAACAAAACTGAAGGCACCAAGGAACAAGAAAGAAGAGTGCCACCTGTCAATCTCACAGGATCAATAAAATACAGTAGTGCCTTAAGAGGCTCTGCCAGCTCTTCTCAACCCACAGCATGGGGACAGCACTTGACCGGGAAAGAAAGATGAAAGACTTTATGAGTAAGTACTATTTGAGCCAGAATTTATTAACGTAAACCAGGGTTCCAATAAAAATGAAATGAACAAAGACAGCAGTCTAGAAAGGGTTTGACTGAAACAGAGGTCACAGACAAACAGATTCAAAATGAGTCTGAAATAGTGAGTGGGAGCCATGTTGAGGAGATCCTAAATATCAGAGCGCAGGGTTGGGACGCTCTTCAACTGAGGTTTCAACCAGAGCACGGTCTACTCAGTCGACAGCACAGAGATCCACGCAGAGAAACTGGAGACAACAGTCAGGATTCTATTTCTAACCACCTATGAAGAGGTAACGAGGCACTGGATAAAGCAGTGCCAGGAAGCCTGGCTCCCAAGGAGAACTCAGAAAACAGATTAAACTGGATTAGGACCACCACTACAGAGGGCCTATGTCAGCTGTACTTCATATGTCTGCCTCTCCCATTACACACTGACATTTTCTAGTCATCTTTGTATCCCCAGAGGGATACACAAAATATGGACTATGGAAGACATTTAGTAATTTTTACAAGTGTACAAATTAGTGTGTGGAATACTTAGTGCAGTAAGAAGGTGGTAGGTGAAGGAGACTCCTTCACTTTTGACTTAAAAGAGGCCAATTTTAATGTCCACTCGGCAGAGAAAGGTTATTATTCTTGACGAAACACTAATAATAATATTTTCCTTTGACCCCCACAAGTATTAAATTATAGGAACACAGCAATACCACAGCTCAAGGATGAACAGTGCTAAAGTATGCCAGGTGTCCCAACACATGCTTGCTGATCAACTAGTGGAGTGCTTTAAGGCAGAAGTAACTACTGTGGACTTGCTTTAATAAATGGATTTTTTTAAGATTTATTTATTTCAAAGGCAGAGACATACAAAGTGAGGAAGAGACGGAAAAAGAGATCTATTCACTAGTTCGTTCCCTAAGCCAGGAGCCAGGAACTCCATCCTGGTCTCCCATATGGGAAGTGGGCCCAAGTATTTCAGCCATCCTCTACTGCATTCCAGGCCCATTAGCAGGGAAGTGGATCAGAAGATCAGCAGGGACTTCACTGGCATTCCAAATAAGGGTGCCAGAGGTGTCACAAGCAGCAGCTCAATCCAGCGCCACACTGCAGGCCCCAGCATGATTTCTTATTGACTGTGCATGGCCTTGTCACTCCCTCTAGTTGGCACGTGAAAGAGAGCGAAGGCACTCTGCAGATCACAGGCCACTGTGCAGTGCCACTGATCACAACTGAAGCACATTCTCTTTTCTTATTAGGGAAGTTTTGGTGGGCAAGTTGGTAGGAAGACAAAATATAAAAGATGAAGCTTAAAAAATTAACATATCCATACTTAATTTTTAAAGTTTCCCATGCAAAAATTCAAGATCACTCCAGATTTAAAAGGCCTTGGGACTTGAAGAGAAATAATACCATTTAGTCTAAGAAACAAGTTGGCTAAAGGAATTTAAATATTCTTAAAATCATATATTGTTGCTAAGTTACCTGTGGCACTTATCCTTATCCTTTGCAAAATCCATTTTTTAAGACATAGAGTTACTGGAAGTGATTAAAATAAAATGCTTCTCACCTCGTATACATTGAATTGGGACTGCCCTCTAGAAAGTTCCCGGTAGCTTGTTGTAAATTCTCCAATGATATCGTGACTAAAAGGAAAAAAGTATACATTAAGTCTAGTGATCATGGAAAAAGCTTGCTATTATTATGCATGTAATAATTAGTAACTCTAAGAGACGGATCTATCATTGTCCTCTAATTCAAAATCATGTATATACAAGTCTTATTTTTATTAATATTCAGATGTGTAGTCCACCAAAATTCATTTTTACATAGGTATATTAGTATTAAGATCTGCAATCTCAGAAATATTGTTATTAAAATAATTATTTAACAGGATGAAAATGGGAGACACTCAAATTTATTCATCAATGAAGTAATCAAAAACATACAGAAATCTTCAAACTTTCCTGTGGCTGGGGGTAATAAGACACCACTACAGAAAGAAATGACATGCTAGCGTGTCTAACAGTCACCAATCTGCTCTTTAATGACAGCAATTAACAAGTGTTTTACTAGCACCAACCTGGTAATTCTAAACGTCATCACTACTTCTCGGGGGCCTTCTCAGTTTAGTGAGGAGGGGAAAGAAGTGAGTAACATGGGTGAGTTCTCACTGAGGCTGACCCACGCTTGCACAAAATAAACGTTCAGCACTCAGCCGCAGGGAGAGGACTTCTATTCTACTCCTCTGGAGTCAACGTAATGCCCAATACTATGCTGAACACACAACGCTCTCTCCCTTTCTCTCTCTCTCTCTCTCCGCCAGGCTGGCAGGGTGGAAGAGGGCGCCCCACCACCCCCCAGCACCCCGCCCCACCACGACCCCCTCTACAGCTCGGCTGAGTCGCCTCGCCAAGAGCGAGTCTTGCAACCCGGGGCATTTTCTGGGGAGACGCCCAGTCTGAGGGCTGCTGGAACTGACGGGGAGGGACAGGCGTCCGGGACGGCCGGGTGAGCGGGTCCTGGCGGGGTGGGGGGCAGGGCCGCGAGGCTGGCAGGGTGGAAGCGGGCGCTCAGCGTAGCACCACCTCGAGGGGACAGGGAGGGCCGGCCCGGATGGCTAGGGCCGCTGGAAGTCTCGCAAGAGTACGAGCTGGGCCCCAGGGGCGCCTCCTGGCAGGGCATCCCGCTGCCCAGCGGAGGCCTGGCGACCAGGATGCCGGACCCGTCTCGTGAGCTGGCCCCGCTGCCCGGCCCAGGCGCGACGCCAACAGATGCTGCGGGGCTGGAGGCGGGGGACCCTCAGCCGGTAGCGGCCCGCGCGGTCCGCACCAGCCTCGACAGCCGCCGCCGTCGCCCACCCCGGCGCTGGCCGCTCGCCGCTCGCGGGGCCTTACCGAGGCACTGCCCCACCGGCGTGCTGAACGGATTCCCCAGCAGGAACTCCATCTTGCACGGAAAGCGCGGCGGCGGACTGGGCGTCCAGTCTGCCCGCCCAGGTCTCCGCCGTCCCCAGCCGCGGTCCCGACCTGACTGACACTTGCCCCCGCCCCACCCTCAGGAACGCCGAGCCCGGGCCCTTGGCCACGCCCCCTTGTCGCGTCTCTATTGGGCAACGCCTACAGAGCCCTCATCCGATTGGCCTTCGCCTCTACCTCAGTGAAGCTCCCACCCACCCCGCGGCGTCCGATTGGCCGGAGAGCGAGCTAGGTCGCTGGAGTCCCCGTCAGGCGTAGCGGCACCTCCCCTGGCCCGCCTCCGAAAGAGAGGCTTTGCGTGTTGATTCGTCCATATGTCGGTAAGCTAGAGAATCCTTAGTATTATTGGATAAAAGACGAGTCAATCACTTAAATAGGGGCAAGGAGAGGAGGTGGATCTACGAAGATCCCCGCCCACAGAAAGTGTTGATTGGGTAAACGTTTGTTTTCTCTAAGCCTGGTTGGTGTGGTAGGATTTCCCCGCCCCGAGAACTGATCACGTGATGCGTCCACTTTCACCCAGGATGTCTACCTCTTAACTTCCCCTTAGCGACCGAGCGGCGGCGCTTGGTTCCCTAGCAACCGGGGGACGCTGTTGCTGCACAGACCCAGCCCGGAAGCCGGCGCCTGAGAGAAGAGGAGAGGAGACCCGGGGCCGACAGCGGGGAGAGAGGTCGGTCCACTAGTGTGCTCCCCAGATAACCTCAAAAGCCCAGGTCTCCCGCGTGGGCGGTGGGGCCGCGAGCACTTGAGCCGGCACCCGCCCCTTCCCAGGTGTGCATTGTTAGCAGGAAGCGGGAGCCAGGAGCTCCCGGGACTCGAACCCCGGCACCCCAGCACGAGAGATTTTGTGGGTGCCCCAGCGGTGTCCTAAGGGCTGCCGAATCCCACGCCCACCTCTGCGAAGTGAGCTCACGGCTCCTGGGTCAGCCACCTCACGCTGGCTTCAGCCGGCCACAACACTTAGTCTTGGGCTTTCTGTGGGTGAGGAAGGAGAGGGTAAGGGCGCAGGGCCAGAAAAGATTTTTTTTTTTTTTTAAGATTTATTTTATTTCTTTGAAAGACAGAGTTAGAGGTAGAGCCAGAGAGAGGTCTCCCCTTCACTGGCCCACTCCCCAAATGACCACAACAGCCAGAGCTGCACCAATCCGAAGCCAGGAGCCAGGAGCTTCTTCCAGGTCTCCCACACGGGTGCAGGGGCCCAAGGACTTGGGCCAGTTTCCACTGCTGTCCCAGGCCGTAGCAGAGAGCTGGATTAGAAGAGGAGCAGCCGGGACTAGAACTGGCGTCCATATGAGATGCTGGCACATCAGGCCAGGGCATTAACCCGCTGCGCCACAGCGCCAGCCCCTTAAACCTTTCCATACACAGTGTGCTTGCTCTCCTGTCTGCTGATCATTCCTCCAGGTTCCGGCTGTCATCGTCAACCTCTGCACGTCCGTGTGATCATTCTCCCTTGGCTTTGGCTGGGAATGCAGGGTCGTCCCTGTTAGTTACTCCGCTGTGTGACCTTGGCCAAGTATCTTCTTCCCCTCCACCGCGTATCTGAACCCTGTGCCGTGTCCCGGCCTGCAGAGCTGGCGTGTAATTCAATAGTGCGTGTGCGCAGAGTCCATGGCAAACCCTGTTAGTGGCTGCTCCCCTCCTTAGTAATTCATGGGCACTGGGAACTGTGCGTCGCAGAGCCGATTGGCCCACGGTTCCTGTTTCCCAGGAAACTGCTGCACCTGCTTCCCGGCGAAGAGGCTCTTCAGGTCGCAGCGGCGTCGGACTCGAAGCTGCTGTCTCTGCCGCCTAACTCTGGGCTCACTGACGCCACTGACAGGCAAGTCGGCAGGGACCTGGCCTGGGTGGGGAATTACTGACTGTATCCCCACAGCACAGGGCTGTTTGGGCCTCATCCCTGACCCGGGACAGCTGTGAGAAACCTTGTGCACGGTGGCAGTGAGAGTGTCTGGAACCCTGGGTACAGCTGAGCCATGCTTAGGAAGATGGGTCCATTTCTTACCTGGAAACTGGGGTTCGTCCTATGTGTAAATCGAGTCCCCAGGGAGCTCTCAAGTGTGACCCCCACCTCGGTCGTCACCAACCTCACTCCTCTTGGAGTTCTCAGTACTGTAGCTGGAATGTGCTTCTTAGAATTATTAAAGTCCAGGGGCCGGCGCTGTGGCGCAGCGGGTTAATGCCCTAGCCTGCAGTGCTGGCATCCCATATGGGTGCTGGTTCGAGACCCAGCTGCTCCACTTCCGATCCAGCTCCCTGCTAATGGCCTGGGGAAGCAGGGGCCAAGTGCTTGGGCCCCTGAACCCACGTGGGAGACCCGTAAGAAGCTCCTGGCTCCTGGCTTCAGATCAGTGCAGCTCCAGCCATTACAACCATTTAGGGAATGAACCAGCAGATGGAAGACACCTCTCTCTCTCTCTCTCTCTCTCTCTCTCTCTCTCTGTCTGCAACTCTGCCTCTGAAATAAATAAATCTTAAAAAAATAATAATTATTAAAGTCTGGGCATGGGTGGCTTAACCAGGGCCCAGGGTAAGTAGCCACCCCTGGCTCCTGACTCCAGCCCCGCATCAATGCAGACCCTGGAGGCAACAGGGGAGGGCTCGAGCGCTTGGGTTCCTGCCACCCACGTGGGAGATCCAGATGGAGTTTTTAGCTCTTCTGGCTTTGGCCTCAGCACAGCTCAGCCCAGCCCTCACCATCACAGGCATGTGACGGCTGTGCTGCTTCCGTGGGCAGAAGGTGGGATAGCAGTGGCACGTGTGGCCAGGGCCAGGTTGGGAGTGGAAGGTGCATACCTGCGTCAGGTGCATCCAGGCGGGGGGCGAGGAGGAAGAATCGGTGAGGATGCCCCCTGTCCCACCTCACAGGGCCTGTATTTGATTTCCAGCTCTGCTTCCCCACTCCAGCTTCCTGCTGGCCCACACCCCAGAAGCAGGAGTGATGGCGCGAGTGGTTGAGTCCCTGCTGCTGGTGCGGGAGACCTGGATGGAGTTTAGGGCTCTTAGCTTCACCCTCTCACCCTGCCCACCCCCTCCACTGGGAGCACCTGCTTGCACTCGCGTCCCCCTCCCTGCCCTGCCCCCTCTGTCTCCGTTTCTGCTTGTCAAAAACAATTCTTTTAAGATTTATTTATTTATTTGAAAGGCAGAGTTAGAGAGAGAGAGAAAGAAAGAGAGGTCTTCCATCCATTGGTTCATTCCCCAGTTGGCCGCAACAGCCAGGGCTGTGCTGATCTGAAGCCAGGAGCCAGGAGCTTCTTCCGGGTCTCCCACGCAGGTACAGGAGCCCAGGCACTTGGGCCATCTTCCACTGCTTTCCCAGGCCACAGCAGAGAGCTGGATCAGAAGTGGAGCAGCCGGGACTCGAACCAGTGCCCATATGGGATGCTGGCACTGCAGGGGGCGGCTTTGCCTGCTATGCCACAGCGCCAACCCCCAAAAAGAAATGTAAGAGATCACAGAGACCTTAAGAGAAAGGGATGGGAAATGCCCACAGAAGGGGACACAGAACTCGCAAGGCCTGGACTCGGGCGCGTTAGGGACTGAAAAGCCAGCAGGAGGAAGACAGTGTCTGTCTGTGTCAGTCTGTCTGTCCTGTGTGTACCCCCCAGCCCCCATCTTCCTCTCTCTGCCTCTGTGTCTGTTCCTCCTGTTCTTGGCTTCGCCCTGTGCCCGGCCAGGCCAGCTGTGGGGTCCCCACCTCTGCTGAGCACCCTCATTCCCGGTCCTGAGTCTCAGGAGGCAGGGACACAAGTGGGCAGCTTGGGTCAGTGCCTCACCGAGCACTGGACCTGCAGGGGACAAGGCAACTGCCAGCCGGCAACTTGACCGGGGCTGCCAATGGTTGGCACCAAGAGACCTGGACGGGGAGGCCTGGCACCAGGCCACAGCCCAGTGGGACCAGCTGTAGCTGTGGGGCCAAGAGATGGACCCCGGCAGGTGGCCCGGGTGCTTGCCAGGAGCACCCAGAGCTCCCTGGGGACACATGTACGGACCCTGAGGGGCAGCCCTCCGAGTTAAGACGCCATCACAGGACCTGGCGTTGTGGGTTAAGCCGCCGCTTGTAACGCCCACATCTCATATTGGAGCGCTGGTTCGAGTCCTGGCTGCTCCACTTCCCATCCAGCTCCCTGCTAATGCGCCTGAGAAACAACAGACGCTTGGGAGACCCGGATGGAGTCCAGACTCCTGGCTTTGCCCTGGCCCAGCGCTGGCTGTTGTGGCCATTTGGGAAGTGAACCAGCAGATGGAGGATCTCTCTCTTCCTCCCTCTCTCCTCCCCCCTCCCCTCCTTCTCTCTCTGTCCTTCTTTTCAAAGAAAGAAATCTTGGGTTAAAAAAAAAAAAAAAAAAAAAAAAAAAAAAAAAAAAAAAAAAAAAAACAGGAAACAGAGAGAAACCGTAAGAGAAACCTCAGGGAGGGCCGGCGCTGTGGTGTAGCGGGTAACATGGCCGCCTGCAGTGCCTGCAGCCCTTAGGGGCACTGGTTTGAGACCCGGCTGCTCCTCTTCCAATCCAGCTCTCTGCTGTGGCCTGGGAAAGCAGTAGAAGATGGCCCAAGTGCTTGGATCCCTGCATGCCCATGGGAGACCCGGAAGAAGCTCCTGGCTCTCGACTGGCCCAGGTCTGACCATTGCAGCCATGTAGGGATTGAACCAGTGGATGGAAGACCTCTCTCTCTCTCTCTCTCTCTCTCGGTCTTTAACTGTGCCTCTCAAATAAATATTTAAAAAATAAAAGCAAGGGAGACCTCAGCAGTGCCTGTCCCCCGATGGAGGAGGGGTGCGGGGCCTCAGGAGGGCGGGGCCTCAGGAGGGCGTGGCGCTGTCTTGCAGGGAACATGAGCCGGCTGCACAACTCCATAGAGCCGCGCGTGATGGACGACGAGATGCTGAAGCTGGCCGTGAGCGAGCAGGGGCCTCGCGAGGAGGCCGGGCAGCTGGCCAAGCAGGAGGGCATCCTCTTCAAAGATGTCCTGACCCTGCAGCTGGACTTCCAGAGTGCGTGTCCATGTCCCCTGGTCCCCCCGCCCGGGGACGGGAGCAGCACCCTTGCCCCTCCCCCCCCTCCAGGAACCCACTGCGGGCTCCTGCACGGATGCGCTGAGGACGCCATACTTAGTGCCGTCGTCGTGTGGCTGTCCACAGCACCCCTGACCTGATTGAGAACAGAACAGATTAGAAACCCGCCCTGCTGCCAGTCTAAGCCCCGAGGGGACCCCACACTGGAGTGCAGCAGGGAGCTCCCAGCAGGTAGAAGCTAGGGGTCCTATGCAGCCGGCAGCTGGAGATAGGAAGCAGGGGCCCAGTAGCCTTGGTGGGGGGCGGGGGCGGGGGCGGGGTGGCTGAAGAAAGGGCAGGAAAGCAGGAGGGCGCAGGGCGCCTGAGGCCGAGAGGCAGCCCGTGGACGATGGGGCTGGGGACCAGGTGGATCCCTCCCGCCTCGCGTCCCCAGCGGTGGAATGGGCGCCTGCAGCTCCCGACGGGAGACAGCCCTGCCGGGCAGAGCGAGGGCATTTCGAGAGGAAGCGGGGAGAGCTTTGCGGGGATCCTGAACCCCCCGTGCTTTGTGCACCTGCTCTGATCCTCATCCCTGCTCCGTCTTGAGCCCTCCAGGCTGCCCAGGCGACCAGCCAGCAACAAGGAGGGAGCGGGATTCCCTGGTGGGAAAGACGGGGTGTGGTCCAGGCCGGCTTTAATTAAGAAGCCTGTGGCTGACCGCCCCTCCCCCGTCCTGGGTGCTCAGCCTTCGCCGCCAGGGCACCTAGCTTCTTCCTCCAGGGCAGGGCGAGAGAAGGTGAGGCGTCTCGGTGCCGCCGTGCGCCTGCCCAGAAGCCCACGCGCCCCTCTCCTCTGGTCTTTGTAGACATCCTGCACATTGACAACCTCTGGCAGTTCGAGAACCTGCGCAAGCTGCAGCTGGACAACAACATCATCGAGAGGATCGAGGGCCTGGAAAACCTCGTCCACCTGGTCTGGCTGGGTGAGGCCCCTTCTGCGCATGCGTCTGCTCCCGCCCACCTGCCAAGGTTGCGCCGCGCCCCGCCCCTCCTCCCCGCCTCTGCCCCCCACCCCGGGAGACGGCACTCTCACGCTTGACCCTCAGCTACCTGGGCACGGTCCTTAGCCTGGGCACGGCTGCTGTCTTTCAAAAGACCCGGGATCCACACTGGACAGAGCACAGCACAGACGGGCCATTCTGCTCCCGCCCGCTGGCCTCCCAGGCTGGGCGGGGCGCTCAGGGGGCTGCTACAGACTCCTCCCCTTCAATTTCCACTCGGATTGACAGGTAGCCACTGACTGGCAGGGCCCCGGGAGCAAAGCAGCAATAGTCATCGCGGAAGCCGGTGGGCCTGTGCGTGGGCTCCGTGAGCTCCGTGACCCCACACAAGCACCCAGCACCCCCACTGTGCAGATAAGCAAACAGAGGTCACAGTGCCTAAGAGCGACATGGGCTCTGGCCCTCCCTGCCCAGGCCGGGGTGGGGAGGATGAGGCCGTTTGGATGAACAGGGGCCATGCACTGGCCTCCCAGGGGCATCTGGTGAGGGGCAGGTAGGCACCCAACAGGGAGAAAAGGATGGGCCTGCTGCGTTCCCACAGCAACCCTAGGATACAGGTGCCTGGTACAGTCTACGCAAGAGGAGCCAAGGCTCAGAGAGGCCAAGGCGCGTGCCCAGAGCCAAGGACCAAGCAGTAGCAGTGCTGGGACTCGGACCCACACCAGTCTGACCCCAAAGCCCATGTTCTTCCCGCCCCCAGCACACACACACACACACACACACACACACCCCTTACCCAGCATTCCTTACTGCTGATTCCTGGGCACGGTGGCCTGTCCACACCATCAGGAGGCCTCTCTCTCTCTAGCCAGCCCTGAGCCACCGCCCCCACCCAAGGCCACCCTGCACGGGCCATCTGAATGCCACTGTTTTTTTTTTTTTTTTTTTTTCCTTTTAAAGTTTCATTGAGAGCTTCCATCTACTAGTTCTGCACACCCCAGCACAGTGGCAGGGCCCCGGGCTGGGCCAAAGCTAGGAGGCACGTGGGTGGCAGGAACCCACGGCAGGGACCTCCCAGGTCTGCATTTAGCAGGAAGCTGAGTCAGGACCAGAGCTGGGTGTGAAACCCAGGATCTCCACTGTGGGACGCGGGCATCTTAATTGGCACATTAGCCAGCAGCCCAGCCCCCACACCCACACGGGACACAGGGCCGAGGGTGCCAGGTGCCAGGTGTGCCTAGTGTCCTGCGTCCTGGGATGCTCTGTGGGTAGCTTGGAATTGGCCACAGTGGAGTATGGGTGGGAGTATGGACACCCACCCATCCCCCGGAACTGAGAAAGAACCACAAAGCAGGGCTTCCCCCAACCCCTGCTGTTAAACACTCACCACGCGTTCTTAGGGGCTGGGCCAGGCCCCTCAAGAACAGAACCTGGGGGCGAGTGTAGTGGTGCAGTAGGTGAAGCCGCTGCCTGGGACACCAGCCTCCCACGTGAGAACCAGTTCTGCTCCACTTCCCATCCAGCTCCCTGCTAATGTGCCTTGGAAAGGCAGCAGAAGATGGCCCAAGTGCTTGGGCCTCTACCATGCAGCCCGAGCTGTTGCAGCCATTTGGGGAGTGAACCAGTGGATGCAGCCAGAGGCAGGCATCAAACACGTGATGTGGACATCTTAACCTGCATCTCTCTCTCTCTCTCTCTCTCTTAGATTTATTTAGGCAGAGAGAATCTTCCATGCATTGATTCGTTCCCCAAACCAATCCAAAGCCAGGAGCTTCTTCTGGGTTCCCCAACAAGGTCTTGGAACATCTACTGTAGCAGAGAGCGCTATTGGAAGTGGAGCAGCCAGGACTCGAACCGGCGCCCTATGGGATGCAGGCTCTGCAGGTGGTGGCTTTACCCGCTGCGCCACAGCGCTGGCCCCTAACCTGCCTCTTAACCATCGGGCCAGCTGCCTGCCCCTGCCGACTCGGAACTGACTGCAGACATCGCCTCAGTTTCTGTGCTGTGCTATCTGCAGCAGGTCGCCAGGGGGCGCCGTTGAGTCCCAGTTCCCTCATTTGCGGTGGGATGACGACACCTGTGCTATGAGGATTAAATAAGGCGGTGCCAGTCCAGGGCCTGGCACAGAGCAGGGGACAAGGAGATGTTGGCAGTGTCACCCGTGCACAGATGGGCGTCACGGACATGCAGACGAGACCAATGATGCTGGGGTTAAGCTGACTCCCAACTCACCCTTGCAAAGTGACCGCTTGTCTGCCAGGATTGTCCATACTGCCAAGCTCAGGACAAATCCCCAGTGCCGGCCGCTGGCCCACTGGCCTCCTGCACAGGGTTACAACCCCAGCCACCAGCCAAGCCCGAAAGCTTGTGCCAGATGGGTTCCAGGACCCCCTGAGGTCACATCCCTGGATGCTCAAGTCCCCTGTGTAGAGTGGCATAACACAGGGCCAGCGCTGTGGGGCAGCAGGTTAAGCCACCATCTGCAGTGCCAGCATCCCATAGGTTCGCCAGTTCAACTCCTGGCTGCTCCACTTCTGATCCTGCTCCCTGCTAATGGCCTGGGAAAACAGTAGAAGATGGCCCAGGTGCTTGGGCCCCTGCACCCATGTGGGAGACCTGGAGGAAGCTCCTGGCTCCTGGCTTCGGATTGGCACAGCTCTGGCCATTGCGGACATTTGGAGAATGAGCCAGCAGATGGAAGACCTCTCTCTCTGTCTCTCCTTCTCTCTGTAACTCTGCCTCTCAAGTAAATAAATAAGAATAAATAAATCTGAGGGGGGGGATGGCATAACAGGAGGACACTTCAAAAAATTAGTGGAAAAGTGAAATTAAAAGTTTCGGAGTCAGGATGTAGCCTAGCAGTGAGACACCTGCATTGTTGCCAGGCTCCACCCCCCCACTCCAGTGCCCTCCCAGTGCGGCCTCTGGGGGCAGTGGTGACGGCTCAGGTAGTTGGACCTCTGCCAGCCACCTAGAAGACCTGGACTAAGTTGCTGACTCCAGGCTTCAGCCTAGCCCAGCTTTGGCCCAACCCAGTCCTGATCATTGTGGACATTTAGGGAGGAGACAGCAAATGGTAGTCTCTCTTTTGCCTCTCAGATAAATAAATTGGTGTTTAAAAAGATACTTTATCTTGGGGCTGGTGTCCTGGCACAGTGGGTTAAGCCGAGGCCTATGTCACCAGCATCCCATATTGGAGTGCTGGTTCCAGTCCTGGCTGCTCTGATCCAGCTGCCGCAAATGCACCTGGGAAAGCAGCAGAAGAGGCCCAAGTGCTTGGGCCCCTGCCACCACATGGGAGACCCAGATGGAGTTCCAAGCTTCTGGTTTCGGCCTGGTCCAGCCACAGCTGTTGCAGCCATTTGGGGAGTGAACCAGCAGATGGAAGACCTCTCTTTGTCTCTCTCACCCGCCTCCCACCATCATTGTGCCTTTCAAACAAATAAGATAAATCTTTTTTTAAAAAAAAAACACTTTATTTGGTGTAAATAATTTTTTAAAGATTTATTTATTTTATATGAAAGAGTTACACACACACACACACACACACACACAGGTCTTCCATCCGCTGGTTCACTCCCCAGATGGCCACATCAGCTGGAGCTGCACGATCCAAAGCCAGGAGCCAGGAGCTTCCTCCGGGTCTCCCACGCGGGTGCAGGGGTCTAAGGACTTGCGCCATCTTCCACTGCTTCTCCAAACCACAGCAGAGGGCTGGATCGGAAGTGGAGCAGCCGGGACTCGAGCCGGTGCCCCTATGGGATGCCAGCACTGCAGGCGGCAGCTTTACCCACTACACCAGAGCGCCGGCCCCATCCGTGAAGTTCTTAAAGTACCCTTATATTTGTGTGTAACTTACACCCATCCTTCCGAGTACTTTAAAGTATCTCTGGATTACTTCACAATACCTAAGCGGGGTAGATGAGATGCACACACACAGAGCACTGGATAAACCCGGAATTGCTACGCGGATGGGAGGCCTGAGGCTAGGGGCGTCCCTGAGCCCGTGGTCTGAGGCTGAGCTGCTGTTCTCGTCGGAGCTCTGACCCAGCGAGCGCCGCCCACAGGGGTGATGTATGTGGTGAGAGTGTGAGGCTTCCAGAAATAATCGCAGGCTTTGCCCCGGGGGTGTGGGGGGTGCGCCGCTTGCTGCCGGCCCGCGGAGCACCAAGTCCCCTTGATGGCCTCGCTCGCGGAGCGCCCACCGCCCAGCCCAGGCACCGGACAGCAAAGCCTCTTCACAGATCCGCCCCTTCCCTTCCCCCAGATCTGTCCTTCAACAACATCGAGGTCATCGAGGGCCTGGACAGCCTGGTGAACCTGGAGGACCTGAGCTTGTTCAACAACCGGATCTCCAGGATCGACTCCCTGGACGCGCTGGGCAAGCTGCAGGTGCTGTCGCTGGGCAACAACCAGATCGACAACATAATGAATGAGTGGCCGACACCCCCACACCCGTGCGCATGCGCGGGGCTCGGACAGGGCGGGGTCTGCCGCGTGGGCAGGTGCACCTGGAGCATCGCAAGTCTTCTCCCCCCTACCCCTAACCCACCTCCGCGTCGCTTGACAAGCCGGCTTAGTCCGCCAGGGACCCGATCGTGTTGGGACAGCACGCTTCACAAAATCTGTCCATGGCTGCCCGTTCACAGCCTTTGCCACGGCAACGTCTCGTTCTGCCCCCACGGTCTCTGGCTCATTTAGCCAACGTTTGCCTGCTGGGTGCACTTGCTCTGTTCTCAGTGGGGACAGAGCCGGACAAGGCGGGTTCCCCTCGGGGCTGAGCAGCCCACAGGTTAAAAGAACCCCTGGTGTCCCGTGTCCGCGGACGCCGGGGTCATCTGTGCGACACTGACAGTGGTCATCTCCAGGGAAGGCTGGTTGGCTGCCCCTGCACTCCCCACAGGGGGCTCCCAGCTCAGCAGGCTGGGGCTGAGACCGCCCCCCCCCAATAGCTGGGGGTCTGGCAGCCTCGGGAAGGGGCACACATCAGAGGTGACCCAACAGAGACCTTCCCCTGTGGTTCCTGGCCAGGGCCCCTGGGAGCTGCCCCGAATTCCATTACTGCTTGGGTCAGATGGATGGCCTGGGCTGGAATCCCAGCTCTACGTGAGGCTGACTGAGATGGATGGCCCGGGGCGGCGGGGGAGGAGGTCAGTCACCCAGATGGTCCCTATACGTAAATCCATCCATCCGACGGTGCAAATCCTGGAGGCAGTGTAGTCTCAGTAGTCTGCCCTGTATGCCCCATGGAAGCCAGCGTGCTTGTCGGGGGTCCAGAACTGGTCACACAGCCTGCCCCCTCCCTGCTCTGCTGGGGTGGGGGTGGGGGTGGGGGAGATCCACCGTGGACCAAGGACGTGGCCTTGGATCAAGGGCTGAGATTTTAGCCACCTCCCAGCTGTCTGAGCTGGGGCCAGCGTCCACTTGCCCATCTGTGAAATGGGCTCAGACCGTAGAGCTGTAGCGAGGACCGAGTGGACCCCAGAGTGTTCAGTACCTGACATGTGTGAGAGGCAGGGTTGCTGGTTCGCAGAGTCGGGGAGAGAGAAGGCCCCTAGGGAGAAGCGGCCAGGGCCAGAAGTTCCTGCGGCCAGGCTGCACCCGGGGTCCTGGAGACCCCCCGTTGTCTCCACCTAGCTGTATCCGAGTGCCTGGGTTTGGGTCCTGGCTCTGCTGTCAGTTCCAGCGTCTTATGCTGTGCAGCCTGGGAGGGTGGGCAGGTGACGGCTTCCGTGCCACGTACGTGGGAGACCCGGATGGAGCTCCTGGTTCCCGGCTTCGGCCTGGCCCAGCCCCTGGCTGTTGCTGCCATGTGGGGAGTGAAAACAGTGAATGCAAGGTCTGTGTGTGTGTGCACGTGTGTGCGTGCGCCTTTGAAAGGCAGAGAAAGAGAGGGGAGGGGAGAGAGAGCGAGCTCTCCTCTGCCAGTTCACTCCCCAAATGGCCACAACAGCCGAGGGGAGGGCCACATCGAAGCCAGGAGCCGGGAGCTCCATTCAGATCCCCCACTTGAGTGACAGGGATCCAAGCCGGTGCTTCCCAGGTGCAGGGGCATGGAACCGGATCAGAAGCAAAGCAGCCGGGACTCAGACACTACTCCTGTGTGGGGTCCCCAGACAGCATCTTAACCCATGAGCCACAGCGCCCATTTCAAAACACGCGGACTTTGAAGCAAAATCAGGGCCCCCGGGAAAGAGCCTCTGTTACCCCCTCACCCTCTGTACCTGCGTCCCTGGCCGAGACCACAGCTGCGGCCAGGCATCCTGGCTCTGTCCAGCTGCCCTCCAAGCCCCGCCCTCATGTCCCATCTCCACCCCCGTTAGCAGCCCACTCCACTGCCTGCGCCATATTCCGATGCCACGCGATGTACTTCCCCCGTCCCTCGGAGGTGGACGCTGAAGTTGCTCCAAGCTGGTGGCATCACACAGACCACCTCAGATGTCCTTGAACCCCAGGATGACCTCGAGCAGGGGTCACGTGTGCCTGGGTCAGCCCACATGTAAGATACACTCCCAGCGAGGGTTGCTGGACCAGAAGGCAGGTGCATCTTCAATCTGGACGGCTCTCTGCCAACTCGGCCTCCGGGGAAGTGGAACCGTTTACAAACCCCCCGGTGTGGCCCGCTGCCTGTCAACTTTCTATAGTGCGCTCGCTTCTGAGGCTTTTCTCTTTGCCTGCCAACAAGCTGAGAAATGGAATC
The DNA here is from genome assembly GCF_964237555.1 of Oryctolagus cuniculus. Classification (NCBI taxonomy): domain Eukaryota; kingdom Metazoa; phylum Chordata; class Mammalia; order Lagomorpha; family Leporidae; genus Oryctolagus; species Oryctolagus cuniculus. The sequence continues at coordinate 67,479,071 of NC_091448.1, read as the reverse complement.
TCACCGGGAGATCTCTAAAAATGAAATCCGGCCCCGTCTTTTCTCATACACGCTTCGAACTCCACTGGCTTCCATCATCCTTAGAGCAAAATCCAAACCCTCGACCACAGCCTGCATTTTTTTTTTTTTAAGATTTATTTATTTATTTGAGAGGCAGAGTTTCAGACAGACAGAGGGAGAGACAGAGAGAAAGGTCTTCCATCCGCTGGTTCACTCCCCAAATGGCCGCAATGGCCAGAGCTGGGTCGATCTGAAGCCAGGAGCCAGGAGCTTCTTCCAGGTCTCCCACGTGGGTAGCAGGGGCCCAAGCACTTGAGCCATCTTCTACTGCTTTCCCAGGCCACAGAGGGAGCTGGATCCGAAGTGGAACAGCTGGGACTTGAACCGGTGCCCATATGGGATGCTAGCGCCACAGGGGGAGGCTTAGCCTACTGTACCACAGCACTGGCCCCAGCCAGCATGGTCTTACATGAACCAGCCCCTGACCTTGTCTCCACACTTGTATCAAGTCTTTCCTCCATCATACTGCAGCTGCCCCAGCCTTTCTCTGTTCCTGGTGTACCCTGAACTTGTCGCTGCCCCAGGGCCTTTGCCCGTGCTGTTTTGGCTCCTGAGAAAGTGCTCTCCTTGCACTACCACCACTGGCTCCCTCCCGTCTCCCATAAATGCCACCTCTCACGGTCGGTGCTGTCTTTACATTCCTTGTAGCACTTTGCCTAGTCTGTGATGATGCTACTTAATTTTAAAAACACTCCCAGCACCACCCACCGTGTAAGCTCTGGGGTCCACGTGGGCTTTGGTCTCCCTGGGCACACACCTGAGGCTTGCTGCCTGCTTGGTCGTGAATGCTATTTATTATGACTGACGGCCTTGGGCGCAGTTCCGACACTGGGAGCTGGGAGGCGCTGTGCGCTGCGGTTCTAGCGCAGCTGCGCATGGCTGTCTCCCGCTGGCTGGCCGCCGGTCTTGATCCATTTGATGGATGAGATGGGGTGGGGGTGGGGCATCCACGAAGCCCTGCCCCGAGGGCCCACAGACGACAACCACCACAGCCCTAACTTGGCTTCTGTGTCTGGATGTCAGGCGCCTTTCATCTGGGCCTTGCTTTACGACGGCTGTAACACACGTAACATCCCTCCGCTCATTCCTCATTCTACACGCACTGAGGCTTAGGGGAACTTGCCCAAGGGCCCATAGCTGGGATTGGAGCTCCCGTCTGTCCGTGCCTGATCCAATATCTCAGGGCATTACCTAGTCCCCTACCTGCAGGCCTGGACCCCCACCCACCCACTCTGCACCTGTGCCCCCCCCCTCTGCCTGAGGCCTGAAGGTGCCAGGGCCCTCCCGGCTGCAGGGAGAAGGCGGGGGTGTGTTTCCAGGCAGCCAGGACGGAGCGTCCTCTCCTCCCCAGCTCGTCTACCTGCGGCGGTTCAAGTGCCTGCGCACGCTCAGCCTCGCCGGGAACCCCATCGCCCAAGCGGAGGACTACAAGATGTTCATCTACGCCTACCTGCCCGACCTCGTGTACCTGGACTTCCGGCGCATCGGTGACCACATGGCACGTGTCTTCCCCCTCCCCCACCCCCGTGGGGTCCCGCAGCACCTGCGTGGGTGCCCTCTCGCCCAGGCTCCCAGCAACCAGGGCTCCCCCATCTCTGCGCATTGTCCCAAGGCCACCTCGCAGCCACTGTGTGGTTTCCTAAAGGAAACAGTGGAGAGGGCTCCCCCCTACCCCCTCCACCCTGGTCTCTGTGACCCCGGGAGCAATATTAAGAGCTAGCTGTTATTGGGCGTTCATCAATCAAGCCCATGGCGCCGTCTCACCACCAGCCAGCCAGGACCCCGCTGTCGTCCCAGTGGCCAAACTGGCGCTCAAGGGCGGGGACTCCAGTGGGCGGGGCTGGAGCTGGGAGTCAGTCCCTGTGAGTGAGCTGCCTGCCTGTGGGAGGGTCTTCCTGCTGCCCCCTGCCTGCCTCCCTCCCCGCCCCCCACCCCCTGCTGTGAAGCCCTTGCTTCTCACTCTGGGCAGCGTGATCCATTGTGGGAAGGGGTGGCGGGGGAGGGGGGTACTGACCCATTGGGACTGGGGTGGCACCTTGAGTTGGGCCAGCTGACCTGCCTGCTGGTACCTGTCCTGCAGACAGGAGTTGTGTTGAGGAGCACTAAAATGACCCCCCCGGGGGGGGACACCTGGAGAGGCAGGCAGGAGGGTGGGCCCCCAGCCTCAACTCTGAGCCCCCAGAACCTGCAGTGAGCGGAGCCCCCTCTCTCCTGGGTGGGCCAAGGTGCCGTCCAAGCACCGCTGTGGAGGCTTAGAGAGGAGGTGACCTCAGGGGGAGTGCCCTCCTCCCGCCACAGGCTTTCTCTTGTCCCTGCATGGGACCGGAAGCTGAGACTGCAGCTGTATCTATTTTATTTATTTTATTAAAAAGATTTATGTGTTTATTTGAAAGTCAGAGCTACACAGAGAGAGAGAGAGAGAGAGAGGCCTTCCATCCGCTGGTTCACTCCCCAATTGGCCTGATCTGAAGCCAGGAGCCAGAGCTTCTGCCAGGTCTCCCACGTGGGTGCAGGGGCCCAAGCACGTGGGCCATCCTCCACTGCCTTCCCAGGCCACAGCAGAGAGCTGGATCGGAAGTGGAGCAGCCAGGACTAGAACTGGCGCCCATATGGGATGCGGACACTGCAGGCGGCAGCTTTATCTGTGATGCCACAGCACTGCCTCACCCCTTTTGTTTTAATTTTAAAGATTTATTGGTTGATTTGTTTCTTTGGAAGGCAGAGTTACAGAAAGACAGAAGAGATTTCTCATCTGCTGGTTCACTCCCTAAATGGCTTGCAAACAGGCCAAAGCCAGGAGCCGGAAACTCCATCCGGGTCTCCCACGTGGGTGGCAGGGGCCCAAGCACTTGGGTCATGTTCCGGTTCCCCAGGTGCATCAGTAGGGAGTGGAGCAGCTGGGGCTCACGTGGGATGCTGGCATCGCAGGCCACTGCTTGACCCGCTGTGCCCGCTGAGCCACAGCACGGGCCCCGGAGCCAGTTTTAAAGGCAACAGTGCTCTAGGATGCCTGGGTTGGCCACATACCTGTTTGAGTGTGCTCTTCTTGTTATGAAACCATGGGGCACCTTGGACCTGCACCTATAGAGAGCATAAAATCTGCTCTCTTTATAGTAATAAAGACATCATAAAAATAGGACAGAGGCAGGTGTTAGCTATAAGTTGTTTGGGACGCCCGCATCCCATATCGGGAGCCCCGGCTACTCCCGAAAGCAGCGGAAGACGGCCCAAATACTTGGGTCCCTGCCACCCACGTGGGAGACCCGGATGGAGTTCTGGGCTCCTGGTTTCAGTCTGGCCCAGCGCTGGCTGTTAACAGGCATATGGGGAGTGAACCAGCAGATGGAAGATGTCTCTCTCGCTCTCTCACTGCCTTTCAATGTTTTTTATTTTAAAATCTAACAATAAAAGAATTTAGAAAAGAAAGGCTCTCACTGAGCAGTGCCCCAGCCCCCCCCCCCCAGCACAGCAGGGGTCGGGGGTTGGGGGATGAGGGGCAGGGGAGGGCGCTCAGAGTCCCAGAAGCAAACCAAGGCCCCCTCCAGACTCAGACCCTCGCCTAGAATCATCCGGACAAATCGGAAACGAAACCCAGGCTCTTGAAGGGGCCTTCTCAGCTCCCTAATTTCCCTGGGACCCCTCAGCCAACCTTGCCTTGTGAAGGGGTCTGTCCGGCCCGGCCCCCTCCCCCAGCCCACGGCAGGGAGGGAAGTGGTGGTGGTGGGGACATCCAGGCGAGCTCCGCTAACGGCTAACGGTGCCACCTGCTGTTCTCCGACCAGAAAGAGCTCGCAGAGGCAAAGCACCAGTACAGCACGGACGAGCTGAAACACCGGGAGCACCTGGCGCAGGCCCGGCTGGAGGCCGAGCAGGCCCAGCGCGCGGAGCTGGAGGCGCACAAGGTCTCTCGCGGACGGACACGTTCAACGCAGGCCCGCCGGGATCCCCTGGGCGCCCTGGGAGAAATCATGCCTCACGCACAGGCCACGAAGCCCTCCCCGCCTCGCCCACCTCCCTGGGGCTGGCTCCAACCACAGCGCAGACTCTCGGTCCTGTCCCGCGCTTGCTGGCGTACCCCTGCGTCCAACACTCTGGGCCGCGAGAGGGTGCTACAGTCTTGCGCCTTAAGACCCTCGGGCAGATGCCCCCTCCCCACACACCCTCCACCACGGCATGGCATGCCAGAAACAGGCTGAGCACTTAGGGCACCTGCCGGCCTCCCGCCATGAGCCCCACCCCTCCGTGCAGCCAGACCGAAGCAGCCTCGCACCTGCTGTTCCTTCTGCCTGGGAGGCACCCCTCCACCACCCCCTCCCGCCGCCCCTCTACATCGGAGAGGGTTGAAGCCCAAGGGGTAATGTCTGTGTTAGTGCCCAGCCGGGGGGCCCGTGCCCAGCGCGTCCTCCCTGGAGCCCGCCTGGGTCACCGCGGGGCCCTGTTTCTGCCCGCAGGCTGCCTTCGTGGACCGCCTGAACGACTCCTTCCTGTTTGACAGCATGTACGCTGAAGATGTGGAAGGCAACAAGCTGTCCTACCTGCCCGGCGTCGGGGAGCTGCTGGAGACATATCCGCCCCGGCTCTCGCCGCCTCTTGTCTGGCAGAGCCTGCTCACGGAGCCCCCAGCCCCTGCTGGGACTGTTTCCCCATCCTGGGCCAGGCTGAAGTCAGACGCCTGGACCTCCATCTGGGTTTTCCATGTCTGTGGCAGAGGCCCAAGCACTTGGGCTATCTTCTTTTTTATTTTTTTTATTTATTTTTTTTTTTATTTTTTGACAGGCAGAGTGGACTGTGAGAGAGACAGAGAGAAAGGTCTTCCTTTGCCATTGGTTCACCCTCCAATGGCTGCCGCGGCCGGCGCGCTGCGGCGGGTGCACCGCGCTGATCCGATGGCAGGAGCCAGGAGCCAGGTGCTTTTCCTGGTCTCCCATGGGGTGCAGGGCCCAAGCACCTGGGCCATCCTCCACTGCACTCCCTGGCCACAGCAGAGGGCTGGCCTGGAAGAGGGGCAACCGGGACAGAATCCGGCGCCCCGACCGGGACTAGAACCCGGTGTGCCGGCGCTGCTAGGCGGAGGAGGGCTATCTTCTTTTTTAAAATTTATTTATTTATTAGAAAGGCAGAGTTACAGAGATGCAGAGGCAGAGACAGAGAGAGGTTTCACATCCATTGGTTCACTCCCCAAATGGCTGCAACAGCCGGAGTTGGGCTGATCTGAAGCCAGGAGCTTCTTCCGGGTCTCCCACACAGGTGCAGGCACCCAAGGACTTGGGTCATTTTCTGCTTTCCCAGGCCATAGCAGAGAGCTGGATCGGAAGTGGAGCAGCCGGGACTAGAACCGGCGCCCATATGGGATAACAGCACTGCAGGCAGAGGCTTTGCCCTCTGCACCACGGCACCGGCCCCATGTTAAGTTGTTACAACAGAAGGTTCATGGATACCAGCAGTCACTGGGCGAGACTTGACACCTCGAGGCCTTCGCAGCCTGTTGTGCGGGGTGGGGCTGGTGGAGCCGCTGTCCGGCAGGTGCTCTCGTGAAAGTGGCCCAGCGGGTGTGTGACAGTCCCTTTGATCAGGCACATCTTGCACTGCCAGCCCCCCCCCACACACACCGCCCCGCAGCCTGCCTTGGCTCTGCTTTGCCAAGGTATGACACGGATGACTCTGTTTTCAAATCTTGACAATTTTCCCAGTGGCAGTGGCGGGGCCAGGACTTGAACCTGGATCCTCCGCTTCCACCCCTGGCCCCTCCACCCCCACCTACCCCAGCACAGCTGAGCATCAAAATGGGCCCTCTGCCCAAGAGCCCATCTTGGTCACACACCAGCCCCTCCCTGTCCCGCCAGGTCCCCAAGCAGTCTGTTCGGGGCCTTTCGTTTTTCTTTTTCTTTTCTTTTCTTTTCTTTTTTTTTTTTTTTTTTGACAGGCAGAGTGGACAGTGAGAGAGAGAGACAGAGAGAAAGGTCTTCCTTTGCCGTTGGTTCACCCTCCAATGGCCGCCGCAGCTGGCATGCTGCGGCTGGCGCACCGCGCTGATCCAATGGCAGGAGCCAGGTGCTTCTCCTGGTCTCCCATGGGGTGCAGGGTCGGGGCCTTTCTTAACATCATCCTGCTCTGCCCTGTGGGTTCTGCCCGTGGTCCCCAGCTCCTTCCCCCACCAGGCCTCCGATGGTGGCGAGACCTCAGCCACACCATTACCCTCTGAATCTCCAGTGCCAGGTCTCTGGGCCCCTCAATGGCTTCCTCCATCAGATGAGACCCTGAGTTCAAGTCCTGAACACACACATGTTCAGCGTAGCAAGCCCTTGCACCCTTGTGGCCCTCCCCGGTGGCCTGCTCCAAGGGAGAGAGACGCTGCCTTGAGCTTCCTTAACGCCCACCCACCTACAAGGACAAATTTGTCACCATCTGCGTGAACATTTTCGAGTACGGCCTGAAACAGCAGGAAAAGCGGAAGATCGAGCTGGACACGTTTACTGAGTGCATCCAGGAGGCGATCCAGGAGAACCAGGAGCAGGGCAAACTCAAGATCGCCCAGTTCGAGGAGAAGCACTCGCTGGTAGGGCCCGCCCCTCCCGAAGCCGCAGCTCTACGCCCGCCGAAGGGCTGCAGCACCTGTGCCCCTGCTGGCCCTTGCGGCCCAGGCCAGGGGGTCACGCAGCCGCGAGCAGCAGAGCCAAGGCCCAGCCCACTCACCACCTCCCCTGCTGCTCCACTGTGGCCACGAAGGTGGGGCTGTGGCTCTATCATGTAACATGCCCAGGGGTTCAAGGTCATCCTTGCCCTGCATGACCTCATCTGTTAACTGTCGCTATTTTATTTTATTTATTTGTTTGGAAGGCAGAGTTCAAGAGGGGCAGAGAGAGAGAGAGAGAGAGAGAGAGAGAGAGAGGACTTCCATCCGCTGGTTCACTCCCCCAAATGGCCACAATGGCCAGAGTTGAGCCAATTCAAAGCCAGGAGCCTGGATCTTTTTCCGGGACTCCCATGCAGGTGCAGGGGCCCAAGGACTAGGGCCATCTTCCACTGCTTTCCCAGGCCATAGCAGAGAGCTGGATCGGAAGTGGGGCAGCCGGGACTTGAACCGGCGCCCATATGGGATGCCGGCACTGCAGGTGGCAGCTTTACCCGCTACACCATAGCGCCGGCCCCAGGACGTCCTTTTTTATTTATTTGAAAGGCGTAGCGGCAAAGAGAGAGGGAGAGAGACAGAGAAATCCCAGCCACTGCATCAAGCTCTCCAAACAGGGACAGGAGCTTCCCAGGCATTTAAACAGGGAGCTGGATCGGAGCAGAGCAGCCAGGGACTGGAACTGGCGCTCATAAGGGGTGCCAGTGTCGCAACCCTGGCCCCACACTTGTGACGCCTCTTTTCTGGTCCCAGTGGCCATTGGGTTTGGGATGGCAGGGGGTCAGCCGGTCAGTGCTTCCTGGAGCAACAGGTACCTCTGGGGAAGCAGGAGCAGCTAGAACGGGGCTGATGAGGACTCTGCTCCCAGGGTCTGGAGTGGCTGCCTCCTCCTACAAGGCCACCAGGCATGAGCTGACTCGCCTGAGCCTGGGTCCAGGGCAGTGGAGCTTGCCCAGCTGCACAGAGCGGGCCTGGGGCCTGGCACCCTCCTTGAAGGCCTTGTGGGCGTGGCCTGCGGGCACTGGGGCTGGCCAGAGCTCCCCAGGTGTTTCAGAGTCCACTGTCTGGGGAGATCCCAGGACCCACAGGCCCTGAAGGCCCCCTACCCCTCCCCGTTGCACGTAACACGTGCTGCTGGTACACAGTGACTCCCACAATGCTTGTGGCCCAGCTGCGCCTGCAGAGCCGTTTTATTTTCTCCTGAGCAAGGCGAGCTGCACCTGTCTTCCAACCATCGCTGTCTCCTATTCTGTCAACTACGTCTGCCTGTGTTTGCCCTTACCCATTTTTTTTTCTATTTGGTTTTTGGTTTCTCGGTCTTTCTCACTCTCTGTGCCTCTTTCTTTAAAAAGAAAAAAGGCGCCCCCGCCTGCACAGGGCCCCTGCCAGAGCGCCATTTGTGTTTCGGGGACCCTTGGTGCCTCGGCTGCCCGGCTGCCTCCCAGGCCCTGCTCACTGCCGTGCACACACAGCACTGGGCTCGGTCCCCGTGGGACCCCGGCGTCCCTCACACGCCTGCACGGCGGCCGCTCTGGGGGAGTCCCACGTGGCCCCAAAGCGTGCAAGTACCTGTTCTGAATTCGCCGTGATGGGCCCAGTGATGCTCAGAGCCGGGGCCTGCGGTGCGGAGTAGGGAGCAGGAGCAGGTGCGGAGTAGGAGCCGGAGCTTGTCCTCTGCTGCGGCTGGGACCGGGGCATGGCTGCGGCTGGATCCACTTCAGGGACGCTCTGCCTCGGACAACGGCACAGCGCTACGTCCACCGGTGCTGCCTCCGCGGTGGGGCCTGGCACCACCCCAGGGTCCGCTCTGGGCCCAGTCCTTCCACCCACACAGGAGGGCCACCCAGCAGCAGGCTGGTGGCACCTGGACAGGGACCCCTGGCAGACCCTGCGCCTTCCTGGTTCTTACGTGTGACAGCGTGCAGCGTGCAGCCCCCGCCCAATCCATGTGGCTCCCCTGACCACTGGCACCAGGAGAGCTGCAGGAGGAGGCCCCCACATGGTCTTTCCTGGGCTTGGAGGACTCCACGGATTCCCTGGGGTTGATGCTGAACGCACAGCTTAGCCTCCCTTCTAGACGTACGTGGTGTGCACAGCTGATAAACCACGGGGCACATTTTGCCCTTCTGTGCTGATCTGGGGGCTCGGGTGCCGAGGATGGGTGCCAGGGGCCCCTGAAAGAGCAGGTGCTAACGACCCGCACAGGACGGTTCTGCCCAGCAGCCGCCCCCCACCCCCACCCCAGCCCCCGATCCTCCTATTATAATCTTCCACAGTCAGTGTGAAAGCTGGGGAGGGGGGCTTGATGCTGCCGCTTAATCACCAGTCAGCCAGCTGTCTCACGCCTGCACTCCCCCTTGTTATTAAAAAGCAATGCCCCAGGGGCTCTCGGAGTGACAAGCTGAATAATTCACGGGGGAGCGGCAGCAGGGTGGTGGCGGCGGCTTGGCCTGCCCGCGTGCAGCAGGTTCTAGAACGCCAGCTGGAAGCTTACCCGCTGCGGCGTGTGAATGGGAGACAGAGCGTCCAGGTCTGACATGGGGAATTCCACCCCTTTCCTCTTCAGCTCCTCGTATATGTGCACCACCCCGGTGAGATCGGGGCTGCTGCGGAAGGCGTCAGCCCACGCCTGCGGGAGGCAGAAGAAGGCCCTTGGGAAAGATCGTCCCCTGCCCCCCCAAAGGCGGCTGCGGCCCCTGAAAACCCAGGGCAGCCCTGGAAGCCAGTGCTCTCCCATGCTTGAATGCAAAGCTCTCTGGCGAAACCCACTGTGGGCCTCCCCTGGCGAAATTGTGGTTTGCAGGTGCCACTGAGCGCGCGAATGAGAGCATGAAACGGAACTATGGTGCGAATTTCCTTGGCGCAGGGACAGAGAAATGACACCTAAGCCCTGTGACATCCCAGGATGCAGGCAGCTCCATAGCCACAGGAAAGCAACTGCTGGGCTGTGCAGCTGGGGGTGGTGGAGAACTGAGCAGAAAGCAAAAAACAAAGGACAGATGGATGTAGGCTGTGAAATCCAGGCCAGCTCCGGGTCTCAGCTGATCTGAGATGGCCACGGCTGTCACTGCCTAGCCCAGCCCGAGGGAAGACTTTAGCCCAGAGGAGGGCTCATCCCCAAGGGTCCTGCTACCCCACCCCAAGCTGCTTCTATTGTGTCCTGCTGAGGCTAGATTCAACATACATGGGCCAGATAGAAAAAAAACGCAGGGGCCAGTGCTGTGGCGCAGTAAGTTAATCCTCTGTCTGCAGTGCTGGCATCCCATATGGGCGCCGGTTCGAGTCCTGGCTGCTGCACTTCCAATCCAGCTCTCTGCTATGGCCTAGGAAAGCAGTAGAAGATGGCCCAAGTCCTTGGGCCCCTGCACCCATGTGGGAGATCTGGAAGAAGCTCCTGGCTCCTGGCTTCAGATTGGCACAGCTCTGGCTGTTGTGGCCATTTGGGGAGTAAACTAGTGGATGGAGGACCTTTCTCTCTGTCTCTCCCTCTCACTGTCTGTAACTCTGCCTCTCAAATAAAAAATAAAACCTTAAAAAAATATACACACAATGCAGACAGGAACGACAAGACTCCAACAGATTACCCTTTCTCTTAACTCAGGAAACTCTTACATAGTTTCTTTAAAAAAAAAAAAGATTTATTTATTTATTTGAAAGTCAGAGTTACACAGAAAGAGGAGAGGGAGGGAGGGAGGGAGGGAGAGAGAGAGAGAGAGGTCTTCCATCCATTGGTTCACTCCCCAATTGGCTGCAATGGCTGCAGCTGTGCCGATCCAAAGCCAGGAGCCAGGAACTTCCTCCAGGTCTCCCATGCGAGTGCAGGGGCCCAAGCACTTGGGCCATCTTCCACTGCCTTCCCAGGCCACAGCAGAGAGCTGGATCAGAAGTGGAACAGCCAGTACTCGAACCGGCGCCCATATGCAGGCAGTAGCTTTACTGGCTACGCCACAGTGCCGGCCCCTACACATTTTCTTCTAAGATATTCCACTCTTTGGAAGTTAAAGAATGTATATATAAACAAAAAAGCATATCTGGGGCCCGCTGGCATGGTGCAATGGGTTAAGCTGCCACCTGCCATATGGACAACAGTTTTAGTCCCAGCTGCTCCACTTCCGATCCAGCTCCCTGCTAATGCACCTGGGAAAGCAGCAGAGGATGGCCCGAGTGCTTGGGCTGCTGCCACCCACACGGGAGACCCAGGTGAAACTCCTGGCTGGTGGCTTTGGACTGGGCCAGCCCCAGCCATTGCAGCCACTTGGGAAGTGAATCAGCCGGATGAAGATTTCTCTCTGTCTCTCTGTAACTCTGCCTTTCAAATAAATAAATCTTTAAAAAAAAAAAAAAAAAAAAAAAAGCAGATCTGAAGGGCTCCCTGGCAGTGGGGCCCAGCCCCTCCTGTGCTGTTCCCTTCAGCCCGAGTTCCCCAGTGCTCATGTCGGGGGGAGGAGGGGCAGCCTGCAGCGCTCCGGCCCTCTGTTGCCAAGTCTGCTGTCTGCACGCCATTTAACTGCCTTGCCTCCCTGGCTCCAGCAAGCATTCCAGCCAATCCGGAAGCAGCCACAGAAATTCTATCTCCAACCCACAGACCCGTTGGAAGTTAAAAGGTCCGTTTCTAAACAGCCTCCTTAATTCTGAGGACATGAGAGGCACGCCACCCAGTGCCCTTATTCATTTGCATGCTCGGGGTTTAACACCGCTGTGTCCGCTTAGCCTGTCTCGGCCAGCGCTTCCTTCTGGATTCTGAATGGGCCAAAGGTGTCCGCAGTGGGGCAGTGGGAGGCCCAGCCTCCAGGGAGGGCCCCAGAGTCAGGTCCCCGATCAGCAGCTCCTGCGGTACTCACTCCCCCCCACTCCCGGTCCCTGAAATTAGCATCCAGCTGAGTCCTGGCTCATTTCAAAATGCTCTGGCATTTCATTCGGTGGGGACAGAGGGGACCCCAGTAACTGAGCCTGCACTGTTGGGAGGGGAGGGAACAACATGACCTGCATCGGGCCAGATTCTCCTCTGCCTGCGGGGCGGGGTGGGGGTGGGAATGGGTGGTTCTCTTTGGGGGGAATTGAAAGTCATCTCAACCTGTGGGCTCCAGGAGGAGGCCTGGGAGCAGGAGACACAGCAGCTGGTGTTGAGAGGGAGGTGCGGACATCAAGGTCTGGAGGACTTTTCTGATCCCTTCCGCCCTTCCCCTGGCTTGGAGGCCTGGGCATGCAGCAGGCTCTGCCTTGTCCTGGCAAATGCCCCTCTTTGCCCAGGCGTGTGGGAGTTGGCACCTGCTGTCTGCAGCCGAGCCGTGTTGGCCGGTGTACCCCTTCTCACCTGCCAGGCCTGCAGCCCCTGTCCAGGGCGCCCTGTGATGGTACTCACCACTGACGCCAACAGGGAATGAATGGGGGCAGGAGCAGGGGTAGGGGGGGTGTTTAAAGGAACAGTAGTCCCACTGGAAACCCATGGTGTCTGGTGCATGCCCAAATAACCCTGCCCACCGTCTTTCCCACACCTAGGCAGACACCTCTTAAAGGGAGCACCAGGGGCTGGCACTGTGGCATAGTATGTAAAGCCGCTACCTGCAGTGCTGGCATCCCATATGGGCACTGGTTCAAGTCCCAGCTGCTCCTCTTCTGATCCAGCTCTCTGCTATGGCCTGGGAAAGCAGTGGAAGATGGCCCAAGTCCTTGGGCCCCTGCACCCTCATGAGAGATGAAGCTCCTGTCTCCTGGCTTTGGATCGGTCCAGCTCCAGCCTTTGCGGCCATTTAGGGAGTGAGCCAGTGGAGGGAAGATTTCTCTCTCTGCTCTGCCTCTCTGTAACAATGACTTTCAAATAAGTAAATAAAAAAAAATTTTTTTTTTTTTTAAAGAGTAGCAGTTCTTTTGCCCTTGCACAGGAAAGCCCACCGGCCAGCACTTGGCAGCTTGAAACTGAATTTGGTTCTTCTGGTTACCAAGCAACCTCATTTTCTTTCTTTCTTTCTTTCTTTCTTTCTTTCTTTCTTTCTTTCTTTCTTTCTTTCTTTCTTTCTTTTTTTTTTTTTTTTAAGATTTATTTATTTATTTGAAAGTCAGAGTTACACAGAGAGAGGAGAGGCAAAGAGAGGCCACAAGGGCCAGAGCTGCACCAATCCGAAGTCAGGAGCCAGGTGCTTCCTCCAGGTCTCCCATGCAGGTGCAGAGGCCCAAGGACTTGGGTCATCTTCTACTGCTTTCCCAGGCCATAGCAGAGAGCTGGATTGGAAGTGCAGCAGCCAGGACTAGAACCGGCACCCACATGGGATGCCGACACTGCAGGCAGTGGCTTTACCTGCTACGCCACAGCGCCGGCCCCTAAGCATCCTTATTGCCCTGCCTGGGAGAACAGAAGCACTCTGGCCACTGCATGTGTCACAGACTGAAGGGACAGTGACATGGGAGGGCTCTCTGGAGGCTGACCCGGCACGGAAGCCTCTCCCTGGGAGGTGTGGCAACCCTAGGGGTGGGAGAGGAAGGGGAGGGGTCTGATCTGCTCAGAATCCCCGAGCTGATGGCAGAGAGGGTGGCGACAGGCAAGCGGTCCCTGAGGGCCCTTGTCACAGTGAGCTGCACTGAGACAGCCAGGCTCTCAGACTCTCCCTTCGCCTGCCTATGGCTACGGAGCCGAGGATTATCTAACGAGGAGAAAGAAGGCAAGGGGTCAATTCACCCTTTCAGCTCCTTCATGGCTCTGGACGGGAACAGCCCCCACGCAAACACGGGCCGCTTTCTTCTCGTTTCTCCACCCCTCTCAGTTTTGAACCACCAAACTTTAGACTGACAGACCGCTGCTGGCTTATACTGGGTGTGTGTGTGGTGGGGGGAGGGTCTGGGAGGCCTCTGGACACAAGGGGGCTTCTGTGGCCTGCTGCTCAGGCTCCCAGACCAGACCTCCTGGTCCCAGTAACCAGGGTTGCCAGGGCACTGCCCCTGCACATAGTCATAGCCATGGTAAAGGGATCCGGGTGGCTGTGCTCTGCCCTGGAGTTTTCTAGAACATGACACCTCCAGCCCCTCATGGCCCTCCTGCCCCGCCCCTGCTCCCCTCCTCCTCCCCACTCCCCCCTCCTCTGACCACCCCCTGCCCCCGCAGCTCACTCTCTTCGGTGGAAAGAGAAACTCTCAGTGGAAAAAAGAGTATTTTTAGCCCCTGTGGCTTGGGCGCTAGGCAGGCATGACCACGCTGAGGTCTTGGAAAAGCCGAGTGGGAGGAGGAGCTTGAACCCTCTTGTCTTGGAAACACATGGGACCACCAGCCGAAGACTAGCTCAGGGCCCACGCGGAGACGTGGGTACGACAGCTACGGCGGCCGGTGGATGCAAGGCCCTCGGGTGGCCCTGGGTAGCGGGGGGCACCGGCAAGGTGCTGAACTGTTCTGCCCTCACTGCCTCTCCTCTCCTCCCAACCCCCACCCCACCCCCGAGAAACCGGCTCCTTCCAGGAGGGTGGACGCCCACAATGGGACTGAGCTGACGGGGCCCCGAAGTGCACCACGGCTTCGGGGCTCATCGTGGAGCCTGGGACGGGGAACCGGAGGGCAGCCTTTGGGTGCTCCAATGCCAGGGCGCTCTGCAGTGTGGGAGCCTGAGGGGCTGGCCTGTGTGTGGTGGTGGGGGAGGCAGGGCAGTGTTGGGGGAGGAAAGATACAGAAACCTCGGTGAGGGGAGGGAGGGAGGGGGTGAGGAGGGACAGCCCCAGGCGCAGGGACTGCTGGTGGCACAGGCGTGCCTCTGCAAACACCCCTGCTGCAAGCAGGCTGACCGCGCCCGTGATGAGCAGGCAGGGGAAGGAGGCAGAGGGATGCGGGCGGGCTAGGGGCGGGGCGGGGGGTGCTGACACACAGGGACGAGCTCTGCACCCACTTCCTTCCAGGGTCAGGGGACTTAGGACATGGCTACAGCTCATTCCCTGACTTGGAGAGGCTGGCGTGCTGATTCCGTGGGTTAACTGCCACTTATAACACTTGGCATCCCGTATCAGAGCGCCGGTTCAAGTCCCGGCTACTCTGCTTCTAATGCTTGGGAAAGCAGTGGAGGATGGCCCAAGTGCTTGGGCCCCTGCACCCGCGTGGGAGACCCAGAAGAAGCTCCTGGCTCCTGGCTTTGGATCGGCGCAGCTCCAGCTGTTGCGGTCATGCGGGGAGTGAACCAGCAGATAGAAGACCTCTCTCTCTCTACCTCTCCTTCTCTCTCTGTCTGTTCTCTACTCACCGACCCGCAGGAGAACCCAGGACCCACCACCTGCCGCCTCCCATTCCTGTCTCAGTGGTGTTTTCTCACCCAGAGAAATTCTCAGACTCCCCGGTGTGTGTGTGTGTGTGTGTGTGTGTGTGTGTGAAGTTTGTAAAAGCAATCAACATGCAAATAAAATTATCTGCTTTCTCAAAAGGGTTAAAGCCACAGTTGGGAGGACACGGGTGACAGCCCTCGTGGTGAGACAGGCTGTGGGGACACTGAGGGACCAGGCAGCCAAACCCCTGCCTGCTGAGGGAGGGGCCCCTGGAGAGCCCCGCGGCCCGGCCACTCCACCTCCTTACTCAAATGGCAATTGCTGTAACAAGCGCCTACCCCTTTAATTTTTACTTATTTTTTTTTTAAAAAGATTTATTTATTTGAAAGGCAGAGGCGGAATTAGAGGTCTTCCATCCGCTGGCTCACTCCCTAAATGGCTACAACAGCCGGAGCTGGGCTGATCCAAAGCCAGGAGCCAGGGCTTCTTCCTGGTCTCCCACACAGGTGCAGGGGCCCAAGGGCTTGGGCCATCTGTCACTCATGTGGGAGACCTAGATGGAGCTCCTGGCTCCTGGCTTCCGCCTGGCCCAGCCCTAGCCGTTGCGGCCATTTGGGGAGTGAACCAGCGGATGGAAGATGGCTCAGGTTCTCTGTGTCTCCCTCTCTCTGTGACTCTGCCTTTCAAATAAATGAATGAATCTTAAAATCAACAAAGGAAAACCTGGCCCTTGGGGCGGACGTGTAACCTGGCGACTGGGAGCCCGTACCCTATGTTGGGAAGCCCGGATTTAACATCCACCTCTGGCTCCTGACTCCAGCTTCCTGCCAGTGCAGACCCTGGGGGCTACGGTAATGGTTCAAGTAGCTGAGTTCCTACCACCTATGGGGGAGACCAGGATCAAGCTCCCAGCTCCTGGCTTCAGCCCCGGCGCAGGCCCAGTCGCTGTGAGCATTTGGAGAGTGAACCAGTCTGTCTGATTTGTCCAATTAAAAACAACAAACTTATCAAACCCTACTCTCATTCTATGGGGACCTGGTATCCCTGGGCTCTTAGGGAATAGGGGCTAGGCAGACAATAGGAAAGTCAGCACAGGCACGGCCTGAAGCCCAGACAACAGGGAGCCGGGAGCCAGGAGCCAGGGAGCCTGCGTGCTTTTTAGATCAGGCAGTTGGGAGGCTCCAAAGGAAAGGGCTTTCCAGGCAGAGGACAGGCGGCTGGCAGCTCTGCAGCCCCCGCCACCCTCGCGGCCCCGCCCTGAGTCTGGCTGCCTCCTTTGGCTCTCGCCTGGCCATGACTCTGCCACAGCAACCATCGCCCACACGGGATGTGCTTGGGCATTCAGGTGCCCTCTGCCCTGTCACCAGGGCCGTGTCGCCAGCTCAGAGCCCTTCAAGCACTCCCCAGTGCCACGGGACCAAGCCCACAAACCCTACTCATCCTTCTTCTTTTTTTTTTTTTCCCAAAGATTTATTTATTTCAGAGTTACGCAGAGAGAGAGAGAGAGAGAGAGAGAGAGAGAGAGAGAGGGAGGTCTTCCATCCACTGGTTTACTCCCCAACTGGCTGCAACAGCCAGAGCTGTGCTGATCCTAAACCAGGAGCCGGGAGCTTCTTCTAGGTCTCCTATGTGGGTGCAGGGGCCCAAGGACTTGGGCCATCTTCCACTGCTTTCCCAGGCCATAGCAGAGAGCTGGATCAGAAGTGAAGCAGCTGGGACTAGAACCAGCGCCCATATGGGACCCCGGCACTGAAGACCATGGCTTTACTGGCTATGCCACAGCCCCCCCCCCCCCCCCCCCGTCCTCTGGTCTCTTCCCCTCAATCCTGCAGGCCTGGCCCTGGACATTTTTTTTTTAATGACACCTTGCTTCCTGTCACACAGTTTAAATTAAACATGGCCACAAATTCTTTGACCCTTCTCTGTTCAGAAGTGGAGTTTAATCCCCCTCTGCCTCCTGAGGCTGGGCCTGGGGACTCCCTTCTGACAAACAGAATGTGACAGAAAATGGTGCGTGACTTCCAAGATGAGGTCACCATGGACATGGTCCAGAGAGAGAGAGAAAGAGAGAGAGAGAGAGAGAGAGAGAGACTCAGGCTCCCGCCAACAAGGCACTGAGCTTCCCACCCACAGCGGTGAGGAAGGGGACATCTCCCACAGGACCACGAGGTCGCAAGCTTTGTTGTTTGAGGTCACTAAATTCTGGGGCCATTTTTGCAGCGTGATTAACAATAAGTCCACGCCAAGTGTATCAAGGGAGCTCTGTGCTGCCCCCGGGCCTTTGCACACCTGCTCATCCCACTGTCCGAGCTGCCTCTCCCAGGCAACCCTCCCAGCAAGCTCTTCCTCCTCTAGCCAGGCCTCCTCGATGGAACATCCCTTAACACCGCCCCCATCTCCCCCCGCCCTGCACGGCCCTCCGTGCTCCACACGGTCTCAGAGGCCGGTGAGGCTTCCGCTGTCTCGTGGACAGCACGGGGCAGGGCACCTGGAAGGCTTCTCAAAGGCCCTGTTCAAGTGGCCGGAGAGCCCCTGCTTATTAGAGCTGCATCCCAGCGGCAGGAGCAGCCGGCAGATCAGCATTTCCCCGATAAAATATTGAAACCCTGCAAAGCCTCCGCCGGTTTCCTGCAGATGGGGGCAGAGGCGGGGGTGGGGGGACGCGGAACCCACCTGGATCAGGGCGAGCACCTTGTCCTGCACGATGGTGGGAGGGTTGTTCTTGGGGGAGATGATCTTGACCAGGACACTGTCGATGAAGTCTCGGTTGGCCACGAGGACGTGGAAGCGGTGGCCACAGTTCTTCACGCACGTCTCCAGCACCTGAAGCGGGAGGGAGGGAGAGAGGGAGGGAGGGAGGGAGGGCCAGGGCTCGTCGCCTCAGGTAGCTGAGGGCCTTGCCTGCTCAGTCTCCAGGGCCACGCAGAGATGGCTGGCACATTCCCACACTCTCACTCCCTCCTCCCTCCAGGGCCCGGGCAGGCCCTGGCTGACAGAGGTCTCCCACCCCTTGCACAACGAGCAGATGATCAATCAATCGGTCATCCAGACATCAGTTTTGCATGAGAAAGAACCTGGTGTTTTAATGGGATCAAGCCCAGTCCCTGCAAAGGAGCATTTTTAACTCCTCCCTCTGGGCCTCTGGGGGCGAGGCTTCAGCCAATGGGGCGTGGGCTGTCTGTCCTGACAGGAGGCTCCTGGGACAGGACCCTTGCAGGGGAGGAAGCAAACACACATACATGCATGCACACACACATGAACGCATACATGCACACAACAGTCACATACATAAATGCATGCATGCACACGGATACACGTACAGGCACACACACAGGCACAAACACATGCACGTATACAGGCGTGCCCGCTGGTGACCAGATGCTGCCCCTTCCCAGGCCTGGCTCATACAACAGGGCTTTGCTTTAAGCAAGTCTGGCCAGAAAGATCGGCTCATCACTATGACAGTGACCGGACGTCAAGCCAGGCACAGAGAGAGATCCCTCGGTATCCTGCATGGCTTTGCCCCATTAGTGCTGCAGCCTTCTTGGGCGTCCTGTCCCTCGCCCTCCCTCCCAGTTGTCCTCACAGGAGCCACACCAGCTGGCCATCCGCAGAAGACAAAGTGCTGTGTGCTGGCTACTTGCTCCCTGCTTTGTGCTACCCCATTTCCGAGGTGAGGATGCTGAAGCTGAGGCCCCAGAGAACTTAACCCAGGGGGCCTGAGCGCCACGGGCAGCCAGAACGGCTCCCTCCTCACCCTGCTGCTGCCCACGGAAGATCCCGGGGTTCTGTGTGGCTTGCCCAGTTAGACCCCCACGACTTAGCAACCTCAGGGCCTCTGAGCCACTGTAGGTTTTGCTCAGCCAACAAGGTGTTTCCTCTTTCTTGCTCTCTGCTGTGCCTGGTCCTGGGTGCCTACCAGGTGATCAGCATTTGCTCTTCAGGGACCTTGCAAGGCTAAAGAGGCAAATCCCAGTGCAGGCTGGTGGGCCACGGCAGGGCAGGAGATTCAGGGGGAGTAGGGCCCTTGGAAAGAGCCGCGGGCAGAGAAGACACTGGGAGAGCTATCCGGTGGCTCTGACTCTACCCTCAGGGCAGTGGGAGCAGGGCTGCTTGTCACCTTTAGGGAGCTGCTCCTGAGGTTTTCCAAGGGCCTGCGTCCCCACACCTGGCGCTGGGAATGCCCCTGGCAGAGATCCATACGCTGCAGGGCAGTCCAGAGCCTGGCCCAGCAGGAAGTGCAGGAAAGCCTCCTGGGCTGGCCAGGCCACCCGAGGTCACCCTGCTGAAGAAGCCTCTGGGCCGCGGGGCCTGGAACACACGGTGGCAATTTTCCAACATGCAGCCAGCCCAGAGAAACCCACGGGACAAGCGAAAGGAGCCCTCAAAGCAATCAGACGTAGGAGGGACTTCAAAAAGTTCACGGACAAAAGTTTGCTTTTGTGTACCAATATTTTGAAAAACATCCACTGTTGTTCTTTTTAAGGTTTATTTATTTGAAAGGCAGAGTTAGAGAGAGAGAGAGAGAGATCTTCCATTTGCTGGTTCACTGTCCCAAATGGCTGCAATGGCTGGGGCTGGCTCAGGCTGAAGCCAGGAGCCAGGAGCCTCCTCAGGGTCTCCTACATAGGTGGCAGGGGCCCAAGCACTTGATCATCTTCCGTTGCCTTCCCAGGCCATTAGTAGGGAACTGGATGGGAAGTAAAACAGCCGGGACTCAAACAGGTGCCCATATGGGATGCTGGCCCTCATCCATTTTTTTTTTTTCATAACACATTTTCCATGAATTCTTTGAAGATCCCTTGCTATGTTCTGAGGCCATACACGAAGGCCCAGGCTGAGCGTCCCGGGGATTCAAACTTGTATTCTGGGGCCGGCGCCGCGGCTCACTAGGCTAATCCTCCGCCTAGCAGCGCCGGCACACCGGGTTCTAGTCCCGGTCGGGGTGCCGGATTCTGTCCCGGTTGCCCCTCTTCCAGGCCAGCCCTCTGCTGTGGCCCGGGAGTGCAGTGGAGGATGGCCCAGGTGCTTGGGCCCTGCACCCCATGGGAGACCAGGAGAAGCACCTGGCTCCTGCCATCAGATCAGTGTGGTGTGCCGGCCGCAGCGCGCCGGCCACGGCGGCCATTGGAGGGTGAACCAACGGCAAAGGAAGACCTTTCTCTCTGTCTCTCTCTCTCACTGTCCACTCTGCCTGTCAAAAAAAAAAAAAAAAAAAAAAAAAAAAAAAAAAAAAAAAAAAAACCAAACTTGTATTCTGGGTAACTATTAGCAATGGTGGCACAGATGGAAAGTTAGGGGAAGGTCACACAAAGCCATGAAGCAGGAGAACTGACAGCCACAACAAAATTGGGAAGTAAAAGCAGACACGGGGCCATGCACAGTGCACTGGCCTGGCCTGGTATAGGATCAACAGCTCTACCCGTCCCACCAGCTGATGGCCTCACTGCATTTACAGCCAGGACCTGATGATGCCTTGTTGTAGGAAGGCAGGTGCACGCAGGAAGACTTCCAGCCAGCATGGGCAGCGTGGAGTCAGGCGTGGGAAGGGAGAGGTTTTAGATACAGGGCCATGGCTTGACACACGGGAGCTCATTCTCTGAGTTATTGAAAACAACTCATTTTGGGGCTGGCGCTATGGTGTAGCAGGTTAAGCCTCTGCCTGCAGTGCCGGCACCCCATACGGGTGCCAGTTCGAGTCCCGGCTGCTCCACTTCCAATCCAGCTCTCTGTTAATCCCTGAAAAAGCAGGGGAAGATGGCCCAAGTGCTTGGGCCCCTGCACACATGTGGGAGACGGGGAAGAAGCTCCTGGCTCCTGGCTTCAGAGAAGCCCAGTTCCAGCTGTTGCGGCCATTTGGGGAGTGAACCAGCAGGTGGAAGTCCTCGCTCTCTTTCTCTCTCTGTCTCTAATGCTGCCTCTCAAATAAATAAATAAATAAATCTTAAAAAAAAACATTCTGGGACTCACTCTGGGTTTAGTGAGTGCTATGGCTCAAGTTCTGAGAACAAAACAAAAGCTTTCAACTCCCTGGTTCTCCAATGTTCTTTCCTCCTTTATTATCCAAATTCCAATCTCCTGGCAGAGAGAAGTCACCTAATAAAGTTCTGAGAGGTATTTTTCAGAGGGAAAAAAAAAAAAATCCAACAACCTCTGGGCTTTAGAGGGAACTGTTCGTTCCGGGGCTGTTTGGGATCAATAACCCACTATTTCAGACCCACAGAGATCCACGTGCTGACCTGCCACCGTTTCTATTCCAAGAGCTCACATGGCCCAGATTCCACTGCCTCTGAGCCACGGCCGGCTTTCAAGATACAAACAACACCTGAAGTCTCCATTTCGTTCCCTGACAGCTTAAGGATAGGGGCGCGGGCCGGCCTGCTCCTCTGTGCTATTGCTAACTTCTTCAAGGACCTCTGTAGCAAAGTTTCCACCCCAGGTTTTAATAACAATCCACTGCTCAGTACCTCTCTAGCTGTGAGGCCTGGGCAAGTCTCTGGACCGCCACCCACTCCCCGCCCCCCACTGCTGAGCCTCAGTTTCCCTTAAGGAACCCTGTTTTGGAAGGCAGGGGTCTGCAGTACATCTGACTGGTTCAGCACAGTTCCAGGGGGCACAAGGAAGGCGTGGTTGGTGACATTTTTATAAAGGGGGTGGCCACCCAGAGAGGCAGCTGAGCCGTCTCAGAGCAGGCTGGCGGCAGGTTGGGGGCACTCCCTCCCAGCCTTTGGCCCCTCTGCTCTGGGCACCTGTACCCAGTGGTGCTGTCCAAACCTCATTTTCTGGTGCCACACACTCTCCGTTTCAGAGAGGGGCAGGAAAACCCCGGGGCCCTACCGGAAGGCTCAGCTCATCTCCAGTGGCACCGGCACCAAGCCTTTCCCAGGCTGTGCCCAGTGGCAGAAGGGCAAGGCCAGGAGCACAGTGCCCCCCCAGAGAGCAGCACTCACTGTCAATGCCAGCATCACTTCTCTGTAGTTCCGGTTCCCGTTGAGCCGCTTCTTCAGGGCCCGGATGGCGTCCCTCGGCCTGCAGATAAGGGCAGACGCAGTAAGACCCTTGCAGCACCCCCACCCACCCAGCAGGCTTCACTCCCACGCGCGTGAGCCAGGATACACACAAGGTTATCCGCAGCAGCGTGGAAGTGCACAGACAAGGCCACAGGTCCAGGGAATGAAATCAGGGCTCATTCATGCCATGGAACACTGTGCACCTGCAGAGAGGAATCCGGGAGGTCCCTACGGACCTCTGTGGGTCAAGTTCAGAGACAGGTGCAGAAAGTCCTTTGCACAGGGTGCCTGAGGCTGAGGCGTGCTGGTTTTGTTACAAAAGGACAGCACACACAGGGAGGCTGTCCCAGAGGAGGGGAACTGGGGTAGGGTGGGGGTGGGGCGACCTTTTTCTCTGAATTTTCTTTTTGCAGGCCTTTTGAATAGTGCATGAAGTGCAAGTATTATTTGTTTGTAACAGTAACTAACTCACTGGGGTAGGGGATACACCCGGGAGAGTTTTCAGAGAGATACCAGGAGACAGGCAAAGGATGACAAAGGTCCAGGGCCTCAGGCCTGGAGGTTCAAGTCCTCTAAATTCCATGGAGTTCCTTTCCCAGAAGCCCAGGGGATTATGTGTTGTACATAAGAGATCCCATGTGCATCTCCACAGGGAATCTTTTTTTTTTTTTTTAAGATTTATTTGGGGGGGGAAGAGGGAGAGGGAGAGAGAGAAAAAGAGAGAGAGAGAGAGAGAGAGAGAGAGATCTTCCACTAGCTGGTTCACTCCCCCAAGTGCCTGCAATAGCTAAGGCTGGACCAGATCAAAGTCAGGAGCCAGGAATTCCATCTGGGTTTCCCCCAGTGCGGGTGGCAGGGGCCCCAGCACACAGACCATCCTCTGCTGCCTTCCCAGGCGCCACCAGCAGGAAGCTGGATTGGAAGCAGAGTAGCCAGGCACTCTGATAGGGTATGCAGATGTCCCTAACCATGGCTTAACCTGCTGTGCCATGACACTGGCCCTCCCAGATGGAATCTCATGGAATTACAGGCAGCTCCCGGTTGACCAACAGACCTTGTTCGCAAACGGATGGGGCAGCTTGGACTGGATTCCTCCTTAAACGAGTATTAGGCCCAAGAACAGGGCCCCAGCCAGCCCTCTGAGCATCTCTGCTGAAGGTAATCTTATGTCTATCATGCTACTTAACGTAGGATTCGAGAAAGCTGGGGGCCAGGGGCCAAAGCCCCTGCTGCTGGATGGTCCAACACCCTGTGTCTCAGGGCACCCCAGGCTCTCACACAAGGGGCTGTTAACCCAAGGGCCTGAGGTCTGCAACCTCCTATCCGTACAGTTCTAAGACATTCATGCTCTGGCTACCTAATGAAATCCCTCCCAGTGCTTGAGAGAAGACAAGGGGAGGGTGGAACTCTGCTGAGCAGCCCAAGCAAGAGAGAGAGAGAGAGAGAGAGAGAGAGAGAGAGAGAGAGAGACACGCACAGCGGCAAGGCTTCTGGAAGATACTGCTGAAGCCCCCTCCCCCACTGTTTCCCACTCCCCACCTGGAGCCCTGCAAGAATTCCTGGCTCCTGGGTCAGGGGCTCTGCAGGGGAGCGGCCCCCCAGGCGAGCAGGTTTGCAACAGGCACTGTGGGACTTCTGTGGGACTTCAGGGAGCTGGCTTGAGGCATGTGCTGGACGTGGCCACCCACGCCACCGCTCCCCCCCCCCCCCCGCCGTGACCCACGGTTGCCACCCCTCTCCCCTGCGGAACGTCCACGGAGGCATAAACACGGGGCTGCGACCCCTCAGGCAGGAAGCGCCCCCTGAGAGAGTGTGGGTGAGCACAAGAGCGAGGATTCCTCTCCCCTCCCCCTGCCCTCGCCCCCCGTCCCCCCCCCCCATCTCCCGGGAGAAGCTTCAGAGAACAGGATCAAAGTCGTGTCGGAGGAACTGCCGAGTTTCAAGGGGCTGTGCAGATTAGACAGCGTGGAATCAGAAACCGAGAGGAGAGGAGGGAGAGTAGCTCAGCCAGTGCGGGAGAAATGATGGGGCGGGGTGGGGGTGGGGGGTGAGGCGCCAGACACAGAGACTTTCAGCAGAGAGGTCAGGCCCCCGAGGGCAGTCCCCAAGGCCTCAGGGTTCCTCCCTGGACCATCTGAGACTCAAGAGACCACCCCCCCCACTTCTTTCCAGCCCCACTGAATTCCCTGCTTGCTCTGCAGAGTGGGGCTCCTTTCCCCTCGCAACCCCAGGGGGACCAGGCTGCCCCCTCCCGGGCCACCCCGAGCCCCCCGGCTGGCACCTTGCTCTGTGCTGCCTCTCCCAGTGCCTCCTCTGTGCCCGTCAGCTTAGCTGCTGGAGCACAAAGATTCAGTGAGCCGGGAAAGGGCAGAGACGGCCGTGGAAATGACCTACGACCCAGATCTGCCAGGGGTGTGATTTCAGGCCCACATCCACATGTGTGCGCCCCCGTTAGGCAGGTCTGAGCTGGGACGCAGGGTCTACAACGTTCCCAAGTGGGATTATTCACCCAGGCGCTCCAGGTTAGTAAGTAGAGGTTAGGACAGACACAGGGGATCTTGGGTGTCAGTACTGGTCAGACAGGGGGTGCTCTCACCCCTGGACATAGGGTAAGCGCAGAGACAGGCTTGCAGGCTGTTCACCCACCTGCACCCCCCAGCCTCCATAAATACGCGAAGGCCAGGCAGAGCTCCAGGGGCAGCAGCCAGGGCAGTCTGGGCCCACATCTGGCACAAGTCCTTCCTGCTGTGCTGTGGGGCCTTTAGCCTGTGATCAAAGCACTCTGGGTTTCAGCTTTAACGTTCAGGAGTGGGGCAGGTGATTGGCTGAGCGGCTAAGAAGCTGGTGAAGATGCCCAAGTCCTGGGCCAGCGCCGCGGCTCACTAGGCTAATCCTCCGCCTTGCGGCGCCGGCACACCAGGTTCTAGTCCCGGTTGGGGCGCCAGATTCTGTCCCGGTTGCCCCCCTTCCAGGCCAGCTCTCTGCTGTAGCCAGGGAGTGCAGTGGAGGATGGCCCAAGTGCTTGGGCCCTGCACCCCATGGGAGACCAGGAGAAGTACCTGGCTCCTGGCTTCGGATCAGCGCGGTGTGCTGGCCGCAGTGTGCCGGCCATTGGAGGGTGAACCAACGGCAAAGGAAGACCTTTCTCTCTCTCTCTCTCTCTCACTGTCCACTCTGCCTGTCAAAGAAAGAAAGATGCCCACGTCCCATATTGGACTACTTGGGTTTGAGTTCAACTCTAACTTTCTGACAATGCAGACCTGGGGGTGACTGAATTTCTGCCACCCACGTCAGAGAACTTCTCTCCCTTTACCTCTCTACCTCATAATAATCATCAGGCACAGGTGCGTGGCTTGGCGGTTCGGACGCCAGGCTGGGATACTCACGCCCCCTACCCTGGAGGGTCTGGCTGGGCTGGAACTCCAGCTCTGGCTCCAGATGCCAGCAGATCCTGGGAGGAAGTGCTGATGGCTCACTGTCGCCCACATGGGAGAGCTGGGATTGGGTCCTGCCACATAGCTTTGGCCTCCTGCCACCCCAGGGCCACTGAGAGAATTTGGAGAATGAACCACCAGATGATGAACGCTCTCTCAACTTAATAAATAAATAAATAAGATTAGATCAAAGAAACGAGGCTGCCTCTTCCCTCCAGGGCTGCTGGGGGCTGCCTGGGGCCTGGACCGGGGCAGGTGCTCCGGGAATGATCCACAGGGAAAGGCAGTGAACCCGAGAGATCATTCCCAAGGTGGCTCGCAACACAAACCAGAGTCGCTGTGGCGTAGCAGATAAAGCCGCCGCCTGCAGTGCCAGCATCCCATATGGGCGCCGGTTCGAGTCCCGGCTGCTCCACTTCCCATCCAGCTCTCTGCTATGGCCTGGGAAAGCAGCAGCAGATGGCCCAAGTCCTTGGGCCCCTGCACCCATGTGGGAGACCTGGAAGAGGCTCCTGGCTCCTGGCTTTGGATCAGTGGAGCTCTGGCTGTTGCGGCCATCTGGGGAGTGAACCTTCACATCCATGGCACAGAGGTGGGGACACATAGCCAGTGGCTTGTACTCCTTGAGTCCTTGTCTGATCCCTAGCACAAATGGTAACCACTTTCTGAACAGGAAAACCACAATACAGGGAGATGAAGTAACTTACCCTGGAGCCCAGGGCAGGTGACTAGGGACCTAGGATGCCAGCCCAGATGGATGGGTCCAAGGGACAC
Organism: Oryctolagus cuniculus; assembly: GCF_964237555.1. Taxonomy (NCBI): domain Eukaryota; kingdom Metazoa; phylum Chordata; class Mammalia; order Lagomorpha; family Leporidae; genus Oryctolagus; species Oryctolagus cuniculus. The sequence continues at coordinate 67,452,933 of NC_091448.1, read as the reverse complement.
ACCCCTCACCCCACTACAGCTGTGTCCTAGGCTCATGTCGCACGCTGCCCTCCAACCTGGGGCAGTCCACCTTCCTCCCTTGTCACCTTGCGGATGCGCTGGTATCCAACAAGACTCCACTCCACTATCACCTCCTCCAAGAAGCCTCTGGCTGCCGCCAGCCGGCTGTTACCGGGCGGGCTGCTCTCTGTAGCTACGGGGGGCCTCTCCACGGCGCCTGCGGCTGGCTCTCTCGGCACGGCCCAGGCTGAGCTATGACTGTGTCATTTACAGGCCTGTGTTCCTCATCAGACTGAGTGCCTCAGCACCTTCCCCGCCTGATCCGCTTACTGAACCAGTTTTTATCCACAGCCAATTATGGATGGACCGTGTGAGGTGCTAGGGCTAAAAAGGTGGCTGAGGCATGGAGTCCTGCCCTGGTGTAGCTCATTCTACTGGGGCGTGGTGGGACAGACAGACTCCAACATCCGTGCAGATGTATCAGCCTGCAGTGCTGGCATCCCACATGGGCGCCAGTTCGAGTCCTGGCTACTCCACTTCCCATCCAGCTCTCTGCTGTGGCCTGGGAAAGCAGAAGATGGCCCCAGTCCTTGGGCTCCTGCACCCGTATGGGAGACCCGGAAGAAGCTCCTGGCTTCAAATTGGTGTTGCGGCAGGATTTTTGCATTTAAAAAAAAAAAAAAAGCAGCAGAAGCTAAGGGTGCAGGCAGCTCCTCTGGCATGAGGAAGGTCCTGGGGCCATGGGTTTCCTTGGCCCAGAGCCTTCTGGGTATTTGTGCATTTCCCCAGAAGATCAGAAAGGGGGCAGAAAGAGACGTGGGCCGGTAGGGGGAGGTGTGGAAGTCAGAGAGCCACACACCTGGACTGCCCGCCCGCCCAGGAATTCAGCCCAGAGACACACTGGCTCTTTTCAAGTCACCCTCAGCGGCTGGACGCTTCTCCTTGCTGTCAGCCTGGGGGCCCAGCCCAAAGCCTGTTCTTCCTCTGAGCCTGTAGGGGGCGCTTGAGGGTGGGCTGGCCCATTAACCTTGGCGTCCTGGAGCCGTTATACCCCCCACCACCCCCGCTGATCCCCAGGGGCCGCGAGGAAGAAAACATCCCAGGAGGATGGTGGGCAGTCCGAGCCGAGTGACTGCACCAGCAGCCACCTGTGAGTGGCCGCGTGCCTGGGCCCTGAGCGGACCACCTCCACTGGCAGGCAAAGTGTGTCACCTTTAACTGGAACCCTCCCCCACCAGCTCACAGACAGCACAGGTCCCTGTGCACTCCTGATGCTGCTGTCTGCCCTGTGAGCTTAGCTGGCGGCTCTGTCCCCGGCCCGCTCCACCTAGGAAGTGGTGGCTCCAGCCTGTGGCTGTGCAGCCCTTTCTGCTCACTTCCCACACCAGCAAGCCCCCAACTGGCTTCTCCCTCCCAGAGGCACCCAGAATGGAATCGGAATCCCCTCGGTCAAGGCCACCACCCCTGCCCCCCACCAGGATGAGGACGTTAAGCTCCTGCCTGGTCTTTCTCACTTCTGCACGGGGCCTGCCTCCAGCCAGGCCATTCTGAATGCAGCATCGGACAGCATGGTCTCTTTGAGACAAGGGCCGGGCCATGCCCAGGCTTCACCGGAAGTCAGAGCCAGAGTCGCTTTGGTGCTGACACGGCCTGTGCTTCTGGGTGCCCCCTGGGGACTCTCCTCTCCCATCTGTTCTCCTCACCACCCTGGAGGCAGTTCACAGAGCGTGATGACAGCAAAGTGCCCGTGGGGTGGGCAGAGGGGCTAACCACAGGACAAACAGAGCGAAGGGGAGGCTACAGCCTGCAACCTGGGAGATCCAGCAGTGTGGGAACGTGAGACGCAACCCTACAGGCTGAGTCTACACAGCTGGAAACGCTCAGCGGCCTGTGCCATGTGTGCCCCCTCATTCCCTGCCTTATCTGACCATGCCCTGGCCCTCCCTCAAGAGGCCCTGTCACCCAGCAAACCAGGGCAGAGACAGCCCCACGGCTGCCAAGGTGCGGCAGGGGACAGGCAGGAGGGGCAGAGAGAGACGCCACCAGGGACAGGGGACCAGGCAGTTCCTTCCCCACTTGGGATTAAAAGTGGTCACCACTGCTCCACCTTGAGCACTGTCATCAGGGAAGCTGGGAGAAGGATGGATGGGGAAACGACACGCAATTAGTTAACAGTGGGTCAGGCACCGTGGAGCAGCAGGGCAAGCTGTATCTCCAAAGGGCGCTTGGGGTTGAGTCCCGCCTCCGTTTCCCATCCAGCTTCCTGCTAATACGCACCCCGAGAGATGAACACGCACTGTGGGAGGCAGCGGATGATGGTTCAAGTGCTTGGCCCACCCCTCTCCCCGCTGCCACTTATATGGGAGACCAGATGGAATTCCAGGCTCCTGGCTTTGGCCTGGCTTAGCCCTGGCTGTTGCAGGCATTTGGGGAGCAAACCAAATGGAAGACCCCCCCCCCACCTCCCCTATACCCATCTCTATATTGCTCAGGAAGTAAACTTAAAAAAAAAAAAAAGTCAGCTTATTTAATGCCAAAGGTAACAGTCTGGAAAAAAAAAAAAAAGTCAAACTCCTACCCTTGGGCCCTGATAGGCTCTGAGAGACGCCAAGGGCTTGAGAGAGACCCCTGGCCCGAGGCACACGTACCCTTCCTCGGTCTCATTGATGATGTCACAGATCTCCATGTTCAGTGTCCAGTCCTCGCTCTGCAAGGAGCCGTCTGTCGCCTTTTCTGTGGAATCAGAAAGAGAGATGGGTTTACATTCTCCTCGAAGAAAGGGGTGGTGCTGGCAGGAAAAGGGGAGAGACCAGACTCCCCCATTCTCTTCCCAAGCAAGATGGGCAGAGCCAACGGGGCTGCTTTCATGAGGGAACACACACTGGGGACAGATCTGGCCGAGGACTGGCGTCCCATATGGGCGCTGGTTCGGGTTCCAGCTGTTCCACTTCTGATCCAGCTCTCTGCTGTGGTCTGGGAAAGCAGTAGAAGATGGCCCAAGTCCTTGGCTTCTGCACCTGCGTGGGAGACCTGGAAGAAGCTCCTGGCTCCTGGCTTTGGATTGACTCAGCTCTGGCTGTTGCGAACACCTGGGGAGTGAACCAGTGGATGGAAGACCTTTTTCTCTGTCTCTCCCTCTCACTGCCTGTAACTCTACCTCTCAAATAAATAAATAAAATCTTAAAAAAAAAAAAAAAGAAAAAGGGGAGGGGAGAAAGGACCATCATTTAGTAAACCATGGTAGGTGTGGTATCAGGTGCCATGGGCGCACTGTTTCACACCACACACAAAACAACCTGCTGCCAACTCAGTAGAGGAAAGGACAACTTTTTCTTTTTCTTTTTTTCCCAAAGATTTAGTTTTATTTATTTGAAAGGCAGAGTTACACAGGCAGGATAGGGTGGGGTGGGGTAGATCTTCCATCCTCTGGTTCATTCCCTAAATGGCTGCAACAAATCAGGGCTGGGCCAGACTGAAGCCAGGAGCCAGGAGCTTCTTCTGGGTCTCCTATGTGGGTGCAGGGGCCCAAGCAGTTGGGCCATTTTCTACTGCTTTCCCAGGTGCATTAGCAGGGAGCTGGATCGGAAGTAGAGCAGCCAGGACTTGAACCGGCACCCACACGGGATGCCAGTGTCACATGTGGTGGCTTTACCCACTACACCACAATGCCGGCCCCTGGACAATCTTATTTTTTAAAAAAGATTTATTTTATTTATTTGAAAGAGTTACAGAGAGAGGTAGAGACAGAGAGAGAGGTCTTCTATCTGCTGGTTCACTCCCCAGATGGCCCCAGCAGCCAGAGCTGTGCTGATCCGAAGCCAGGAGCTTCTTCCGGGTCTCCCATGCGGGTGCAGGAGCCCAAGGAATTAGGCCATCCTCCACAGCTATCCCAGGCCATAACAGAGAGCTGGTTCAGAAGAGGAGCAGCCGGGACTAGAACCGGTGCTCAGAAGGGATGCCAGCGCTTCAGGCCAGGGCATTAACCCACTGCACCACGCCAGCCCCCCATCTGGAGAATCTTTTCAACAAACGGTGCTGGGAAAACTGCCTTTCCACATGCAAAAAAAAAAAAAAAAAAAAAAAAAAGAGTGAACCTTTCTCCTTTCTCTTGCACCACATTCACAAATGAATCCCAAGATGTAAACCTAAGAGCGACAGCTGCAGAATTCTTAGAAAACACAGCGGGAAAGGTTCACAGTGTTGGATTTAACAGTGATTTCCTGGTTCGAACACCAAAGGCATAGGCAACAAAAGGAAAAAACTAGGGAACTTAAACTTTCAACATGAAAACCTCCTGTGCATCAAAGGATACAATGGACAGAGTGAAAAGCAACCCATGGAATGGGAGACAATATTTGCACCTCATGCATGCGGCACAAGGCAGATCTCCAGAACACAGAAAGAACATCTATGATCCCTGACAACCAAACTACCCAGGTTAGAAATGGGGATGGGCAGGTATTTGGCCTAGCGGTTCAGACAGCCCCAACCCACACCAGAGTACCCGATTCCAATCCCATCCCTGGCTCCTGACCCCATCTTCCTGCCAACGCAGACCCTGAGGGGCAGCCGTGAAGGCTCAAGTAATTGAGTCCCTGCCACCCACTTGGTGGACTGAATACCCGGCTCCCAGTCAACCCCAGGCAGGGGTCCTGTGGGCATTCAGGGAGTGAACCAGCAGATGGGAATTTGCTCACTTGTGCCTGTGTGCACTCTCTCTCAAATAAATAAGTAACTTAAAAATAAATACGTAAAATTTAGAAAAGGTCTTGAACAGCCAGTTTCCCAAAGAAGGTATGTTAGTAGCCAAGAAATACACGGAAAGGTATTTAACACCACTAAGCATTAGGGAAATGCAGATCAAAACCACAGTGAGGTGGCATATGCTATCAATTAGGATGGTTATCACCATAAATAGGTAGATGGATGGATGGATGGATGGATGGATAGGTAGGTAGCAGGTGTTACTGAGAATGTGGAAGAATTGAAACCCCTGTGCACGGCAGGTGGGAAAGTACACAGTGCAGCCACCCTGATGGGCCCTCAAAACCAGATACCTATGGAACTGTTTCCACTCGCCAAGATATGGGATCAACCTAAGCGCCCACAGTGGGAGGAAGAGAGAAAGAAATGGTGGCATAAACACTCGAGGGAATATTACTCAGCCATGAAAAAGAGTGATATCTTGACATCTGCCGCAGGTGAGTGGACTTGGAGGTCGTTATGTTAAGTGGTATAGGCTGGACACAGGGAGACAAATAACACACTTATGCTCAAAGTATAAATTCTTTAAAAAAAAAAAGTCTATCCGAGCTTTGATAGTGATTACCACAGGGTGGGAATGGGGGTGGGGGTGGGGGAGAGGAGGTTGGAAAAGGTGGGAAGTAATAGATTCTCCTGTTCTCAGCACAGTGGGGCACCTGGTTCACAACAATGTATCAGATACTGCAGGAAGAACTGGAAGGGAGGGCTGGGTAAGCCCAAACACAGAGAAGGGGATGCAAATGCTAATTCTGGATTGGATACATGTATGGGATATATGTATGCTATGCTGTGTTGAAATGTTGCACGGTACCCCATAAAAATGTGCAAGTATTACATTTAGTCCCAAGTTAAAAAGACACATTAAGCATAAAACTACAGTATGACCCAGCCTTTCCACTTCTGAATATACATCAAAAGAATTGGCGGGGACCAGTGCTGTGGCGTAGCAGGTAAAGCCGTCACCTGCAGTGCCAGCATCCCATATGGGCGCCGGTTCTAGTCCCGGCTGCTCCTCTTCCGACCCAGCTCTCTGATATGGTCTGAGAAAGCAGTGGAAGATGGCCCAAGTCCTTGGACCCCTGCACCCACATGGGAGACCTGGAAGAAGCTCCTGGCTCCTGGCTTCGGATCAACTCAGCTCCAGCTGCTGTGGCCATCTGGGGAGTGAATCAGCGGATGAAAGACCTCTCTGTCTGTCTGTCTATCTCTCTCTCTCTTCCTCCCTCCCTCCCTCCCTCTGCCTCTCTGTAACTCTGCTTTTCAACTAAATAAAAATAAATCTTTAAAAAAATGAATTGTAAGCAGGGTCTCATAAAGGTACTTGCACACTCATGTTCACAGTAGCAGCGTCACTCACAATAGCCAAAAAGTGGGAACAACCCAAGTGTCCGCCCACAGCGGAATGGAGAAACAAAGTATGCTACAGGCCTGCAACGGCAGCTCACTGGTCTCAAAACAGGAGGGGATCTGACACCTGCTTCAACGTGGCTGAACCCGAGGACACCGTGCTGAGTGATGTAAGCAATCACAAAAGGACAAAGGGTGGGGCCGGCGCTGTGGCACAGCAGGTTAAACTGCCGCCTGTGACACCAGCATCCTACATGGATGGGTTTGAGACCCGGCTGCTCCACTCCCAATCTAGATCCCTGCTAATGAGCCTGGAAAAGCAGTGGAAGATGGCTGCAAGCGTCTGGGCCCCTGCACCCACGTAGGAGTTCCAGATGAAGTTCCTGGATCCTGGCTTCATCCTGACACAGCCCCTGCCATTTTGGCCATTTAGGGAGTGAATCAGTGGATGAAGATTCTCCTCCCTCTCACGCTGTAACTCTGCCTTTCAAATAAATAAAAAGCAAATATTAAACACACACAAGGGCTGACATTGTCGTATAGTGGGTAAAGCCACCACCTGCTTTACTAGTATCCCATGTGGGCACTGGTCCGAGTCCTGGCTGCTCCACTTCCAATCCAGCTCCCTGCTAATGTGCCTGGGAAAGCAGTAGAAGATGACCTAAGTGCTTGGGTGCCTGCACCCTCGTGGGAGATCTGGAAGAAGCTCCTGGCTCCTAGCTTTGGATCAGCCCAGCTCTGGCCATTGCAGCCATTTGGGAAGTGAACCAGCTGATGGAAGATTCTCTCTCTCTCTCTCTCTCTCTCTGTGTGTGTGTGTGTGTATAACTCTGTCTTTCAAGTTAATAAATAATCTTAAAAAAAAATTCAGGGGCCAGAATTTTGGCACAGCGGGTAAAGCCACCACCTGCAATGCCAGCATCCCACAAGGGTGCCAGTTCGAGTCCTGGCTGCTCCACTTTGGTTCCAGCTCCTTGCTTATGGCCTGGGAAAAGCAGCAGAAAATGGCCCAGGTGTTTGGGCCCTTTCCACCCATGTGGGAGACCCAGATGAAACTCCTGGCTCCTGGCTTCGGCCAGGCCCAGCGCTGGCTGTTGTGGCCATCTGGGGGAGTGATTGAGCAGATGGAAGATCTTTCTCTCTCATCTTGCCCTCTCTCTCCATAAATCTGTCTTTCAATTAAATAAATAAATAAATCTTTGAAAAAGTTCCACCCTCACCTGGCTTGGAGACCATGTTGTTAAAAAAAAAAAAAAAAAAAAAAAAAAGAAGACGACAACGACGACGAAGAAGAGAAAAACTAAAAGGACAAAGTATGATTCCACTCATATGAGACACTCAGGAGAATCGGATTTGGAGAGAGGAAGTACCAGAGCGGCTGTCAGACGTGGGGAGCCAGTGTTTAATGGGCAGAGCCGCAGCCGGGGAAGATGGAAGTCCCATGGAGCTGGATGGTGATGACGGTTCCCTCACAGAGCGAATGTACTTAACCACTGAGCTGCACACTTAAAATGGCTACGATGGTAAATTTTACGTTATCTATATTCTACTACAAAAATTTTAAAAAATCATCGAAAGGAAAAGAAAAAAGTATTCATGAGCCGATGGCCTGCTGGGCTGGAGGGAACGGGGAGACGTAGCTCGCTTGCCAGGGCATGCCGACAGTCCAGAGAAACGGAGGGAACGGCAGGCCCAGGACTGGGACCAGTGTCACCTGAGTCCCTGCCCTTTGGGCTGTGACCTCCAGGCCACGTCTCCCTTTGTAGGACCCCAAAAGCGGTGTCCTCTTGTGACGACCCCAGAAACACAGACTCCAGACCAGACGATGCAATAGAACAGGAGGTAATTTTTATTTCATTTGTACAAATGGGCCCCCTACTGCTGCAAGCAGCAAGCAAGTGAGAGGAGCCCCGAGCAGCTATCTCACACAGCTTTTAAAGGGCAAAACCACAAAATTAACATATTATAGGCTGGCATAAGTTCATTGGATAATTTTCAGTAGCGGGCCTTGTATGGCAGTCTAAAGTGGTAATGTCGGTGGAAAAGTACTAGGTCAAAGGGATACATTAGGGGAGGGGGTTTCTAGGAGAGAGGAATAGGTTGTTATGTGCCTTGTAGCTTTTTTTAGTTAACCTTGAGCAAGTGTAGGGAAGGGGCTTATCTACAAGGCAGGTGTTCTGTGTATCTCTGGTTAGTAGCTGACTGCTTTCTCTGTGAACCAGTTTACTCCCCATTTTCCAAGGCCGTCTCTGGAACGGTTTGTCTCAGGAGCCCCATTTTTTTTTGGTGGCTCTTGGCTCCTTTCACCTTGGCTTCCGCTTATGTCGGAGAGGTGATCTTGTCAGCATTCCCAGCCTGGCTGTCCATGAGCACCGCTCGGGGAGCTTGGGCACACAACACCACCTGAGCCTCAGCCCCACAGGTTCTGATTTGAATGGCACAGCATGGGACCAAGCATTAAGATTCTTTTTTTCTTTCTTTCTTTTTTTTTTTTTTTTTTTTGACAGGCAGAGTGGACAGTGAGAGAGAGAGACAGAGAGAAAGGTCTTCCTTTGCCATTGGTTCACCCTCCAATGGCCACCGCGGCCGGCGCACCGCGCTGATCTGAAGCCAGGAGCCAGGTGCTTTTCCTGCTCTCCCATGGGGTACAGGGCCCAAGCACCTGGGCCATCCTCCACTGCACTCCCTGGCCACAGCAGAGAGCTGGCCTGGAAGGGGGGCAACCGGGACAGAATCCGGCGCCCCAACCGGGACTAGAACCCGGTGTGCCGGCGCCGCAAGGTGGAGGATTAGCCTAGTGAGCCGCGGTGCCGGCCCCAAGCATTAAGATTCTTTTAAATGTTTCCTGGGTGATTCCTCTATGCAGCAAGTTTGGGGATCCTGCTCTGTCTCATGCCCTGCCCCTGTACTCTCTCTAGCTGGGGAGAGAGATATAGGGACATGGGTGCTTCCTCTGGGCGGTCACAGACTCTGGCCTGTCTCTGTATGCTCCCATCTCCTTTTTAAAAAGATTTACTTATTTATTTGAGAGGCAGAGTTACAGAGAGAGGGAAAGACAGGGAGAGAGAGGTCTTCCATCTGCTGGTTCACTCCCCAAATGGCCGCAATGGCTGGAGCTAGGCCAATCCAAAGCCAGGAACCAGGAGCTTCTTCTGGGTCTGCCACATGGGTGCAGGGGGATAAGGCACTTGGGCCATCTTCCACAGCTTTCCCAGGTCATAGCAGAGAGCTGGATCAGAAAAGGGGTAGCCAGGACAGGAAGCGGTGCCCATATGGAATGCCGGCACTGCAGGTGGAGGCTTAACCTACTACACCACAGCACTGGCCCTGGGTGCCCTCCTTGAAGAGCCCGCTGTCTGGCACGCTGTCTGTTGGTTCCCTCTGCAGCCTCTTGGCACCAGGGCACAGGTGTGCAAGCGCTCAGAGTGCTGTGGGTGTCCTCTGTCTCAGGCCAAGCTGGACTATCCCAGGACCGACTGCCTGTCTGCCTCTTCCCATAATCCCCTCTGAAGGCAGGGACTTAACAGCTCCCTCTCCTTAGCTCTAAGGATTGTGCATGGTACACTCCAGGCTTCTGTCAATCTCAAGGAAACGGCTCTGGGACCACGTGGTTGTACTTAAAGTCACAGACAAGGGCAGGCATTTGGAGCAGCCATTAAAACGCCACTTGGGACCCCTGCATCCCACATCGGAGCACTTGGGTCTGAGTCCTGGCCTTGCTTCTGCTTCCAGCTTCCTGCCTAAAGGGCACCTGTGGAGACAGCAGATGGAGGCTCACGTACTTGGGTCCCTGCCACCCACACATGGGAGACCCACACTGAGTTCCAGGCTCCTGGCTAGGGCCTGGTCCAGCTCCACCTGTTGCAGGTAACTATTTGGGGAGCACACCAGCCTATGGAAGATCTCTGTGTGTGCCTTTCAAGCAAGATGAAAATAAATACAGGCAAGGGAAAAAGAAAACAAAGTTGCAGAAGGAGAAACACAGCCCTGAGAGAGGGCGTGAGTTGATTCTCTGGGCTCTCCAGAGACAGGGCAGGGTCCTGAAGCAGTTGGCAATAATGGCTCCCTGTAGGTGGCTGGCGTCGGTTTCGCCCTCTGCCTGGCTCATAGAAGCCTATGGCCCTCACTGGTCACCCCTTGAATGCTGCTCCTTCCTCCCGGCCCCCTTCACCACCGGAGAGGTGGATAATTCGGCTGTTTTCTCCTCATCCTCATCAAACAGAAGAGGCTGAATGTGCAAGGCTAAAACCAGGCTTCTTTTCCTTCTGGTGCTGGGCTGCTCCTAAAGTCACACCTTTTAACTTCAAAGAGCAGGAAGCAGCAGCCAGGAAGCCAAGCCACTGGACTGTGAGGCCCCTCCCAGCAGGGCTGCCCTAGGTTTCTGACTGCTGGGGAGGGGCGGGTGGGAGGCGCAGCCATGTCCAGGAGAGAACTGTCGCTGCTGTCAGGGTCAAGGTTCCAGGGCATCCTGGCCCTTGTCTATACCAGGTGGGAGGCAGCCTTTCTGAAAGACCACAATGCCATGGCAACAGCATCCAGAGGACAAGCCACTCTTGAGCTGGGGTTTAACGGGAGCTGAATCCAATCACCCCCAGCCCTCCACAGCCCTGTCCTATCCAGCCTTTGGCCAAGAGCATCACCACAGAGGCTGGCACTCTGCAACCAGGGGCAGTGGATCCTTGACCCTACCCCATCCCCAGCTCTGGGCCGCGCCAGGTTTTATTTTTTTGCATTTATGCGACCAAAGACACGGGGAGGGGGAGGGGAGCACTGAACTCTGGCCTGACAGGTCTTTCCTCTGGCCTGGGGACGGGACGGGACGGAGACTGGCGCCCGTACTGAGTGGCCTTAGTGTTCCCTTTTGCTGGGGATTCTTTTATAGGAGGAGGAGAGAGAGAGCTGATTTACCCTCCTTTGTCAGCCTCCCTGGCGGAGCCAGACCCTTGTGGCCGTGTTTGTGCAGCGTTCCCAGCACAGCGGGGGCGGGGGTGGGAGGGTGGGGAGAGAAAGAAGTGTTCTTTCAGGGTTGGCTTTTCATAATCCAAACGAGTGTATACCTTTTAGCTCGGAAACTCGGAATCGCAGTAATTGAATAGCACACGCTGACCCTGCGGACAAGTTATCATGCCTCGGAACCCCTCCCCGGTTTTTATTAGAGGGAAGCAGAGGGTGAATATAAGGTTAATGGATTCTGCCGCTGAACCGATCTTGGAAATGAGGTTTCATTGATTTAATATTTCCTCTATTAAGCCTCCCAAGACTGTGTCCCTCATGGCCCTGCCCAAGTGTAATCTCGGTCTGCCACAGCCGGACTTGTGTGAAGGGGATGACAAGGTACATGGTGGGGCCCCACCCCCAGGCCACCTCCCACGCAGGGACACCTGGCCTGTCCCCTGGATGGCTGGGACGGGGCCACACAGCCAGAGCTGCTTCCTGTAGGAAGGGCCTCCCGCCAGGAAGCTACTGGCCCCAGACAAGACCCACACTGTGCCTGAACTTGACCTGGGAGTGAGTCACCTCTTCCCAGCACTGACACCTTAGAGGGGAAGGGAGTGGGACAAGTCCTGGTCTATCTGGCTCTTAACCCTCGCTGACCCAAAAGTGCTTTTGCGTCTCTCCCTCGCCCTCTCCACGGCCTCCTTGCTTGCCAGGCTGGTGCCATCGGAGGGCTTTTTGGTTACGATCTCCCCAAACCTTGGAGCAGGCTAGGTTTAGTCCAGTGGTTAAGACATGAAGATACCCACGTTCCACATCAGGGTGCCTGGCTCTCGATCCAGCTTTCTGCTGCTGACTCAGACGACGCGGAGGCAGCAGCCATGTCTCAAATGCCTCCTATGTGGGAGACCTGGATTGAGCTCCTGGGTTTGGCCCCAGCCCGGGGGGACTGGCGCTGTGGCGTAGTTGGCTAAGCCTCTGACTGTGGCCCCTGCATCCCTATGGGCGTTGGTTTGCATCCTGGTTTTTTTCTTCTGATCCAGCTCTCTGCTGTGGCCTGGGAAAGCAGTGGAAGATGACCCAAGTGCTTGGGCCCCTGCACCTGCGTGGGAGACCTCTAAGAAGCTCCTGGCTCCAGCTGTTGAGGCCATTTGGGGAGTGAATCAGCGGATGGAAGATCTCTTTATTTTTCTCTCTTTCACTCTCTGTAATACTGCCTCTCAAATAAATAATTTAAAAAAAAAGATCTACCCGAGTGTTAGGATCTTTCCTAGAGCCCTGCTCAGTGCTGAGTGTTATGGCATAGTGGGTAAAGCCGCCCACCCTCAATGCCGGCACCCCATACAGGTGTGCAGAGGGCTCCACTTCCGACCCAGCTCCCTGCTGATGGTCTGGGAAAGCAGCGGAGGATGACCCAACTACTTGGGCCCCTGCCACCCACATGGGAGACCAGGTAGAAACTCCTGGCCCTGGCTATTGCAGCCATCTTGGGAGTGAACCAGGGATGCAGGATCTCTCTCTCTCTCTTTCTCCCACCTCCCAGTCCTCACCACTGTCTCTCCCTCTCTTCTAGCTCTGACTTTCAAATAAATAAGTCTTTTTTTTTTTTTTAATGCAAACTAGAGGCAGTTGCACAAACGTGGGGGTAATATCTATATTCTTGGAGGATGTTGTCACTCCTTGTAAGAATAGCTTGTTTGGGTGTGTGAGTTCTAGTACATCATGCAAAAAGCAAGTGCAGCCAGTGAAACCCAGACATTTCCAGCTTTCGCAGAGGCCATCTAGATTAGTATTTGAGGATCTGTGGAAGAGTGGGTTGTATTAAGTCTTGGCGGAAGTGATGGTGACGGTGCCCCTCTCCTGTACCGACAGGATGGGGCAGTCCTGGAATTCACCTAAGACATGAGATTCAGATCCACACTCAGGCTCTGCCGGCAGGTGCAGCAATATTATGCAAATGTCCACGTTTCAGAGAGCGATAAGCCTGAGATCAATTTTTTTTTAGATTTGTTTATTTATTTGAAAGGTGGAGTTACAGAGAGGCAGAGAGAGAGGGGGAGAGATGGAAAGAGAGAGAGTTTTCTATCTGATAGTTCACTCCCCAGATGGCCACAACAGCCAGAGCTGGGTCGATAGGGAGCCAGGAGCTTCTTCTGGGTGCACCACACGGGTGCAGAGTGCAAGCACTTGGGCCATCTTCTACTGCTTTCCCAGGACACAGCAGAGAGCTGGATCAGAAGTGGAGCAGCCGGGACTCGAACCAGCACCCATACGAGATGCTGGCACTGCAGGTGGCGACCCTACCTGCTACGCCACAGCACTGCCCTCTCCCCCATGCTCATTTTTTAATTGGGTAGTTTTTTGTTGTTGAATTGTAGAAGTTGTTTATATATATTCTGCATAGTAATCCCTTGTCACATATATAATTTAACAATTTGTTTTATGTTTACTTGAAAGGCAGACAGACAGGGAGAGACAGAGATAGGTCGACAGATCTTCCATCCGCTGGTTTACTCCCCGATGCCTGCAACAGCCAGAAGCTGGGAGCCTGGAACCCTATCCAGGTCTCCCATGTGAGCAGCAGACACCAAAGTACTTGAGTCCTCACTGCTGCCTCCCAGGGCATGCGTTAGCGGGAAGTTGGATCGGAAGCAGAGCCAGGACCCAACCTCAGGGGCTCCAACATGGGGTATGGGTGTGCCACGCAGTGACTTGACACCTGCCCTCAACTTCACAGTTCAATGCAGTGGGCAGTCTCTCCACTCTCTTGATGATGTCCTTTCAGGCACATACTTTTTTTTATGGGAATTCTTTTTTTTTTTTTTTCTTATTTGACAGGCAGAGTTAGACAGTGAGTGAGTGAGAGAGAGAGAGAGAGAAAGTTTTCTTTCCGTTGGTTCACCCCCCCAAATGGCCATTACAGCTGGAGCTACGCCAATCCGAAGCCAGGAGCCAGGTGCTTCTCCTGGTCTCCCATGCAGATGCAGGAGCCCAAGGACTTGGGCCATCTTCCACTGCCTTCCCGGACCACAGCAGAGAGCTGGACTGGAAGAGGAGCAACCAGGACTAGAACCTGGTGCCCAAATGGGATGCTGGTGCCACAGGTGGAGGATTAACCAAGTGAGCCATGGCACCAGCCCCACACATATGTTTTTAATTCCAATGAAGTCCTATGTATCTATTCATTTTCTTTTGCTGTCTATGCTTTTGGTGTCATATTCGAGACATCATTGCTAAATCTGATGCCATGAAGATTTTTCCCTGCTTTCTTCCAAAACTTTTTTTTTAAAGATTTATTTTCTTTATTTGAAAGGTAGAGTTACAGAGAAGGGCAGAGAGAGAGAGAGAAAGAAAGAGGGAGGGAGGGAGGGAGGGGAGGAAGTCTTCCTCCATTGGTTCACTCCCCAGATGGCTGCAACAGCTGGAGCTGTGCTGATGAAAGCCAGGGGCCAGGAGCTTCTTCCAGGTCTCCCACGTGGGTGCAGGGGCCCAAGGACTTGGCCCCTCTTCCACTGCTGTCCCAGGCCACAGCAGAGAGCTGGATCGGAAGTGGAGCAGCCGGGTCTTGAAATGGCACCCAGATGGGACGCTGGCACTGCAGGCAGCGGCTCTACCTGTTACGCCACAGCACCAGCCCCTTCTTCAAATACATTTTATATATATATATATATTTTTTTTTTGCTCATTTTTTTAGGTCTTTGATCCAACTGGAGTTAATTTAAAAAAAAAAAAGTATTTGAAAGGCAGAGAGAGAGAGAGAGCTCCCATCCAAAAATCATTGCTATGCAGTTTAACTCTCCAAATGCCCACGAAGGCTGGGCCGGGAGCCAGAAACTCAATCCAGGTTTCCCATGTGGGAAGCAGGAACCCAAACACTTCAGTTATCACTGCTGCCTCCTGGGGTCCACAGCACAGGAAGCCGGGGTGAGGAGCCAGAGCCAGGAGTCCAGCTCATGCGCTCTGATAAGAGACCTGGGCATCCCAACCAAGGTCTTAACAGCAAGGCCAGATGCCCAGTCCTGGAGCTGATTTTTGTATATGGTGTAAGATAAGGGTGGAACGTCATACTTCTGCATGTTGATAGCATTTTCCCAGCTCCATCTGTCCCCACTAAATAGGCTTGGCACCTTTATTGAAAATCAATTAATAAATGTGGGGTTTATTTTATTCCACTGGCTATGCTAGTGTCACTTTTTTTTTTTAAGATTTAATATTTACTTAAAAGGCAGAGTTTCAGAGAGGGAGGGAGAGAAGGAGAGAGGAAGGGAGGGAGGAAGGGAGGGAGGGAGGGAGGGAGAGAGAGAGAAAGAGAGAGAGAGAGAGAGAGACAAAGTTCCCCATCTGCTGTTTCATTCCCCAAATGGCCACAACAGCTGGAGCTGAGCTGATCCAAAGCCAGGAGTCAGGAGCTTCTTCAAGGTCTGCCACATGGGTGCAGGGGCCCAAGGACTTGGGCCATCTTCTATTGTCTTCCCAGGCCACAGCAGAGCTGGATTGGAAGTGGAGCAGCCGGGACTCGAACCAGTGCCCACACTGGCCACCAGCACTGCAGGCGGCAGCTTTACCCACTAGGCCACAGCACCAGCCCCCATACTGCTTTAGTAGCCTCAGTTTTATAGTAAGTTCTGAAACCAGGAAAGTGTGAACCCTCCAGCTCTGCCTTTTTTCTAAGCTTTTTTTCTGCTTTTTTTAGCTGACTGCGTAGGTTCCCCTAAGATCTCATGTGAATCTCAGGATGGATTTTTCTATTTCTGCAAAATATGTCATTGGGATCTGGAATGGGATTGAACTGTATCTATAACTTAAGGCAGTATCATGATCTTCAAAACAGTAAGTTTTGCAGGGTAGATGTTGAACCCAGGGTTAAAACACATTCTATATTGGACAACCTGCATGCGATGCCCGGTCCCGGCTCCTCCTTCAGCTTCCTGGTCAGTGTAGACCCTGGGAGGCAGGGATGGCTCAAGGAACTGAATTGCTGCCACCATGTGGGAGACCTGGGGTTGAGTTCCTGGTCGCCAGCTTCAGACTTGGCCATGTGAGCAACTGCAGAGTGAGCCAGCAGACGACAGCCTCCCTGCCTCTCAAATAAATAAATGCTTACAATTATTGTCTTGGGGCCAGCGCTATGGCGTAGTGGGTAAATCCACCGCCTGCAGCACTGGAATCCCATATGGGCGCCGGTTCGAGTCCCGGCTGCTTCACTTCCCATCCAGCTCTCTGCTATGGCCTGGGAAAGCAGTAGAAGATGGTCCAAGTCCTTGGGCCCCTGCACCCGCATGGGAGACCTGGAAGAAGCTCCTGGCTCCTGGCTTCAGATCAGCGCAGCTCCAACTATCATGGCCATTGGGGGAGTGAACCAGCAGATGGAAGACCTCTCTCTCTCTCTCTCTCTCTCTCTCTCTCTGCCTCTCCTTCTCTCTGTGTAACTCTGACTTTCAAATAAATAAATAAATCTTTAAAAAAATTGTCTTCCGGGGCGCCGGATTCTGTCCCGGTTGCCCCTCTTCCAGGCCAGCCCTCTGCTGTGGCCAGGGAGTGCAGTGGAGGATGGCCCAGGTGCTTGGGCCCTGCACCCCATGGGAGACCAGGAAAAGCACCTGACTCCTGGCTCCTGCCATCAGATCAGCGCGGTGCGCCGGCCGCAGCACGCCAGCCGTGGCGGCCATTGGAGGGTGAACCAATGGCAAAGGAAGACCTTTCTCTCTGTCTCTCTCTCTCACTGTCCACTCTGCCTGTCCAAAAAAAAAAAAAAAAAAATTGTCTTCCTATCCATGAAGATAATATTTCTTTCCATTTATTTGTACCTTCTTTAATTTCAGCAAAGTTTTTAATATTTTCAGTGCACAAGTTGTTTAGCCACCTTGGTTAATTCCTAGGTATTTTATTCTTTTAGATGCTATTCCAAATGAAATTCTTAAAAAAATTTACACTTAGCTTTTTTCTTTTTAGATGAAAGCAACACACACACACACACACACACACACACACACAGAGAGAGAGAGAGAAATCTTCCATCTGTATGTTTACTCCCCAAATGCCCACAACTCAATTCAGGTCTCCTATGTGGGTGGAAGAAACCCAAGTACCTAGGACATTACCTGCTGCCTCCCAGGGTGCACATCAGCAGGAAGCTGGAATTGGAAGTGGAACTGGGACTCGAACCCAGGCACTCTGACACAGAACGTGGGTGCCCCAAATGCCATCTTAACCACTCTTCCAAATGCCTACTCCGAAACTGTTTCCTCAATTTCTTTTTTCGGTTGTTCATTGTTACTATATAAAAACACAGATTTTGTTTTTAATAAGGCAGAGAGAGAGAGATCTGCCATCTGCTGGTTCACTCCCCAAATGGCTACATAGCCAAGGCTGAACCAGGTCAAAACCAGGGGCCAGGAACTCCATCAGGGTGACAGGGACCCAAGTATTGGGCCAGCTTTTACTGCCTCCTGGGGTGCATTAGAGAAAGTTGGATCAGAAGCATGGAGTAGCCGGGACTTGAACCAGGCACCTATTATGCCACAATGCCCAGCCCTTGTCTTTCCTCCCTTCTTCCTTTCCTTTCTTTGTTGGGAATGCAACCGATTTCTGCGTGTTGATATTGTATGATATAACTTGGCTGAATTTATTTCTCAGCTCTAACAGTTGGTACGGCCTCCTCAGAGCGCTAAAGTCCTGCCATCTGCAGAGATTTCACTCCTTGCCTTGCCATTTGGATGTCTTTTATTTCTTTTGCTTCCCCAATTGCTCTCGCTAGAATTTCCAATACTGTGTTGAGCAGGACGGGGGAGAGTGGGCAGCCTTGCATCGGCATGCACTTTTGCAGAGACCCAATCAAGAACAAACAAGGCTGGTGCTGGTGCTGTGGCACAGCGGGTAAATCCGCTGCTTGCAGCGCCGGCATCCCATATGGATGCCGGTTCGAGTCCCGGCTGCTCCACTTCTGATCCAGCTCTCTGCTAAGGCCTGGGAAAGCAGTGGAAGATGGCCCAAGTCCTTGGGCCCCTGCACCTATGTGGAAGACCCAGAAGAAGCTCCTGGCTCCCGGCTTTGGATTGGCGTAGCTCCGGCTGTTGTGACCAATTGTGGAGTGAACCAGCGGATGGAAGAACTCTCTCTCTGCCTCTCCTTCTCTCTCTCTGTGTAACTCTGACTTTCAAATAAATAAATAAATATTAAAAAAAAAAAAAAAGAACAAGGCTGAAGAACTCCCTGGGTCCCTCATGCTGGAGAGCAAAGTGGAGCCATGCCCACACAGGAGGACTGTGCCAGCCCGGGTGAGCCCACATGGCGGCCTGCTGGATCCCACATCCTCTCCAGGGGCCTCCCTTGTTCCCGCTCCCGAGGCACGCCCTCTGATGGCTACAGCATCGCGCGGTGCAGCCCTGGCCACCACTGAGATCTCAAGACAACTCTAAGGTCCTGAGATGTTCTTCAACTCCGCGAGGCATGGGCGCATTCCCAGCCCCCACCCTGGACTTGAAGCTGGCGGGAGGCGGGGCGTCTCCGGGACAGTGTGTGACCACAGACCCTCACACACTGCTGGGGGGCGGGGCAGAGGGGCGGTCCCTGCGTTTTCCCTTTGGGCTTAGAAGCTCAGGGTCCAAGATGGCCTGGGTCACATGGTTGGGAGTGCCACTGCCTGCCAGCCACGCCCTGGGCAGCTGGTCAACCTGCTGGCCCTTGGTTGCTTTACCTCAGCAAACAAGATCCTGTTTTCTGGAGGACCAGGGGAGGGGGGTGGTTGCTCCAGCACGTGCAAAGCACCTAGCCCTGGTGTGGTGCTCCTTCTCCCTTCTCTTTCTCTGCTTCTGTGTGAGACGGATGAGTGCCCTTGCCTGGGGAAGATTTGGGATCCGTGGCTCCGAGACACTCCGAGAAGGGAGTGGGGTGGACTCAGACTGGGTGATCCCAGTGCAGTCACCACCACACCTCTCCCACGTCTGTAAATCACTTACTCCCACAGTCACTGTGGCAGAGTAAACAGGGGGCAGAGCCCCCCCCCCCGCCACCCCCACCGGCTGGGGCACCGTTCCTCCCTCTGCAGCCCAGGGTCATCCACGGAAGGTACGGCTCTGGTTACTGCAGCTCTTCTGCAAAGAGGGCCCCCTCCTCGCCCCTCCGGCAGCATCCCGTGTCACCACTGCCACCTGCAGGTAGAGAGTGCGCCACAAGCATGCTCACCAGATTTGAGCCCTGGGAGCTGCAGCCTTTTGGATTTCCGGGTTTGTGAGCTGCGAACTCACAGACGCTTCCCTCCCAGAACAACGCCCCCCCCCCCCACCCCCCGCCCTGAACTTGGCTTGGTTCACCTGCACGGTGAAGGCGCAGCCAGGGCACAGTCTCCCCGAGCATCAAATGTCCAAACTCCAAGAGGTCTTACAGAGCATGGCCCGCAAAGGGTCCCTCCCACTCCACTTCCTGGCCCTTGGGGAATGAGCATGCAGGGAGCAGGGGATGCTGCCAAACTCCTAGCTCCCTGCCCCTAACCTCCACCGAGCCACGGATCCCAAATCTTCCCCAGGCAAGGGCACTCATCCGTCTCAAGCAGAAGCAGAGAAAGAGAAGGGAGAAGGAGCACCACACCAGGGCTAGGTGCTTTGCACGTGCTGGAGCAACCACCCCCCTCACCTGGTCCTCCAGAAAACAGGATCTTGTTTGCTGAGGTAAAGCAACCAAGGGCCAGCAGGTTGACCAGCTGCCCAGTGCGTGGCTGGCAGGCAGTGGCACTCCCAACCATGTGACCCAGGCCATCTTGGACCCTGACCCATCTCCAGAGAGAGGGCAGTGGGGGCCAGGGAGGCCCCGGCCTCTAAGGCAGACTGTGGAGAGCTCTGGGATGCACAGGCAGGGGAAGGCTGGACACCCCAGGCTTTGCAGTATAACCGTGCGTGTAGGCGGACTTTCGGTTGCAGCAAACTAAGTACCGAGTCGACTTTTCCCCCTTGCTCTGCTTTTCTTGTTTTATTAATAGACTTTAATTTTGGAATAATTTGAGATCTACCAAACCGCTGCACAGGAAGTCCCCATAGGCTCGCCTCCCAGCATCTCTGACGTTAGCGTCTTCTGTAACCGCGGTACACTGGCCAAAACGAAACAATTATCGGTAGCACAGCGCTGTTAAAACTCCAGACATTACTCGGATTTCTCTGGTATTTCCAAGATCCAAGCAGGCTACCATGGTGCACTTAATTTTCTCCTGCTTTAAGCGTCTGTTTTCTTTAAAGATCGCTGAGTTTGCAGACTCGCCAGCGTCCCCCCGCTGGAGAGCTGGGATCGGCAGGGATTGCTCTGTGCAAGCCCGGCTTCCACACCCAGCCCTGTTAGGGTCCCCGCCGCGGCCGGCCGGCTGCCCACTCGCCACACAAAGGAACCCTTCAGGCCAGCCAAGTAACAGAGAACACAGAAGCTTGTTAGCCACACAGGCCCCGGGCTGCTGACCCAAGTTCTTTTTTAACTGGAATTCCCTTGAGGAGAATCCACGGATTTAAAATGCATTTGGGGTGTGTTTTCTAGAGGCTGAGCCGCCCGGGTTTGATGTCTTCCCTTCTTTGTACTTGGACGGAATAGCTTCTGTGTGGAGTAAATGCGTGCGTGAGAGGAGCTGGGGGGGCGGGGGCTGGCTGGGAGCTGCATGCGGGGGTGTGCAGGGCGGGGGGGTGGGGGTGGGCAGGCGACCTCATCCCAGCACTGCAGGCTGCTCTCTAGTGTCAGGCCGGTGAGCTGTCGACTGGGAAGATAAAAGGTCCCCGAGGACCTGGTGCTCGGGTCAGAGCGCTGTGTGACAGCACAGCAGATCAAATGCGAGCCACGCACAGGCCCTGTGTCCCCTCCCCCTTCTCCGCTGGGGTTGCCAATTCTTTGTCCCCATCGCGCCTCTCGGGGGCTGGTCGCCCGGCCCGCGTGTCCTCTTTGGCCACCAGCGTTCTGAGAGAAGAGACGAGGGCCTGAGCGCTTCAGCGGGTGGCTGTGTCGCTACCGGCGCTGCTTCTGATTAAGGAGACGGCATCCTCCAGGAGGGGAGACTATGCAAGGCCATCCAGGGATGTCCTGGCTCGGTCTAAACCTTGAACTGAGCGGTCTGTCCCTGCCGAGTGCCTTGCTAGATTGGAACAGACATAAGTAAGCCCTGAAGGAGCTCCCCAGGGTGGGGACAGCCCTGGCAGCAGCCGCGAGGGGCAAATGCGAAGCACACGGACTGCAGGGCGCGCTAATGAATGCTGCAGGCGGAGGGAGAGGGTGGAAGAGCAGGCAGGAGCAGGGGAGGCAGCCCCGTGGGACGCGTGGACGGCGGTGAGAGGAGCCACTCGGGAGAGCCCTGGCATTTTCTACAGGGAGTCTGGGGGCTTTGCAAGGAAGCACTTGAGATAGAGGGCTCTGGGAAGGGCAGGGAGCTGGGCTGGAGTGGAGGACGGCACGGGGGTCAAGGGCACTGGCTCTGTCCCCACATTTCCTTACACTCTCTGATGGTCCACTCAGTGATCTATAAAACCGGCATACCTGCTCCCAGGGTGCCGTGAGGTGGAACGAGTTGTGGCGAACGTGCGGTAACTCTACACTACACTCCATAACGTGTGTGTCCTGTGGGCTGGACTTGGGCAAGACGGCTGGGGCGAGTGGCAAGGCCGACAGGGCGGTGGCTGTCTCCAAGGCCTCCGGCAGAAGAGCGAGGTAGCCTCTTGGAGCGTGGGGACAGAGGTCCCAACAAGAGTCACGGGCTGTTGGCCACGCTGCAGCCAGCCTAGGAGGCTGGCCAGGGACTGCAGACCGAGCCGTGAACAAGGCTTGAAAAGGAAGCAATTATGAAATTCCAAGCCAGGAGAAAAGACTCCCCCCAAGTCCCCCAGGGCTCGTACCTGCTGTGTTCATTACAGCCGGAATGCCTTTGACTACTCCCGCGGAGAGCTGTTCCTCAGAACTGGGTACAGAGAGACACCCTCCCGGCCACCATCACAGCACTGGCACTATTCAAAGGCATGTGTGGAGAGCTCTCAAAAGCAACCATGGGAGTAAGACTCAGACACCAGCTCTAACATCCTCCATCCAGAGGCCCTCGCCTTCGGGGGACCAGAAGCCAAATCAAAACATCCGTGTGCAAACGTGGAAACTAAACTTTTACACTGACGTTCACGTGTAGTTTGGAAAGAGCAGTACCCGCTGGGGGCGGGTGCTCGGTGCAGCAGTTAAGTCGCCGTGAGACACCTGCATCCCAAACCAGCTTCCAAACCAGCCTCCTGCTAACGCACCCTGGGAGGCAGCAGTGATGGCTCAAGTACTTCGGTCCCTGCCACCCCCGTGGGAGACCAGGATGCAGCTCCTGGCTCCCAGCTTTGGCCTGGCCCAGCCTTGGTTGTTCTGGACATTTGGGGAGCAAACCAATGGATGTGCTATTTCTCTCTCTCTCTTTCTGTGTTTGAGATAAATTAATTAACTTTAAAGACAAGAGAAGGTTACAATGAAACAGAATATTACATTATTGAAGAAAGCCTACATTTAAGAATACTTTGGAAAAATAATTCAGGCAACAGACATCAAGGGACAAGCCGAAAGAGGTTCTGATCTTTTGACCTAATAATCTCTTTCTCAAAACTCCCAGTGGAGGGCCAGCGTTGTGGCAAAGTGGGTTGGGCCACCACCTCTAATGCCGGCATCCCATATTAGTGTCCATCTGAGTCCCGGCTGCTCTACTTCCAATCCAGCTCCCTGCTAATGTGCCTGGGAAGGCAGTGGAGGATGGCCCAAGTGTCTGGGCCCCTGCACCCATGTGGAGAACCAGCAGAAGCTCCTGGCTCCTGACTTTGGCCTGGTCCAGCCCTGATCATTGTGGCCATTTGCGGAGTGAACCAGTGGATGGAAGATCTCTCTGTTTTTCTAACTCTGCTTTCAAATAAATAAATAAATCTTAAAAAAAAAGGACAACTACAAGATAAATGAAAGTTTAAAAATAATAAAGTACATTTAAAAAAATTTAAAAACCTAGGCATAAGGCTAGCCTCCACATACAAGTCAGACTTTGTATGAAATCTATAGATTATTTTCTCTAAGGAGAAAAGCACTCCAACCCCAGTACCTCTAACAAACCAGCTCTACTCTACCTGACTGGCCAGGTTTTCTGGTAACTCTCCCTGGTTCTAGGAAGACACCCCACACCCCAGGGTACCCAGCCAGCTGATGAACATGAGCTGGCTCTGGGGTGGGTGGAGGTGCAGACATAACCCACACATGTGATTTGCCTTCCACGGCCAACACAACAGGCATTTGAATCGTCTGGGAAATTGCTCTTATCCATCAACACAGAAAAAGCAGGGACATCAATGGTGAGAACAAACAGGGGAGATTAGGTTTAAATGCAGCCATATTTAAAGATGAAGAAGAGATCCAACCCGAGCACGGATTCCTGCCTGCACAGTGTTCTGAGCTAATAGACTTATCACACGCGGGGTGTGTAACTTATTAACGACAATGTGACTTTAAACAGTTCTAACTGGGTCACCTTGAATAATACAAAACACAGCTTGCCAGGGGAGACATGCAAATAAGATGATCAGAATCCAGGGGGAATAGGCATTTTCCTAGCCGTTTGGAATTTTTACTGTAGAGTGAGAAGCCTCCTATCTATGGAATTTTTTTTTCTTTGCACTATAAAACCCAGCAACAGAATACTACATTCTTCAGTGGGGTGCAGTCTGGAGGGTGGGGCCTGCCTTGCCTTCGCCACCTCACACCCAGTCAAGCTGGGAGTGGAGAAAGTGGCCAACCAGCCAGGTTCACCATGTGGGCAATAGGCAGACAGGCCCCACTACCCCCATCAGCACAACCCACACAGGGGCCTCCTCCACACAGCCCCCTCCCCTCCACCCCTTCCCAAAGTCAAGCCTGGCAGGCAGAGCCCTTCTTTATAAAGGACTCCCGACCTTGGAAGGCAGCACAGGCATGAGGTAAAACCTCCCTTACCCAGAGGGCAACGCAGACGGGAACAACACCTGGTCTCGCGAGAGTGGCCACGGACAACACAGGGAAATTGTACCCTTGCAGCTGGCTGACTGGTTGTTTTATGACACTAAATAACCATGGCTAATTGATTTTATTTAAAAAAATATTTCTTTATTCATTTGACAGGCAGAGTGAACAGCGAGAGACAGAGACAGAGATCTTCCATGCACTGGTTCACTCCCCAGATGGCCACAACGGCCAGAGTTGGTCCAGGTCAAACCCTGAAACCCTGAACTTGGTCTGGGCTTACCATGTGGGTGGCAGGAGCCCAAGGAGTTGGGCCATCTTCCACTGCCTTCCCAGGCACATTGGCAGGGAGCTGGATCAGAAATACGGCAGCTGGGACTGGCGCTGTGGCGTAGTGGGTAAAGCCTCTGCCTGTGGCGCCAGCATTCCATATGGGTATCAGTTTGAGTCCCGGCTGCTCCACTTCTGATCCAGCTCTCTGTTATGGCCTGGGCTTGGGCCCCTGCATCCACATGGGAGACCCAAAAGAAGCTCCTGGCTCCTGGCTCCTGGCTTTGGATCGGCTCAGCTCTGATCATTAGTGGCTATTTGGGGAGTGAACCAGAGGATGGAAGACCTCTCTCTCTACCTCTACCTCTACCTCTACCCCTACCCCTACCTCTTCCCCTACCCCTTCCCCTTCCCCTACCCCTACCTCTACCTCTATCTCTCTGTAACTTTGCCTTTCAAATAAATAAATAAATAAATCTTTAAGAAAGAGAAATACAGCAGACAAGATGGGAACCTTGCACTCATAGGGGATGCTGGCATTGCAAGGGGCAGCTTAACTTAATGCCCTGGCCTGAAACGCATGCATCTCATATAGGCACTGGTTCAAGTCCCAGCTGCTCTACTTCTGATCCAGCTCTCTGGATCCTCATAAGAAAAAAAAAAAACAAAAAACAAAAACAAAAAAAAAAACAAAAAAAACAAAAACAACTTCAGTGGGAAAAAGGATAAAAAAAATCACCCATAACTGTGACCCAGCAATCTGCCCCCAAGGAAATACGGGCTGAGAAGGAGACCACCCTTGGGAGAAAACCCAGCTCTCCCACACGCAGCAGGATGGCTAAGCAAGGAGCTCTGTATGTGGCTTTTAGAAAACGAGGAATCCTTGGGCCCAGTGGCCAGGCAGAAATCGGTAAAGGAATGCTAAGTGGAAAACAGGCAGCATGAAGTAGTGTGTGCATACTAATCACGACAAGGTTGAAAACAAATAAAATAAAATGCGTGCGCACAGAACGCATCCGGTCAGCAAGGAAGACAGAGGCGAGTAACCCCTCCAGCATTTCCTCCCGCAATTAACTGAGCTCTTTGGGGGTCCCACGGCCCTCCCTTGCTGACTCTCAGCCTTTATCCTTGGGTGAAGTCTCCTCCTGGCACACAGTAGGTATTCAGTAAGGTTTGCCCAACAGAAAGAAAACATAAATAGTTGTGTATTTTTTCCCTTCCAAGCTATCCACGCCCACAGGCACCATTCAGGAAGGGCATTCCTCAGTGATTATCAGAGAACAATGCTTCCATTTCTGACTCACAAAGTGCTTCTGACACTGCGGGCTGGTGCAGCCAGCGAGGCAAAACAAAATGCAGCCGACTTCCTGTCCAGATCCCTGCTGGACCACAGAGGGAAAAAAAAAATCTCACCGTGTTTTTGCAAGCTTCTAAGGAGTCTCATTGCCATGGTTCCTAGAACCAAGTCTGAAGAAATTCTCCAAGCACAGCTGGCGGAGTAACGGCCCTTCCTGGGCACGCCATGGCTGCCCTCCGAGGCTGGCACGGGGCGGGGGTGCAGCTGGGACTGGGGTCACTTGGCAGCCCTGGGAGGGGAGCACAGGAATTGCCCAACTGGAGTAGACTGGTGGGCAGCTGCACAGCCAGTAATTTTTTTCAGAACAGTAGTCTGTCTGTCTGTCTGTCTTTCTTTCTCTCTCTCTCTCTCTCTCTCTCTCTTTCTTTCTAGATTTATTTGTGTCAAAGGCAGAGTGAAAGAGACAGAGGGAGAGACAGAGCGAGAGATCGCCCATCAGCTAGTTCACTCCCCAAATGGCTCCAACGGCCATGCCAAAGCCAGGAGCCTGGAACTCCATCCCGGTCTCCCAGGACATCTTCTGCTGCCTTCCCCGGGGCACATGAGCAGGGAGCTGGATCTGAAGTGGAGCAGCCAGGCCTCGAACCAGCGCTCCGATTATGGGATGTCGGTGTTGCAGGCAATGTGCCACAACTCTGGCCCCAGGACACGGCAGTAGTTCTGAAGTCTTTTTTTGGATAAGATGTTGAAGAAATAACGTGCTCCCTTCTTAGTTCATCTGGTAAGACTTTTCCAGAAAGGAGCGAGAGCACGTGGTTCGGCACGCTTGCTAAGGTGCCTTCTCCCAGCTCTGGTCTGGTCAGGTAGCGCTCTTCACCCCACAGCACTTTGGCTGCAGCTGTTCATAGAAAACACCGAAAATGCCCGAGCACGCCACGGATTTTCACACCAGCAAGGCGGCTGCAGGTGGGAGGCCGGGACTCACTGCGGGAGGCTCCGCCCTGTGTCTTCATGAAGATGCACAGAGCCCAAGCCTGGGCACACAGAGCAAGACAAGACCGACACATCCCCGAGCCCCTAACGACCACGGGACAGCGGGCCCGCAATGCTGGCGCAGGGTCACTTTGCTGAGGGTTCCCCATGGGGTCCAGGGAATGAGGAGGAGAGCTGCCGATACAAACTTAAAAAAAAAAAAAAAATACAAACTTCAGCCCCTGTTCTCCTAACAAAAGCCAGAAACCTGGCCCAGGTGGTCCTGGGCAGTCGCCGAAGCAGAAACTCTGCAAAGATGGTAGAAAAGGGCAGGTGGGGGGAGGGAATGAGGGGAGCAATGTGCGGGACATGACCTTGACCTTGGCAGGGACAAGGAGCACACCTGGCAGGCCCCTCCCAGCAGCCTGAAACTCCCGGGATTCACAGGCCTGGCTGATTCCACCCCCAGTCCGAGAGGTGAAATGCCCTGCCCTGGAGTCTCTTGCAAGCAACTCAGGATAATGCTATAAAGTGAGATCTGGTCACATGACCGCCAGTTCCAGCCCACGCTGCTGTGAGAAGGGTGTGTCGCCCTACTTGCAAAAGGAATTTAAGGCAGCTTTTAGTAAGTTATATCCAAGGAAAAGAAAAGCAAATACAAGGAGGACCAGAAAGCACATGGAAGAAAAGATTTTTTTTTTTCTCCCAAGAACTAGAGCGCTAAGACATTGCCGAATCAGGCCAGGGCTTCCTGGCAGCCTGGGCGAAAAGGGAAAGACAATGCATTTCACGTGGTCCTTACTTTCTGATTAAAGGCAGCATCGAGAGGCATTCCTTTAGGAAGGGGAGAAATTTTTTTCTCTGACACCCAGTACTGAGATCAATTCTCCTGCAGTCTTTCTTATATTCAGGAGCGACGGACAGCATAAAATATGCTGTCTTCAACAGTTTTACACAAAATATACAGTGCTCTTCCTGCAGCTCAGCCCATTCTCCGGACAAGAGACCGCCCCCCCGACCCTCGCCTGCCCCTCTGCAGACAAGCGGCGTGGAACACCGACGAGGCAGTCACACGGGGCCGTGGGAAGCGTCTCTGGAGGCCGGCGCTCATCTCCTGCTGCTGCCCATTGGCAAACACCTCAATCTGTCTGCATCTGTGGAGCCAGAACAGACACACCTACAACTCGCAGAGCTTTGGGAGAAGTGAATGAGAGCGAGGCCTGGCACAAAGCCGGGCGGGCACGCGGGAGCCGGCCAGGAAGCGGGGGTGGCAGCGGCTGCCCCTGGGGAGGGAGCTGGGTGAAGTGCCTCCTGGATGATCACGCACCACGCAGAGGGGAATCTCAGAATTACCTGACCGTCTCTGATAACATCAGAGACCCCGGACACCAGGTGGGCCAATGCCAGACCCAGGTCCTCCCACCCACTGATGCTCACGGCCCTGGAAGGCCCCGGGTACACCGACCTCCTATTCCACACAGGGAACCTTTCTCTTTCCTGGCAAAAACTCATCCCTCTTGCGTGCGAGTCTCCAGACACCCATGCAAATCCCATTATTACAACCTGAGGTGGCCACCTTGCCCAGAGATCCCATTCGAGGGGAGCTGGTGTGTGTTTAATTGTTCCGAATGCGTATCACTGACCAATGCCTTGATGAGCCACGGATAACATCCATCAGCCCTTGATGGCTAATTTGGTATAACACGAATCCTGCCGGTTCTAATAACTCACAGGAGACTACTCCAGTACTTACCAGCTATATGTCTTCCACACTCATAAAACAACCATAATTACCTTTCATGGGTGAGATGTTCTAGTAATTCTTAAGTGACTTAACCCTAGGAAGCCTACGGAAAAAGCTAATTTCCAAGAAGTTTTGTTTCAAACGTTGAAGACTAAGAACTTAGGAGTTTGCATTTTTAATAAACAAGTCAGGGAAACCTGTACGCCTCCATCTCCTGGGGCGTCGGGCTTTGCAGATTCTGCCCCCTGGATAGCGGAGGGTAGGGGGCGAGGCTGTGTCACGGCCCACTGCCTCTCCTGTCCTGGAAGTTCCCTTTGGAAGCTGTGTGTCTGTACACTGGGGAAAGCGGGGTCCCCCCACAGCAGGCCGGGGGAGGTACTCTGGGACAGATCTCAGTGCAAATCTCGCTGTAAAGCATCGGGATAAGTTGTGCAACCTCCTTAGGCCTCAACATTCTCATCCATAAAATGGGGGACGGAGCAGACCGTTGTGGTGCAGTGGGCTGGGCCACCGCTTCGGATGCTCGCATCCCGTAGCAGAGCGCCTGGGATGGAGTCCTGCCTCTGCTTCCTGCCAGGGTGCACCCTGGGAGGCAGCAGGCGAGGGTTCAGGGACTTGAGTCTCTGCCGCCCGCATGGGAGACCTGGCTTCAGCCTCACCGAGCCCCAGTTGTACTGCCTTTCAAATAAATTTTAGAAAAATTTGAAGTGGGGGATTATACCGTTAATGAATATGGGAGCGACTACCCTGTGGTACTGTGTGTGCCCGAATCACCTGGAGTTTGTTAAAGCCACGGGCAGACGCACCAGTCCCGTCCTCAAAGGTTCTGTTTCCGCCTGTCTGATGTGGGGCTCGGAGATCTGCCGGGATTTAAATTATTTTTCATTTTTAATTACACAATATGTAAATACATTTCCCCCTTGTAAAATATTAAAACGTTACCTTATCAGTTATGATTGCATTCAGCTGCAAGCAATTAAAAACTCACAGTCGCTTAAGCAGATGGGGGGTACTTTTCTCACGGAATAAGAACTCTAGGAACAGGCAGTCTGGAACGAGAACAGGAAGTACGGCAAGGACCCAGATGCTCTGTTTCTCTCTCTGCCCTCCTCGGCCTGAGCTGCCGTCCTCACAGCCATGGGGTGCCTGCTGACCCACCCGGCTGACAGGCAGGAAGGGTGGACATGGGCCAAAGGACTTGGCCAATTGACCTACGAAGGGCTGTTCTCCCTGACGGCTTCTGCCTCCAGCCAGGACGGTGTCACGTGACCACTCCTAGCTGCAAGGGAGTCTGGGTAAAAAGGGATTTTTTTGCCAGTTAAGCACACGGCCGCTCCAAACAAAACCAAGGTGTCTAGCAGGAGGGAAGAAAGAAGACAGGCGCTGGGTGCCTGCGGGCAGTGTCTCTGGCGTGACAGAGAAGGTTCGTGTTCTCTTTGGAGCTTCTTTCCCGGCCCCAGCCTCCGTCAGTCATTTCGGACAGTGCTGCCACACTTAAGAGTCCTTGGGCAGGGGCTTAGATCTGCCTTTAAGACGTTCTACCGAGCGCAGTCCTAACGGGGCTTCCAGTGAGGTCTTATTCTCATCCTCTTTCCTTCACCTAAAAGCCACCCAGCAAGACGAATCTCATTTGTTACAGCCACATCTCAAATTTGGCCCCAGACGGCTATGCTCAGCTTCTGCCGCTGCAGCGTGGAAAATTACTGCCTGGTTTCAAAAAGCAAATCCATCCTTTCAAGGGTGATGATCGGCCGCCCCTGACGATATTTAAAGACTGTGACTTTGGCCCAACACACGGCTGGCCGAAGCCTGGGGCCCCAGTGGAAAGGGTAGCGTTGTCCCACAGCGGGGACGCCCCGCCTGGACACATCCGGCTGCTAGGTTAAGGAAAAAAAAAAAAAAGCAAAAATCAGAGGAGAGGAAAGGGTGCGGTACACAAGAAGTGGAGAAAAAGATACAAAACAGATATGCACGGCATAGCGTGTTACATGAAAAGTGTGTAACTGGCACAGCGGGTTAACGCCCTGGCCTGCACCCATATGGGTGCAGGTTCGAGTCCTGGCTGCTCCACTTCTGATCCAGCTCTCTGCTATGGCCTGAGAAAGCAGCAGAAGATGGTCCAAGTGCTTGGGCCCCTGCACCCACGTGGGAGACCCAGAAGAAGCTCCTGGCTCCTGGCTTCGGATCAGTACAGCTCTGGCCATTACAGCCAATTGGGGAGTGAACCAGCAGATGGAAGACCTCTCTCTCTCTCTGCCTCTCTCTGTAACACTGCCTTTCAAAAAAATAAAAATAAATCTTTTTTCAAAAAGTGCACAACTATGCCCAGGAAAAAAAAGCCTCAAAGCCTGACCCCTAATACAGTAACGGCAGTTCCATAAGGTTACACCTGAGCACAGAAATTCTGTCTTATTTTATATTGTTTTGTTTGAGGGATAGGGGCGCATTCCAAAATTTTCTACTTAGAAAAAAATACATAATTCTTTTGAAACCGGACTGAAGGCTTTTTAAAAATATGTCATCAGGAAGAGAAGCAGAGTTTTTGGAAGGCCCTCTGTGGGCGGGCTCATCTGACTCTATCTTGATTTATCTGGTCTCTGTAAAATTAAGCAGCTGAGAAGGAGGACTGGGCGGGGGGAGGAGGAGCCAGGATGTGGCGTGACCGTGGCTGTGGCGGCAGCATTTCCAGGACCGGGAAATGTTCACGGTGAACAGGTGAGAGTGTTCCAGAAGGAAACACAGGCTCTCGAGGGCCCCGGACTTCCTAATGCAGAAAGACAGCCACGCACGCTCATTAAGCACCACTGGGCTGCTCTCAGCCACCCCGCATGGAGAAATTAGGGTGGAACTCGGGTGGGGGGGCACAATGTGCACTGCATACGAAACCCAAAACGTACAAGACCCCTGCAGCAGGATGGGACAAGTTTTCCCAGGCAGGGTGCATCCTCAGCAGGCTGCTGCCTGCGAATTTCCTCTGGCAGTTTCCGTGACTATCAAACAGGCAGAGTTTTTAACAGACAAGAGCCACAAGTCGGATGCTGTTAGCTCCAGGGCGGGCAGCTTCCGGTGCACCTGACACTCTATTCTCTTCGTGCTCAGGCAAATGCTTACGCCCTGCAGGCAACACATGGCTTTGGCTGGGCTACTCCTAAAACAAAGATGCCTGCTCTGGCCAAGGACAGTGGATGTAAACTGTGTTTGCCATTCTCCAAGCCCCTTCCCCCAGACCTGCAGGGCAGAAAAGCGGCTTTCTCCCATCCACTCTCACTGCTCTTTCTGGTCAGCAGACCGCAGCTGGCTGAGCTGCACCTGGTCATGCTGCCAGCTTTAGGACGAGGTAGCTCAGAGCACTGCAGAGGGCAGAGGCTGGGGTGCCAGGAGTCCCCATCCTGGGCCCAGGGACCCGAGCAAAGTTCCTTCCCTGGTTTCTCTGGGGCTCCAACGTGAAGCTGAATCATGCACCTGATCCCCCTGCCCCTGAGGTCTGTGATGATGGTGACATCAGGCCTCAAAAGCCTTCGGGTCACAAGGAATCACATCACAGGAATGGAATGGAGTCAGCAACTCCACAAAAAAGCACTCAACCCAGCAAGAATGAAAGAAATGAACGTCGAAGCGAAATACCCCTTCACCTACCCATGTAGCAAACTCCTAGCAATGATTCAGAACAGGTGAGGCCTCGTCTTGTGCAATGACCCTAACTGGGCTCCCCAAACAGGGGTTCGTCCCCTCCACCTACCCAACCCATCCCCTTCGCAGCACCTGAGTGGCCCTTCTCATCCTGACACTGGTCACTAGAAGTCCTTCATGGCCTCCCACTGCCAGCAGGTCAGAGTCTACATTCCTCTGAGCCCTTGCCACCCCACCCTCCAGCAGCCCTGGGGTTCCTGCCTTCTGTCCCCACCCCCACCCCTGCCCCAGCCTGGACACCTGGGACAACCTCTCTCCACCATTGCATCTACTTCTGGCCTTGTTTCTGTTTAACACCTTCAACACAAGGTCTAAAAACCCTTCTTCCACAGGGCCCCTGTTCCATATACCAGTGCCCCTGCCCCTGCCCAGTCCTGGTCCCAGCCCCCGGCCAGCTTACGTAAACCAGTATAATTTGTTTAGAGAGGAAGAACCTTGAAAATGAACCTACCCTTTGACATGGTAAGTCTGTTCATGGGGATTTATTATAGATAAATAATGTAAAATGCAGACAGAGAGTTAAGCCATAAGATGTTTATCACTGTATAATTGTAACAGCAAGGGAGAAAAAAATAAGACATCTAAATGTCTCAGCATTAAGAGAATGGTGGGTAAACTGTAGCACATTATGTAGTTGTTTTAGTTTTTTTATTTGTTTAAAAACATTTTCATTTTCAATGTTTATTTATTTTATTTTCATCTCTTTGACAGAGCAGAGAGAGAGATAGAGCTATCTTCCACATGCTGGTTCACTCCTCAAATGCCCACATTTGGGGGCTGGGACTGTGGCGTAGTGGGTAAAGCCACTGCCTGCTGTGCTGCATCCCATATGGGTGCCGGTTTGAGTCCCGGCTGCTCCACTTCAAATCCAGCTCCCTGCTATGGCCTGGGAAAGTAGTGGAGGATGGCCCCTTCCCCCTCGTGGGAGACCCAGAGGAAGCTCCTGGCTCCTGGCTCCTGGCTCCTGGCTCCTGGCTCCTGGCTCCTGGCTTCGGATTGGCGCAGCTCTGGCTGTTGTGGCCAACTGGGGAATGACCCAGAGAATGGAAGGCCTCTCTCTCTCTCTCTCTCTTTCTGCCTCTCCTCCTTTCTCTGTGCAACTCTGGCTTTCAAATAAATAAATAAAACCTTTAAAAAAAAAATGCCCACAACGGGCAGACTGAGCCAGGCCAAAGTCAGGCGCTTGGAACTCCATCCGGGTCTCCCACGTGGGTGGCAGGGACCCAAGTACTTGGGGCATCATCTGCCTCCCAGGACGCATTCAGGATGCTGGATCAGAAGCAGAGCAGCAGGCACTTGAGCCAGCACTCCAACAGAGGATGCAGGCGTCCCAAGTGGTGGCTTAACCTGCTACACCACAACACTTGCCCAATGTTGTCATTATCACTATTTATGGGGGCTGGGGCTGGGGCTGGCTCTGTGGCACAGCAGGTTAATGCCCTGGCCTGCAGTGCCAGCATCCCATATGGGCGCCAGTTCCAGACCCAGCTGCTCCACTTCCAATCTGGCTCTCTGCTATGGCCTGGGAAAGCAATAGAAAATGGCCCAAGTCCTTGGGCCCCTGCACCCATGTAGGAGACCTGGAAGAAGCTCCTGGCTCCTGGCTTCAGAACGGCACAGCTCTGGCCGTTGCGGCCATCTGGGGAGTGAACCAGCGGATGGAAGACCTCTCTCTCTCTCTCTGCCTCTCCCCTCTCTGTGTAACTCTGACTTTCAAATAAATAAATAAATATTTAAAAAAATATTTATGGGGGCTGGCATTGTGGCACAGTGGGGTAATAAGCCACTGTCTGCAGTGCTGGCATCCCATATGGGTGCTGGTTCGACTCTCGGCTGCTCCACTTCCAATCCAGCTCCCTGCTAGTGCACCTGGGAAAGCAGAAGAACATGGCCCAGGTGCTTGGGACCCTGCACCCACACAGGAGAGCCAGATGGAGTTCCTGGCTCCTGGCTTTGGCCCGGCCCAACCCTGGCTGTTGCGGCCATCTGGGGAGTGAACCGGCAGATGGAAGACCTCTCTCTCTCTCTGTTACTTTGCCTTTCAAATAAGTATATCCAAAAAAGATAATATTTATAACCTGTTTTTAATTAAAATGCTTATTAAACACAGGGCGGGGGAGAACAGGGCACAAAGTTATCTACAGCATCATCTCTGTAAAGAAAAACACACTCATAATATGGAAAGACACGCACACATCACAGATGGCTAGTGATCTCCAGGAGGTAGGGAAATGAGTATTTTTGTCTCCTTCTCTACATCGCTTCATGCTTTCAAATTTTCAGGTTGTGGGCAGGGGAGGGGGAAAGGGAGGGAGGGAGGGAGGGATTCTTAAGAGCCTAAGTTGAATTCTTCCCCTTGCTCCGGAGCTGCCTCATACCGCGAGGGGTCAGAGTTGATTCGGGGTCTCTCTCTCTCTCTGATGTCCCTGTGGCACCGATCTCCTGTGACCTTCCCCTCGGGGTCTCCTAACCTACATCATGCGGTGACAAATGCCAGAGGGGCAGAAAGGAGGGCTGGGGCCATCTGTCTCTGCAGGCCCCAAGGATAAAGGACAGCAGAACCTGGCAGACGGCCCTAGGCCAGCAGCTCCTGCTCCCAGAAGGAGGTGGTCACCCAGAGTAGCTGCTGGACGCTGGATGTGACCTTTTTCCCGGGGGATGGGGGCTTCATAGAAGCCTAGCCAGCCCCTGCCCCTGCCCCTGTGACGGCATTCCGCTATAATCCCTCTCGGGGAACACTGAACATCTTTACTTTCATCTTTGCTGGGAGGCAACCAATAAGGAAATGGCAGCCTGTGTGCCACCACACACCCCGATGAATAAACCACCAGGCACGTTCAACGTCTGACGCCGGGGCCGTCGGGTTCCCATTACACAGGTATGGGAGGCAAGGGCCAAAGATCTGTAGGAAACGGGGCTGGTACCCCACTGCCCAGATGAAAACAAATCTTCTTTCCTGCCTTCTCTGTGTCAGCGCCAGGGTGGGCCTCTCCCCATGACGGAGGGCCCCAGGGCACACAGGCTCTGTGTCACCTGCCAGGGTCGTGCGTTCGTGCGTGCGTGCCTGGGCTTTCAGCTCCCAAGGCTGACAAAGGGCCCGGCGCTGACAGCAGCCCGCATGCGAGGCGCTCACACTGTGAGCCGCGGGCATGAGAAGGCGTGGGGATAAATGGCACTAAATAATGCAGGGGTGAGCACCATGCAGGCGGGAACCTAACAAAGGGCGTTTGAGAGAGCTGCGCCGTGGTGGGTGGACGGCAAGGGGACCGCCCTACTGCTGGGCTCCAAAGTGGAGCGCTCCAGCTTACAGGCAGCTCCCGCGTCGTCTCCTTCACGGCTGCGGGCCCACCTGCCCCTGACACGGCTCATTCCAGAGTCCTGCTCTGTCCTGCCACTCAACAGAAGGTCCGCACAAAGGCGGTGCCTGGTGTGTGGCTGGATTCTACCACATGGCAGGTCAGCTTCAGAGGCTGTTTTGGGGTCACACAGCAACCCGCAGCAGGGACCCCCTTTTCCATATCACTCCCTCCCACCCAGCCTGGTGCAGCTGAACGAGCATCGAGGACCAGCTGGTGGGAATGAGAGGGGACAGACTTCAGGTGAAATTAAGAGGGACCCTTTTCCAGCTGTCGTTGTGGTGTAGCGGGTAGAGCCACTGCCTGTGACGCGGGCATCCCATGTGGGTGCTGGTTCGTGTCCCAGGTGCCCAACTTCTGAGCCAGCTCTGTTCTAATGGCCTGGGAAAAGCAGCAGAAGATGGCCCCAAGTGCTTGGGCACCTGCCCCGACATGGGAGACCTGGAAGAAGCTCCTGGCTTTGGCCTGGCCTAGCCCTGACCACTGTGGCCATCTGGGGGAGTGAACCAGCAGATGGAAGACCTCTCTCTCTGTCTGCCTCTCCCCTCTCTGTGTAACTCTTTCAAAATAAATAAATAAATCTTTGAAAAGGAAGAAAGACCTTTCTCTCTGACTGCAGAAGAAGCCAGATAGGTGATAAGTCTCCCATCACTGGAGGTATGCAAGTCTGGGCTACAGACCCTTGGCAGGACACCCCCTAGGGGATGACCCCTGTGCCAGATGCTGCCGTTGGTGACCCACAGGTCCCCAGGCCTGGGATCCTGGGTGCCTTGGACAGGCCTGCAGCTGCCTCTTTCTCCATTGCTACCAGAAGGTGGACAGGAGCCCTGCTTCTCCAGGGACAATGGCCGAGGGAGGCCCTGGGGAGGAACACGGGAGCCGTTCAGTCTTTCACTGGAGAACAGAGCAACGGGGCGCCCTGGATGGAGCTATGAAGCTTGGGACGGCCCTGGGATTGCTGCCGTCTCCAGATACCACTTCAACCTCCCCCCCCCAAACACAGAGGCAGCATCCAGTTAATCACAAACAGCACCACCTAACCTCACCGACTGCCTTGTTCACTTCTCATGGGGAGGCGGCACAGAAACTTCTCACCCCCACTTTTCACATCCCGGGGCGGGGGGCAGACTCACACACACCGCGAGCAGCAGGGTCTGCCCCAGACCTCAGCTCTGTCTGGCTTCCTGACGAGCTGTCCTAAAAACCTAGGCAGCTGCTTGCTAGCGGGCTGCAAACCGTGAAACCAAGACCCCTGACACCCGGCCTGCCTTTACGTGAGCTGTTTCCACTCAGTCCAGAAGGACCTTGCCCGTGAACCAGGCTTTTCCCGAGGCTGGCGAAGGCAGGCCCGACCTCTCTGGTGTAACCCCGCCTCCCTCTGGGTGTTGAGACTAACGCCAGGCAAACAGTCTGGCAGCTGGGTTCTGGAAAGTATTTGTCAACCCCTCATCAATCAGCGGGACCCAGGCCCCGACCGTGAAGGCTGTTAACCTGGCCTGGGGGGAGACGCCAGGCGCTGGCGTGCCTCCGGAAAGAAACCCACAGCCTCTCCCCAGGGCCTGCTCACAGAAAGCGACCGTGAATCTGTTCAGTTCACCCCGAAATGCGTTAAGGGCAGAGGAACCTGTTAAACGTGACAACAGAGGCACCATCGGCAAAATCCAGGCTATGAGAAACGCTGTAGGGTACAGGACCTGGTGTCTTCAATAAACAAACTTTGCAAGGGGGAAAAAATGTGGAGGAGGAGTCTACGGAGGAAGACTAACAACCAAACTACAACACTGGATCTTACTAGGCGCTATCCAGAGAAACAAACCCGTCATATTAGGAATTACTGTTAAGGTTTTTTGTCGTTGTTGTTGTTTAAAAAGATTTATTTATTTGAAAGGCAGAGTTCCAGGGAGGGAGGGAGGGAGAGAGAACTTTTATTCTCCTGGTTTACTCCCCAAATGGCCATAACAGCAGGGGCTGGATCAGGCAGAAGCCAGGAGTCTGGAACTCCATCCAGGTCTCCCCTGTGGTTGGCAGGGGCCCGAGCACTTGGGCCATCATCTACTGCCTTCCCAGGCTCATTGGCAGGGAGCGGGATCGGATGTGGAGCAGCCGGGGACTCGAACTGGCACTAGAATGGGATGTTGGCGTTGCAGGTGGCTGTTTAACCCTCTGCATCTCTCTCTCTCTCTCTCTCTCTCTCTCTCTCTGCCTCTCCTCTCTCTTTGTAACTCTTCCTTTCAAATAAATAAATCTTTAAAAAAAAAATAAAGAATTAAGTCCTGAAGAAGAACATACTCATAGATTCAACGATCTTGAAGAAAAGCTACTAGAAAAACAGATGCTAAATGCAATGGAAACGAAGCTAAGGGAAAGACTCAGACTCCGTGAACACCAGCGTGCCTATCGCGGGTGAGGCTCTGCAGCAGGCATTTTATTCACTGGCTGTGTGATCTCTGTACCTCAACTTGCCCATCTAGAAGATGGAAGCATTGGGAATGACACTTCAGGGATGGGTCAGACCCCTGCTTGGGGAGCCCACATCCATATCGGGAAGCTGCTCTGCTTCTGATCCAGCTCCCTGCTAATGTGACTGGGAGACAAGAGCTGATGCCCCCAAACACTTGGGCCCCTGTCACCCAGTCGACCCAGATGGAGCTCCTGGCTCCTGGCTTCAGCCTGGCCCAGCGCTGGCTGTGGTGGGTATTTGGGGAGTGAACCGGCAGAGGGAGGCCCTCTTTTTCCCTGTCTCTGTTGCTCTGTCTACAAGTAGCTGAAAACAAATGAACATTTAAAAGAAAAGAATTCCGTTTCATATAGTTAGTTGCTAATCAGATGAGATGAGCTTACACAAAGATACTTTAGAACGTTCATGGAAAATACAATTAAAAGACAAGTTTACCTTGGTGTAAAAAAATTTTTTTCAAGATTTATTTATTTATTTGAAAGTCAGAGTTACAGAGAGAGAGAGAGAGAGAGAGAGAGAGAGAGAGAGGGAGGTCTTCTATCTGCTGGTTCATTCCCCAGCTGGCTGCAATAGCCAGAGCTGCGCTGATCTGAAGCCAGGAGCCAGGAGCTTCTTCCAGGTCTCCCACGTGGGTGCAGGGGCCCAAGCACTTGGCCATCTTCCACTGCTTTCCCAGGCCATAGCAGAGAGCTCGATTGGAAGTGGAGCAGCCGGGACTCAAACTTGCACCCGCTACGCCACAGTGCTGGGCTCCCAAGACTTTGTTTTAAAGATTTTTATTTATGTGTTTGAGAGGCAGAGAGACAGATACATCGAGAGAAAGCTCCCATGGACCATCACTCTCCAAATGCCTGCAATAGCCCCACACTGAGGAGAAAGCTGGGAGCCAATCCCATGAAGGTGGCAGGAGCCCACCCACTATCTCCCACACCCAGGGTCTGCACCAGCAGGAAGCTGGAGTCACAAGTGAGCCTGGGCACTGAACCCATGCACCCCAATACAGGACACAGATGTCTTAATGGGCATCTTAACTGCTAGGTCACACGCCCACCCCAAGTGTAAAACCATTTTGAAATTGTACTGGGGCCGGCATTGTGGCGTAGTATGTTAAGCTACCCACTGCCTGCAGTGCTGGCATCCCATATGGGTGCTGGTTTGAGCCCTGGCTGCTCTGCTTCTGATCCAGCTCTCTGCTAATGCACCTGGGAAAGCAGTGGAAGATGGCCTGAGTGTTTAGGTCCCTGTACCCACATGGGAGACCCACAAGAAGCTCCTGGCTCCTGGCTTCCAATTGGTCCAGCTCCAGCCACTGCAGCCATTTGGGGGTGGGGGTAAACCAGTAGATGGAAGATCTCCATCTTTCACTCTGTTTCTCCCTCTCTCTGTAACTCTGCTTCTCAAATAAATAACTCTTAAAAAAAAAAAAAAAAGAAATTGCATCTATGAAGGTCTTCAAAAAGTTCATGGAAATGTGTATTATGTAAAAAAAACTATGCATGAATTAATTCCAAAGGGTTATTGGTACCAAAATAAACTTATCACTCCATTTCTGCATACATTTTGGAGCCCTCTTGTACATGTCAAGCACTTAGAGGAGTTCCTGGCACACAGAGGTACTCAGTAAACAGCTTTGGGGACCAGCACTGTCGCACAGTGGGTTAAAGCCCTGGTCTGCAGAGCCAGCATCCCATATGAGCGCCAGTTCAAGTCCCGGCTGCTCTATTTCCGATCCAGCTCTCTGCTATGGCCTGGGAAAGCAGTAGAAGATGGCCCAAGTCCTTGGGCCCCTACACCTGCCTGCGAGACCCGGAAGAAGCTCCTGGCTCCTGGCTTCAGATCAGCCCAGCTCCAGTTGTTGCGGCCAATTAGGGAGTGAACCAGCAGATGAAAGACTTACCTCTCTCTCTCTCTCTGTCTGTCTCTCTCTGTAACTCTGCCTTTCAAATGAATAAAATAAACTTAAAAAAAAAAAAAAAACAGAAAGAGAAAGAAACAGAGAAATCACTATTAAAAAAAAAAAAAAAGAGAGAGAGAAGAACTGGATCAGACCTTCCTGAACAGGGCTTCCAAGCCAGCAGGTTCTATCACGGTCATTAACACGCCCAGCCCCGGCGGCTCAGCACTGCTGAACAGAGGCACCAAACCCAGCAATGATGTTTGCCACTGCCACGTTTATCTTCGAATTTTCCGTTGCTAGCCATGATATAGTTGCCGGGGATGAATGAACCCTGTCCATGCCTCACTCTCTCAGGTCCCTGGAAAACCAAACCCCACAGGTAGCCTAGGAACCTCATTTTGCTTTAAGAGGTTGATTAGGCGAAAATGAATCTTGATGTGAATGGAAGGGGAGAGGGAGTGGGAAAGGGGAGGGTTGTGGGTGGGAGGGACGGTATGGGGGGGGGGAAGCCATTGTAACACATGAGTCGTACTTTGGAAATTTATATTCATTAAATAAAAGATAAAAAAAAAAAATAAGAGGTTGATTAGGCCGGCGTCGCAGCTCAACAGGCTAATCCTCCGCCTGCGGTGCTGGCACACTGGGTTCTAGTCCCGGTCGGGGCGCCGGATTCTGTCCCGGTTGCCCCTCTTCCAGGCCAGCTCTCTGCTGTGGCCCGGGAATGCAGTGGAGGATGGCCCAAGTGCTTGGGCCCTGCACCCCATGGGAGACCAGGAGAAGCACCTGGCTCCTGCCATCAGATCAGCATGGTGCGCTGGCCGTGGCGCCCATTGGAGGGTGAACCAACAGCAAAGGAAGACCTTTCTCTCTGTCTCTGTCTCTCACTGTCCACTCTGCCTGTCAACAAAGAAAAAAAAAAAAAAGAGGTTGATTGGCCCAAGAAAACGACACAAAAGGGCTGGTTTTTCCTGTGCCTGCTCTGGTCTATCCAGTACCGGTGCTGATGAGTGCTAGTGACCTCCTACCCGGAGCAGAGGCACCAAAGGAAGGCAAGAGACACGGACAAAGGAACAGCTTCTCAGTACCCAGCGGTGGCCTAGGACAGCGGACAGAGGACAGGGCTGCACCACGTGGCCTGCCTGACCCAGCATCGGCGTGTTCTGTGCCTGGCAGGGCTCTGTCAACAACAGCAATAAAGACAGGTAGGGGCCTGGTGGTCAGCCTGGGCTCCAACTCAGGGCTCTGCAATTGATTAGCCCCAAGACCTCAGGCAAGTTCATTAACCTTAGTTTTAAGTTCTCAGGCACTTCACATGTAATGTGGGGACAGTCACCACACATACTCGAGAATCAGAAATGACAAACACTTGATTAAAGAATTTTTATAATGTCAAGCACTCGGGCCATCCTCCGCTGCCTTCCCAGGCACACAAGCACGGAGCTGGATCGGAAGTGGAGCAGCCGGGACTCGAACTGGCACTCAGACATGGGATGCCGGCGTTGCAAGCAGCAGCCTAACCTGCTGTGCCACAACGCTGGTCCCTGTCCCTCGTTTTTCAAGACGAGGTGACTGAGGCTCGGACGAAGTACTCAAAGACACGACGCTGTGACAGCTGAGGATGGACTGGGGTCTGTCTGCTCCCGCTGGTTCACTCCCCAGCAGCTCAGGGCCACGGGCAGCAACCTTGCCCTAGCACAGGTCGGAACCAGGGGCACGGATGAAAAAAGACTCTCAGGGTGAAGCAGAAAGCCCTGCTCTTTTAGAGACATGCATTTAATGTATGGATAAAAGTCCAAGAGGTCTGAAATCTGCTTCAAAATAGCGCAGGAGGGGAGGGGAGGGGAGGGGAGGGGAGAGGGGAGGAGAGGAGGGGAAGGGAGGGGAGGGGAGGGGAGGGGGACTGTCAGATGGAAGACACTGGATTGGCCGGATGCCGAGAGTTGCTGAGGCTGAGCTACAGGTAACACAGGGGTTCCTGAGACCCCTCTCCCTATTCCTGTGTGTGTCTGAAACTTCCCCTAATAGAAAGACAAACAGCCACACAAACAAACAAGAAACTACCCCATCTCCTGGAGAAGGGGAAAGACAGAAACAGGTCTCAAACTGTGGTGCGTTCTGTCCCCAGGTTCTGAGTCCACACCATAATAATTGTTTGAGGAGCCGGTGGGTTAAGCCCCGACCTGGGATGCCGGCATCCCCTATGAGCGCTGGTTCAAGACCAGGCCTCTCCACTTCTGATCCAGCTCCCTGCTAATGCGCCTGGGAAAGCAGCAGAAGGTGGCCCAAGTCCTTAGGCCCCTGCCACCCTTGTGGGAGGCCCGATGGGTTCCGAGCTCCTGGCTTTGGCCTGGCCCAGCCTTAGCCATTGTGGCCAATTGGGGAGTGAGTCAGTGGATGGAAGATCTCTCCCTCCCTCCCTCTCTCTCTCTCTCTCCCCTCTCTGTAGCTCTGCTTTTCAAATAAATAAAACTTAAGAAAAAACTTTCTTTTTTGATTTTTAAATTTATTTGAAAGTCAGAGTTACACAGAGAGAGAAGGAGTGGCAGAGGCAGAGAGAGAGAGAGAGAGAGAGAGGTCTTCCCTCCGCTGGTTCACTCCCCAGTTGGCCACAACGGCCAGAGTTGTGCTGATCCAAAGCCAGGAGCCAGGAGCTTCTTCCGGGTCTTCCTATGTGGATGAAGAGGCCCAGGCACTTGGGCCATCTTCTACTGTTTTCCCAGACCATGGAAGAGAGCTGGATCACAAGTGGAGCAGCCAGGACTCGAACCGGCGCCCATATGGGATGCCAGCACTGCAGGCAGCGGCTTTACCTACTACGCCACGGTACCGACCCCTCCAGAGAAAAACTTTGAAAGCACCCCTCCTCCTGTCCCTCCCAAAGCATGGCTACTCCTTGCTGGGAAGCTAAGAAAGTACCTCAGCCTCCACTAAGGAGCAAGTGGCAGAAAAACCAGGCTGCACAGGGCAGGGGACAGGACAGAGCCCTGCCACCCGGGGAGTGCAAGGGCTTGGAGAGGAGCAGCCATCCTTGGGTCTACAGAGAACCTGAGGGGTCCCAAGGAGCCCACAGGAACAGGACAGCAAAAGCAGGGGGCACGGCCGGGGGAGCCCAGAGGCTGAGCTGCCTCCAGGTCTCTGGGAGTCGCTGTTGCAGCCCCTGCACTGGTCTCACTTCCTCCAGTCTTTCCTAGAGCCCTCCCTCCATGCTGTCCCAGGAAGGTCCTCCCCACAGACCTCATCACCTCCACTTGACTTGGACATACTCTCCACTTCCGGTCACCCAGGTGACCGCCACAAACCAGGCATTACTTCTGCCCTGCCCTCACAGGTCACACGTGGTCCAGCTGCCTCCAACACACACGCAGGCCCTCTCCCCTTGTGTCCTCGGCGCCTGGCAGCTCCTTCCCGCTCCTGATACACTCCTGCCGGGGACCAGCTCAGATGTCTCCTCCTTAGTGATGCTGTCATTCTGCCCAAGCTCAGAGCGCACCTCTCGGTTCGCAGAGCACACACCCCACCCCACCCCCACTGCCATCACGGCACTTGGGGGCGGGTCTGTCTGCCATGAGAAGATGGGCAGGCAGAGGCAGCGGACAAGGTGACCAATACAAGGTGGCTGTCATCACTATCGGTGGCGTAAACAGCGCGGCCCCTGGGCAGGCAGGCAGGGTCCGTGCCAGCCATCACAGATACCCTGGCATGCAGCGGCTGTTGGGAGAGCCTGTCCAGCGAGTGGACAGGTGTGGACGGCAGG
Source organism: Oryctolagus cuniculus (assembly GCF_964237555.1). Lineage (NCBI taxonomy): Eukaryota > Metazoa > Chordata > Mammalia > Lagomorpha > Leporidae > Oryctolagus > Oryctolagus cuniculus. Next base: position 67,409,489 of record NC_091448.1, on the reverse strand, counting down.
ACGCTGAGCCGAGGGCTCCTTCCCAACCTTGGCCGGAGCAGCCCTGCTGCCGTGCCCTTCACACGTCTGGAAAGCCCGTGGCTGCGGGAGGCTAATTTAGCGCTGAAAAATGTCTGCAGCCGCTTCCTTCGGAGGCTCCAGACAAATGGAAAATGATGCCGACAGCCTGATGCCCCCTCAAAGCGCGAGAATATTTATGATCCCTGGGATCAGAGACTGGCTGTCTTAGAAGCCGGGAAAGGTCACAGGAGGAGTGAATGCCGGCCATCTGCTCTGGGCTGGGGACGGAGAGTGCCATCATCAGTGATGCTCCCCAGCGCAACCGAACACCTGCTTCTCTCATGGAAAAAAAAAAAAAAATCTACCAGGCGACACAACCATCTTTATTTAGCTTAGGACACAATGAACATCTTCTACCAGCTGAACACAAACACACCGACTAACGGGGAGCCTGGGGGCCCGCCGGTAGGTGAACGGGGCCCCGTGAAGCCGGCTGTAGCCCTTGCAGGCAAAGGGCCACGTGGGTCTCCATATTTCTTGGCGACAAGGCTTAACGGAGGAGAACAAGTGCTCCCGGAGATGCCTGCATGATTGCGAGGGAGAAAAACCTCATCAGGGGCTGGCGCTGGCAGAGCCCCCGCCCCCCCTCCCCTCCATTTTTCACGGGCCCGCTGCTCCCACAATTCCCAGCACCGCTCTGCTGACATTCCGACAGATGCTGCTTGCCACCGCACACTAATCCTCATCCTCGGGGCCCAATGGCAACAGAGGGTTTCCCATTCATCAGGGCCGCCGACACCGAAATAGCTCATCTGACCTTTGCAAATACCACAGGGTGGATTTAAAGCAGGAGCTGGCAAAAGGTAACGCGTGGATCTTCAGCTTTTCCTCTTGCAGACGATTTTACGCAGTCATTAGCCAAGAAACAGGCTGCTGAGACGACCGAGGAGGTTAAAAACGAGGCAGAAACTGCCAAGTTGGAAGTGAGGTAGCCACTGACATTTCAACACACGCACACACACACGCATGCATGCACGCATTCCTTGATGAATTATTTAACATGTATTTTATATATATATAAATGGCTCAGAAATCTCCTGGCTTTGGATTTAAACCAACGTCACGCTGGAAATGAGCAGCAGCTCTTCGTGAGAAAGCTTAAGACTTGTACATGGAAATAAACATGGATGTCAACACCCAGCACCAGCTGGACTCCGCCCAGTAGAGCCAACACCGCCTCAGACCCTCGCTCTGAACTGATGAGAAGACGCTCCCTTTAACAAGGCGAGCTTCGCAAGCCTCATCACACACACACACACACACACACACACACACACACACTTTCTTTCTCTCACACACACCTTTTCTACTTAGAGCCTGTAGATCTTCTAAAAAAGATTTACTATATTTATTTCAAAGGCAGAGAGAAAGAGAAAGAGAAAGAGAGAGAGAAAGAGAGAGAGCGCGCGAGCGAGCTTCTATCTGCTGGTTCACTGTCCAAATGGCCAGAACAGCCAGGGCTGGGCCAGGCTAAAGCCAGGAGCCTGGAATTCCATCTGGATCTCCTACCTGGGTGGCAGGGGCCCAAGCATTAGGGCCACCTTCCACTGTTTTCCCGGGCACATTAGCTGGATTGGAAGTGGAACAGCTGGGACTTGAACTGGTGCTCATAAGGGATGGTGGTGTCACAGGCAGTGGCTTAACCTGCTATGCCATAGTGCTGGTGCTGAGCCCATATATTTTTTTAAAAAAGATTTATTTATTGATTTGAGAGGCAGAGGCAGAGAGAGAGAGAGAGAGGTCTTCCATCCAATGGTTCACTCCCTAATTGGCTGCAATGGCCAGAGCTGTGCCAATTCGAAGCCAGGAGCCAGGAGCTTCTTCCAGATCTCCCACATGGGTGCAGGGGCCCAAGGACTTAGGCCATCTTCTACTGCTTTCCCAGGCCATAGCAGAGAGCTGGATCAGAAGTGGAGCAGCCGGGACTCGAACTGGTGCCCATATGGGATGCCGGCGCTGCAGGCGGCAGCTTTACCCGCTACACCACAGCGCTGCCCTGAGCCTGTAAATCTTAATCATTGATATTTTAGGAGCAAAGTGACCCCTTGATATTTCACGGTGGTTTGCTTTGTTTGCCTGTAATTCAGCATCACACAAGCCTGGGTAAATGAAAAGCAAGACTTTGGGCTTTTTCTCACTAAAAAAAAAAAGTAATTACCAAAACCTTGAGGAGCAGAGAAGACACACTGCTCACTGGAGTCTGCCGCCCCCCTGATTTAATTCTTTATGACAGCTCTGTTGAGATAGAATTCACACGCCACAGAATCTACCCTCTGAAGTGGATGAAGCAGTGGGTTTTAGTATATCCATGGGCTGTGCAAGCACCACCATGCTCTAACTCCACAGTACTTTTTTTTTTTTTAAGATTTATTTATTCATTTGAAAGGCAGAGTTACAGAGAGGCAGAGAGAGAATCTTCTATCTGCTAGTTCACTCCCCAAATGGCCACAACGGCGGGAGGTAAGCGGCCCAAAGCCAGGAGCCAGGAGCTTCTTCCAGGTCTCTCACGTGGGTGCAGGGGCCCAAGGACTTGGGCCATCCTCTGCTGCTTTCCCAGGCCATAGCAGAGAGCTGGATGGGAAGTGGAGCAGCCTGGACTGAACCAGCGCCCATATGGGATGCGGACACTGCAGGCCGCGGCTTAACCTGCTATGCTACAGTGCTGGCCCCTCTCTAGAACACTTTCATCACCCCAGAAAGAAGCCCTGGACCCATGAGTGGTCGCTTTCCCCTCCGCTCAGCCCCCACAAGCACCCGTCCGTTGGCTGTCTATGCAGATAGGTCTATTTCGGCATTCCACATGGAAGCAACCGCACCTGTAATGGACAGCCTTTTGCATGGGGCTTCTTTCACTGAGCACGTATTTTTACCCAATGGGGGTTTTTACTAGAAACTTGGTAGGTTTCCTTCCCATCTTGATTCTCATACATTTAAAACTTCAGGGCCAGCACTGTGGCGTAGCAGGTAAAGCCACCACCTGCAGTGCCGGCATCCCATATGGGCGCCAGTTCGAGTCCTGGCTGCTCCACTTCCGATCCAGCTCTCTGCTATGGCCTGGGAAAGCAGTAGAAGATGGCTCAAGTGCTTGGGCCCCTGCACCCACGTGGGAGACCCGGAAGAAGCTCCTGGCTCCTGGCTTCGGATCAGCTCAGCTCTGGCTGTTGGGGCCAACTGGGGAGTGAACCAGCAGATGGAAGATCTCTCTCTCTCTCTCTCAATCTCCTTCTCTGTATGACTTTGATTTTCAAATAGATATGTAAATCTTAAAAAAAAAAAAACCAAAAAAAACCAAAAAAACACAACTCATCCTCTGCCAACATTACAAGCCTGCTGTCTACTCCACAAGGGGTCACTACTGAATCCAGAAGCTGAGGGGGACCGGTTTTGCTCTCTGAATATCCACCTATGCTCTTGGTCTGATTTTAGACAAGTGCCTGGGGGTAGGAGGGCACTGAACAGCACAGTCCTCAGGACAACCACACATTCAGTATGGTCTTCAGCCAGAAAGAGAAATGAACTCCAGTACATGGATTTCATTTTATATTTTTAAAAAGCAGATGTATTTCTTTCTTTCTTTTTTTTTTTTTTTTTTTTTTGACAGGCAGAGTGGACAGTGAGAGAAAGAGACAGAGAGAAAGGTCTTCCTTTGCCGTTGGTTCACCCTCCAATGGCCACCGCGGCCAGCACACTGCAGCCGGTGCACCGCGCCGATCCGCAGGCAGGAGCCAGGTGCTTCTCCTGGTCTCCCATGGGGTGCAGGGCCCAAGCACCTGGGCCATCTTCCACTGCACTCCCGGGCCACAGCAGAGAGCTGGCCTGGAAGAGGGGCAACCAGGACAGAATCCAGCGCCCGGACCGGGACTAGAACCCGGTGTGCCGGCGCCGCAAAGCGGAGGATTAGCCTATTGAGCCGCGGTACCGGCCAAAGCAGATGTATTTCTAAAGGCAAAGTGACAGAGAGATTGAGAGACAAACAGAAAGAGATCTTCCACCTGCTGGTTCACTCACTCCCCAAAAGCCCACAGTAGCTGGGACTGGGGCCAGGCCACCGCCAGGAGCCAGGAACTCCATTCAGGTTTCCCACATGGGTGGCAGGGAGCCATCAGCTGCTGCTTTCCCAAGTGCATGAGCAGGAAGCTGGATCAGGAGCGGAGTGGCTGGGATTGAACTTGCGTGAGCATAAGGGATGCTGACCCACCATGCCACAACCCTGGCCCCGAGAACAAGTATTTTAAACAGGAAAGGCTACCTGGCATCCATTAAACTCTGTGCTTTGTAAATGTTAGAGGCTAAACCGTGTACCCCACCCCATAATTCATATGTTGAAGTCCTAGCCACAATATAACAGTGTTTAGAGATAAGTCAGGCCGGCGCCGCGGCTCACTAGGCTAATCCTCCACCTTGCAGCGCCGGCACACCAGGTTCTAGTCCCGGTCAGGGCGCCGGATTCTGTCCCGATTGTTGCTCTTCCAGGCCAGCTCTCTGCTGTGGCCTGGGAGTGCAGTGGAGAATGGCCCAAGTGCTTGGGCCCTGCACCTCATGGGAGACCAGGAGAAGCACCTGGCTCCTGCCATCGGATCAGCACGGTGCGCCCGCCACAGCGGCCATTGGAGGGTGAGCCAACGGCAAAGGAAGACCTTTCTCTCTGTCTCTCTCTCTCACTGTCCACTCTGCCTGTCAAAAAAAAAAAAAAAAAAAAAGAGAGAAAGAGAGATAAGTCAGCCTAGCTAACATCTCATTTAATGCCAACAGACCTGGGTTTTTCTTTTTTTACTTAAAAGATTTATTTTATTTCTTCAGAAGGCAGAGAGAGGGAGAGAGGGAGTGAGAGGGAGCAGGAAGAGAGAGAGGGAGAGGAAGGAGAGGGAGAGGTAGAGAGAGATCGATCGATCTTCCATCTGCCGGTTCACTCCCCAAATGCCTGCAACAGCCAGGGCTGGAGCAGGCCACAGCCAGGAGCCTGGAACTCCATCTGGTCTCCCACGTGGGTGGCAGGGGCCCAAGCACTTGAACCATCATCTGCATCTTTCCAGGATGCATTTGCAGGAAGCCGGATTAGAAGTGGAGTGGCTGGGGTTCCAGTGGGTGCTCCAAGAGAGGAGGTGGGCACCCCAAGCAGCAGCCTAACCCCGCCGGCCCCAGCAGCCTCTCTCCTGAGAGCCTTTGCAGGCACTCACAGGCCCAGGGCTCTCTTTCTGGGTTTGCAGTTCCTCTGGCTTCATGCTGGTGGTTACACGGCAACTCCTTTCTCCTTTCTAAAGACAAACTCACTGCACTTGAGGGGACGGCACACAGGTCGGGTGGGCCCTTCAGAACTCTGACTGCAGCCTTGACGTTCATCGGTCACCCCAGAGCTGACATGCTGGACTTTGGCTGAGATGTTTCTCAGGAACTCCGAGCCCTGTTCAAAACAAACTAATCCCCGATCTACCCTGAGACCCAGACAGCCTGGAGCCCAGCTTTGCCATCCCAAAGGGAACACACTGGCCCCAGCTCTGACCAGTCAAAGGAAGGCCACGCGCACCATGGACCAACCAGAGGCCCACGCGTGAGCTGATCAGGCACTGCTCATCCCCCGCTTTGACCTGAGAGACTCCCTGTCCTCACTCTGTCGGGGAGTCTGGGAATTGGGTGTTATTAGCCACCTGACTGCTGGCTCTGCGCTTTGCACTAAACACCTGGTTTGTTCCACCACCCCGTTGTCAGCGATGGGCTTGCCACAGACTGGGTGAGTAGACCCAGTGTGGGGGTTCTACGGCAACTCCTCCAACCAGTCTTGTGGGTGTGCAACAGCAGTATCAGCTTCCACACCCCACTGGACAAAAGCAATACTCATGATCCATGGTCATGCTGACTCAGTGGGCAGGGCAGGGCAGGGCAGGGCAGGGCCAAGCCTGCTCAGAGTGGATGGTAGGAAAGCCAAAAGAGGAGAGTGCCAAGGGGCCAATGCTGTGGCGTAGCAGGTAAAGCCACCACCTGCAGTGCCGGCATCCCCTATGGGCTCTGGTTCGAGTCCTGGCTGCTCCATTTCCTATCCAGCTCTCAGCTATAGCCTGGGAAAGCAGTAGAAGATGGCCCAAGTCCTTGGGTCCTTGCAACCATGTGGGAGACCCAGAAGAGGCTCCTGACTTCAGGCCACCATTGTGACCATCTGGGGAGTGAACCAGCAATGGAAGACCTCTCTCTCTCTCTCTGTCTCTGCCTCTCTGTAACTCTGCCTCCCTCAAATCAATAAATAAATCTTTGGGGCCGGCATGGTGGTACAGTGGGTTAAAGCCCTGGCCTAAAGCGCTGGCATCCCATATGGGCGCGGGTTCGAGACCCGGCTGCTCCGCTTCCTGTCCAGCTCTCTGCTATGGCCTGGGAAAGCAGTAGAAGATGGCCAAAGTCCTTGGGCCCCTGAACCCACATGGGAGACCCGGAAGAAGCTCTTGGCTCCTGGCTTCGGAGCGGCACAGCTCTGGCCGTTGCAGCCATGTGGGGAATGAACCATTGGATGGAACACCTCTCTTTCCCTCTTTCTCTCTCTCTCTCTGCCTCTCCTCCCTCTGTGTAACTCTGACTTTCAAATAAATAAATAAATCTTAAAAAATAAATAAATAAATCTTAAAAAAAAAAAAAAAGAAGGGAGCGCGCCAAGCAGGGGTCAGAGTGCATGGCGGGAAATGGGAGTGCAGCCCAGCAGTTAAGACAGCAGTTGGACACCACAGCCCATGGCAGGCTCCAGTCCTGGCCCTGCTTCTGATTTCAGCTTCCTACTAATGCACACATCGGGAAACAACAAGGCCTGGTTCCAAGAGTTGAGTCCCTGCCACTCAAGTGGGAGACCCGTACTGGGTTCCTGAGTCCTGGTTTCATCCTGGCCCAGCCCTGGTTGTTGTGGGCATTTGGAAAGTGAACCAGTACGTGGCATCTCTCTCTCTCTCTCTCCCTCCCTCCCTCCCTCTCAAATTTAAATAAAAGGGAGGGGGGCAAGGATCACACAAGGAATAGCCTGTCCCAAAGACCAGGTGCATGGGGTGCAGGAGCCATGAAGCCAAAGAGGGTCCACGCAAGGCCCCAGTCAGGGACACCTCACTTTAATGTTCTTGGGGATCCTCTGTGGGCGTTCTCTTTCCTTTCCACCCCAGCCAGCTGCTCTGGCCATCTGCTCCATATGTCCCCCCAACCCCAGCTCTCCCAGTGTGAGGGGATGCTCTAGACTGGGGTGCAGCTGAGGAACTCCTACCAGGACAAACCCAGCTCCCCACCACGCCCCGAGGCCTGGCACCACCAGACCACAGCACTGACTGAGCACACAGCTCAGCAGAGCAGTGTGGAGAGAGTGACAGCCCGGCCCAGCCCTCCCTGGGCTCCCACCTCGACCAGGAGAATAAATCCCGTGGCCCCTCCTGCAGCTCAGAGTCTCACAGGACAAACTCAGCCCCCCCCCCCCCCCAGTCCTCCAGGGCGATCTGAACCAGGATGGGCAGATGAGAGAAGTTCACGGGCAGCGGGCAGCGAGGTGACGGCGGTCAGAGGCTGCGTCTCAGTTAAGTGTGAGGTCTCAGACTCTCCTGGATGGAGCAGAATCCCCCACGTGAGCGAGTGGCAGTGAAGACAGCTGTCCTGGGAAGGGAAGGCCAGGAGCAGGCCCAGAGGCCAGCAGAGCGGCCCCCAGAGGCGCACAGCCCGGAGTGGCCAGAGCTGGAGGAGTGCTCCCCAGAGTGGGCCACGGTCCACCAGGGGGTGATGTGAGGAGGGCCAGGGTAGTGAGAGCACTGGCCCCTCCTCCTGAGGTTCTCCCGCCCCTGCCCCCTTCTGGTGCTAAAGCCCATGGCCAGTGTTATACTCTGTGTGCCCTTTTTATTATTATTATTATTAAATTTAGGTCTTTATTTGAAGGGCAGAGTTACAGAGAGAGAGAGAGAAAGAGAGAGACCTTCCACCTGCCGGTTCACTCACCAAATGGCTGGGGCTGGCCCAGGCTGAAGCCAGGAACCAGGAACTCCATCTGAGTCTCCCACATGGGTAGCAGGGAGCCCAGGCACTTGGGCCATCTTCCACTGCCTTTCCAGGTGCATTAGCAGGAAACTGGATCGGAAGTGGAGCAGCCAGGCCTCCAACCAGCACCACAGGCAGCAGCTTAACCCCCTGTGCCCTAACACCAGACTTTCTTTCTTTCTTAATTTTTTTTTTAGAATTAAAAAGAAAATCTTCTTAAAATGTGTTTATTTAAGTAGGAGAGACAGCCACTGGTTCACTCCCCGAATGCCTGCAATGGCCCTCAGCCGAAATCGAACCTGGCATGAGTGGGGAACTTAATCCAGGTGCCCCATGTGGGTGGCAAAGATCCAGCTACTTAGGCCATCACCACAGGGCTGTCTCCTAGCTCTGCACCACCAGCAGGAAGCTGGAGTCGTGAGCCAGAGTCGGGCATCGAACTCAGATACTCTGACAGGGTTCACGAGTGGGCATCTTAACTGCCAGGCTAAATGCCTGCCCCTTGGGCTCCCACTGTGCGGAATTCCTGTCCTAGTGAGAGTGCGCCTTGGCTGGGAGCCTCGGGCAGCAGCAGGATCTGGTTAGAATAGCCATGCTTTGATTTCATTGCGTTTATTTTCATTTTCACTGTCTTTATCTTACTTTAGATTAATGCCCACTGTAACTTTTTAAAAATTTTATTTTTTTATTTATTTGAAAGACAGAGTTACAGAGAGAAGTAGAGACAGAGAGAAAGAGAGAGGTCTTCCATTCGTTGGTTCATTCCCCAGATGGCTGCAATGGCTGAAGCTGAACTGATCTGAAGCCAGGAGCCAGGAGCCGGGAGCTTCCTCCAGGTCTCCCACGTAGGTGCAGGGGCCCAAGGACTTGGGCCATCTTCTACTGCTTTCCTGGGCCACAGCAGAGAGCTGGATAGGAAGAGGAGCAGCCAGGACTAGAACCGGCACCCACATGGGATGCCAGCACTGCAGGCGGCAGCTTTACCTGCTACACCACAGCGCCAGTCCCCCAATGTAACTGTGCAATAGTGGTAAGGGTCCTTTAGGAGTAAACTTGCCCAGGGGGATGGCGTTGTGGCACGGCAGGTTAAACCACATCGGAGTACTGGTTCGAGTCCTGCCTCTGCTTCCAATCCAGGTTCCCGCTGATGTGCACTCTGGGAGGCAGCAAGCGATGTCTCAAGTACTCGGGTCCCAGCCACCCACAGGGGAGACCCAGATGGAGCTCTGGTCTCCCGGCTTCAGCCTGGCTCTGCCCTGGCTGTTGCGGGCATTTAGGGAGTGAACCAGCAGACGCAGAAGTCTAATCCTCTGTCCAAAAAGCCTGGCCTCACTATCTTATGGGATTAGAGCAAAGAGGAGTAAGATTCACTTGGGAAGAGCCTATGGGGTCCCAAAGCCCTCACGTCATCAGTAAAAGTAAAGGAATCTGAGCGTAGGCATAAAAGCTTGCTACCCTGAAGTAGTGACAGAGACGTGTAGCTTCTGGGGCCGGCGCTGTGATGCAGCTGGTTAAGCCTTAGCAAGTGGTGAGCGCCAGTTCTGAATCTCTGGTGTTCTGCTTCCGATCTAGCTTCCTGCTAGTGCAGCTGGGAAGGCAGTGGAAGATGCCCCAGTGCTTGGGTCCCTGCCACCCATATGGGAGACCCGGATGGAGTTCCTGGCTCCTGATGTCGGCCTGGCCCAGCCCTGGCTGTTAAAAAGAGGTGATGTAGGGGGGTTGGCACTGTGGTATAGTGGATAAAACTGCTGCCTGCAATGCCGGCATCCCATATGTGTGCTGGTTCCAGTCCTGGCTGCTCCACTTCTGATCCAGCTCTCTGCTGTGGCCTGAGAAAGCAGTGGAAGATGGTCCAAGTCCTTGGGCCCCTGCACCCACGTGGGAGACCTGGAAGAAGCTCCTGGCTCCTGGCTTTGGATCAGCACAGCTCCGGCCATTGCAGTCATTTTGGGAGTGAACCAGCAGGTGGAAGACCTACCTCTCTCTCTCTCTCTCTCTCTGCCTCTCTGTAACTCTGCCTTTCAAATAAATAAGTAAATCTTTTTTTTTTTTAAAGAGGTGATGTAGGCTTGATAAACTTTAAGTGAAAACCAACTGGAAATGGGGGATCACAGCATTCTTAGGAAAAAAAAAACTTTTCACAAAAGCAAAGACCCTGGCTGATGTCACCCAGAGGAGGAGAAGGCCAAGGAGCAAAGAACACTGAATCTTAGCAGCTCCTGTGGACGCGGTGCCTAGCAAGAGAGTTGGCTGAAGGCAACAGCTTTAACCCGCAGGCCTCAGAAATTGTCTTCCGCTAGGCAGCACGGCCCAGCAGCAGCCAAATGCCTCCCTTCCTGGGGCGAGGACATGTAAAGGATAGGGAGCCCTGATGAGGGAGGGGGTGGGGACCACAGGGACCTGCCGCAGGCTCTGTTGGGGATGGGCAGGCTGAGAACATGGTCAGGGATCCCGCAGCCCCTATCAAATTTCAAATGCCCCTGCATTCTGATGGGGCATTTTCCTCCCAGGAATCGGAATCGCAGAAATGGCTAAGCATGGCCGGCACCGCGGCTCACTAGGCTAATCCTCCGCCTTGCGGTGCCGGCACACTGGGTTCTAGTCCCAGTCGGGGCGCTGGATTCTGTCCCGGTTGCCCCTCTTCCAGGCCAGCTCTCTGCTGTGGCCAGGGAGTGCAGTGGAGGATGGCCCAAGTGCTTGGGCCCTGCACCCCATGGGAGACCAGAAGTACCTGGCTCCTGCCATCGGATCAGCGTGGTGCGCCGGCCGCAGCACGCCGGCCGTGGCGGCCATTGGAGGGTGAACCAATGGCAAAGGAAGACCTTTCTCTCTGTCTCTCTCACTGTCCACTCTGCCTGTCAAAAAAGAAAGACAGAAAGAAAGAAAGAAAGAAATGGCTAAGTGCACCAAGGAAACGTGGCCACAGGGCTGTTTAAAGGGCAAGAGCTGCCACGTGCACAGTAGGTGACCGCTACATCGATTCTAGGTTAATTCACTGCGCAAATGATGAGGCAGACCTACACGTGCTGACTTGGGCAGGCCAAGGTGAGACCAAGGACAGGAAGGATCTGCCTCCCCTGATGCCAGCACCCTGTAGCAGCCCTCACCAGTTTGCTACACTGTAACCTGCTATGGGGGTGGAGGTGGGAGGGAGTTGTCACCGCCAGACTGCTGAGTTGTCTTTTAGGAGAGTCCTTGACAAAACCAGACCGCACCAGCCACAGCCAAGACAGCGGCTGGAGTCTGTGACCCAGGCTGCCCAGAGAGCCCCCTCCCAGGGCGTTTTCACGCCCACCGTGCTTCGGCAACCAATGTCCGACACAGGAGGCAGAGAGAAGCAGGACCCGCCAGGGCGCGAGCTCCAGCGGCTCTCCCCACCTCTCATCTGTTCGCCTGTGCTGCTCTGTCACCCTACCTGGCCAATGATGTCCCGTTTCCCTAGCTGGCCCAGGAGGGCCCCCCCTCCCGCCCCGGTGGCAGGGCCCTAGAGGATAAAGCAGGCTGGGGGGAGACCTCTTGGCTGCCTGAGACCCACTTCCTCCTCTGCCCACCCACAGGCAGGCCACGAGGGGTGCACGCCTGCATCCTGACCTCCACAACGGGCGGCAGTGGGGCTCCGCGGGCCACACTCATCAGGCTGTCCCCTCCCCTTCAGCAGCCTCTGTCCTGTCCTCCATGGAGCTCTGGGCTCTTGCAAGTTTTGAACAAGGGCAGGTGTCACAGCACAATGGTTTAAGCCACTGTCTGGGTTGCTAGCATCCCACATCAGAGCCCCGGTTCCAGTCCCAGCTGCTCCACTTCCTAACCAGCTCCCTGTAACGCGCCTGGGAAAGCAGCAGATGATGGCCCAAGGGCTTGGGTCCCTGCACCCACGCAGCAGATCCAGCTGGGGTTCCTGGCTCCTGCTTTTGGCCTAGCCCAGCCCTCGTTATTGCAGACATTTGGGAAGTCAACCAGCAGATGGAATCTCAATCAATCAATCAATCTCTCTCTCTCTCTCTCTCTCTCTCTCCCCGCCACCCTTTCAGATAAACAAACTTTTTTTTTAATCAGCACCAATGTTATAAAGTCCAATGATAACCTGAAGACATCCTGCCCTCCTCCCAGCCCCTACTCTGTCTCTGTCTCTGATCAACTCGGCTGAGCCTTCCAAACCAGGCCCAGGCAGCATCCAGGTGCTGAGGGAACTTCCTTCTCCCGCCACCACCCTGGGTGGACTGGGCACCACTCCTCTTGGGGCTCCCGCAGGGCCCAGTCCCCTCGTTTCCCCCAGGGCCCGCCCTGGGCCCCAGAGTGGTGTATCTCCCCACTCCCTGTGGAGGGCCGAGCCCTGCCATGCCCTTGAGTGTGAACAAACCAGGAAGCAGCAGTTTGGCTGCATCAGCCTTCTGGAAAGGTGCTAGGGACAAGCAGGAGGGCCCCAGGTCACTTCCCAGGCCCTAGGAGGACAAAGAACTGTGGGCAGAGCCCAATGTCACCACGAGGACAGAGCCGAAGCTTCCCACAGCTCCCTGACCCGAGCCCATTAGGGAAACCTATGCCCAGTGGCAGGCACGTGGATGGGAAAAGCCCACACCCGATCCCACTGATCGGGCTGCACGGCTCTGAGAACGTCACAACAGACATAAAAATGCCCAGCGCCCAAGGTCAAGTGGGTGACATGAGGCCAAACCTTAAAGGATCCAGCACAGTTTCTGGCACAGGCAGGTGCTCTAGTACTGTCCCTCCCCTCCGATCCCCGCCTCTCCCCTCCCCTTCCTTCTACTCCACACAAAGCTGCCCCTCCTTGGGTCCTGCTCAGATAGGTTCTTTCGGGGCAGGCCTAGGATGTGACTCGTGTTTGAACTCAAAATCCTACCCGACCCGACATGACACCTTTAGATACTGTCTAAATATACATAAAATACAAGGGCCACTGAGATTCCGGGACTCCCGGGTCTGCTCTGTGTGTGTGTGTGTGTGTGTGTGTGTGTGTGTCTAAGCCAGGCCTGATGCTTGTGGATCTGTACCAGGAGCAGGAGGGAGGAAGGGATGGGGCCAGGGGCCTGGTGCGTGTGCAGAGAGACAGGGAGAAGCCCGAACCACAGGGTCACGAAAGCCAGGCTCTGTGTATGTTCTAAAGAAGACGAGGAGGTCCAGCAGGTTGCTGGCCGAGCTGTCCAGAAGTTTTGAGTCGCAGCAGCGTGGGAAGAGAAGGGGCGGAAGGGGCTGGGCGGCGCCTACGACAGCCCACGTGTGGCCAGAGAGGGTCCAACTTAGAAAGGAGACTGAACACTAATACGAGGGAAAACGCTAATGTCACTACGCCGGAAAAAGAAATACACAGAAGGCCTGCGCACAGATGCTGAGCTCACAGCCAGGAGAGGCCCCCAGGGCCCCCAAGGCACCCTGGGGCCTCGCCGTCCATCTGCTCAGCCCCTCCCTGACCTCCCTTCCTCCTGCCGTCGCTCACCCCTGGAGCAATCTGTCTTGATGTTCAGAGAAGTAGTTAGGAAATTGAAATGAGTGCATCTCATGGGCACCTTGTCAGAAACGTGCCATAACGAGTGACATTTTCGGGTGTCAGAGTTAGTCTCTCGTCTGCCGGTGGCTCCGATTCGCCCAGCTGACAAGTGAGAGGACTGTGACACCAACAATTATAGAAACACACTCAGCCTGGAATCTGGGAGCCAAGCTGCTCTCTCCACCTCGTCCATCACTCTCAGCGCTCAGCAGATGACACGGGGGCCACTGGCAGAGGGCCCTCGCTTCTCAAACCCTGCAGCCTGGGGAGACAGGCTCCCAGGACCCGGACTGTAGGACCTTCCGTGATGGCAGGGCAGGGAAGGTGACCTACACAATGTTGTCGGACTACAGGAAGAAAGCAGAAAGCATCTTCAAACATCACTAGGATTCCACGCAAAACAGCATTTACCATATGGCTCCGCTGAACTGCTCAGACAGGCAAAACTAACCCATGGCGGCAGAGGCAAGATCAGTGGCCGCCTTGGCAGGTATGCTGGACCAGGAAGGGGCACGAGCAAACTCTCTGGGGTAGGGTCGACTGTCTGTATCTTGATGGGGTGTGGATTACAGCATGCAGGAGTTTGTCAAAGCAACTGGGGTGGGCGTCATGGAATGGCAGGTTAACATGCTGCTTGGGACGGCCGCATCCCGTGTTCCAGTGTTGGTTCAAGTCCCTGCTGCTCTGCTTCTGATCCAGCTCCCTACTGAAGCACCTGGGAAGGCAGCAGACGATGGCCCAAGTATTTGGGCCCCTGCCACCCGTGTGAGAGGCTCAGCTGGAGTACCTGGCTCCTGGGTCAGTCTCAGCAATTGGCATTTGAAGAACAAATCAGCGGATGAAAGATTGAGCTTTCTCTGTTTCTCTCCTTTCTCTCTGTCACTCTGCCTTTCAAATAAATAACTCAGAAAAATATTATAAGGCAACAAGACTCCTATATATAGTGTACATACACACATGGGTGTATCTACACATGAGAGTACTTAAAATGTTCATGGGAATGGAATTAAAAGTTTATTTTGGGGGCTGGCGCTGTGGCATAAAGGGTAAAGCCACCGAATGCAGCACCAGCATCCCATATGGGTGCTGGATCGAGTTCCGGCTGTTCCATTTCTGATCCAGCTCTCTGCTGTGGCCTTGGAAAGCAATAGAGGATGGCCCAAGTGCTTCAGCCCCTGCACCTGTGTGTGAGAGCTGGAAGAAGCTCCTGGCTCCTGGCTTCGGATCAGCACAGCTCCTGCCATTGTGGCCATCTGGGGGAATGATAGAAGACCTCTCTCTCTCTCTCTCTCTCTCTCTCTCTCTGCCTCTCCCCACCCATGGCTGATGACTTGCTGGCTCAGTCTCATGAGCCGAAAGCTCCAGAGAAACCCCTCACTGAGGGGCGGGCATTGTGGCACCCATGATGCCAGCATCCCCTATGATTGGCTTCTGATCTAGCTTCCCGCTAATGCGCCTGGGAAGGCAACAGAAAATGACCAACATGCTTGGATCCCTGCTACACCCACGTTGGACATCCTGATGGAGTTCCAGGCTCCCAGCTTCAGCTGGCATCCCGATACGGTAACTCTGCCTTTCAAATAAATAAATAACTCTATTTTTAAAAAAAGTTTACTTTGGTGCTAACGGTTTTGAAATTCATGCTTATGAGGGATTCTCAAGAAATTCAAGAAAAGGAGTATTAGCAAAACACTATATATGGATCTCAAAGCTTTGCACATCAAAGTAAATTTACTTTTTTTTTTTTTTTTTTTCAGAGAGAGAGAGAGAGATGGAGCTCCTCTCCACTGATTTACTCCAAATCTTGCAATGGCCAGAGCTGGACTGACACTGATGCCAGGAGCTGAGAACTAAATCCAGGTCTCCCACATGGATGACAGAGACCTAAGCACACACACCATCCCCTGCCACCTTAGCAGGAAGCTAGAGCAGAACCAGACCCGAGACTGGATGCCAGGTGCTCTGATATGGGAATGTGGGCATCCCAACTGGTATCTTAAAAAAAAAAAATTATTTATTTATTTGAAAGGCAGAGTTACAGAAATGCAGAGAGAGAGAGAGAGAGAGAGAGAAAGGTCTTCCATCCACTGGTTCACTCCCCTGATGGCCACAATGGCCAGAGCTGTGACGATCTGAAGCCAGAAGCCTGGAGCTTCCTCTGGGTCTCCCACATGGGTGCAGGGGCCCAAGGCCTTGGGCCATCTTGTACTGCTATCTCAGGATGTAGCAGAGAGCAGGATTGGAAGTGGACCAGCCGGGACTTGAACTGGTGCCCAAATGGGGTACCTGCACTGCAGACCGGGGCTTTAACCTGCTGCACCACAGTGCCAGCCCCTCCAACCAGTATCTTAACTGTTAGGCCAAACATCTGCCCCTAAATATATCTTTTAATTCCATTGTGTGAACTTGCTGATGTGCCCCGTGTGTGTGTGTGTGTGTGTGTACTGGATTCATAAGAAAGTAGAATCTTCTATTGAGCACTAAAGGTTTTTTATAGAAAGTAAAAGCCACTGTGATTTGGGCCTTAAGCTTTGGGCAGGGAAAAGGACTTTGAGAACCTGTGGTTCAAACTGTGCTCTTCAAATGAGTCCATCAGTAGGCCTCCACTTCCCCAGAGCCAGCCAGCAGAGCAGCCGCTGGGCAGGAACCAGCCCCGGGATTCCTAAGTTCTGACACGGGGTTGGTTCCTGGTTCTGGACCCGTCCTAGGGAGAAGCAGATGAAGCAGAAGACCAAAGGCGATTTTATGAACTTATTTCATTTAAACCGCCAAGCCTGGAGCTGAACAGTCTCTCCCAGCAAGCCTGGGCCAACCCAGGACATCAGCTGTCCAGCAATGAGAAAGCGCTTGCTTAGACCAGCAGGCTTAGTCTGTCTGCTCACAGAGAACCCGGTGACTGGCAAGCGGCTGCGAGCTAAGGAGACGGAGACCAGGAGGCCTAAGATCGGCTCACTGTGGGGCCTTGAACTGCCTCTGACTGTGACAGAGAGACATGCGTGTTTAGTCTTCGTCTCTGGTCCCTGGCAATCGGCTCCCAAACCTTGGAAGCCTCGAGTGATAACAGTGTCTTCCGGATGCAAAAGAGATGACTGGTGGCAGGGGACGCCAGACGGCTTCAGGCTGGGGCCGGCGGCCAGAAGCACCAAGGCCTGTTTATGGCCCTGGCACTTTGAGCTCCACCCTGAGTCACCCACCCATGGCCGATGACTTGCTGGTTCAATTTCGTGAGTTGAAAGCTCCAGAGAAAGCCCTCGCGGGTACTGTTTAAACCCCTCACCGAGGAGCGGGCATTGTGGCACCCATGATGCCAGCATCCCCTGTGAGCACCAGTTTGAGTCCTGGCTGCTCGGCTTCTGATCTAGCTTCCCGCTAATGCGCCTGGGAAAGCAACAGAATATGACCCAAGTGCTTGGATCCCTGCTACACCCACGTGGGAGATCCTGATGGAGTTTCAGGCTCCCAGCTTCAGCTTGGCCCAGCCCCAGCTGTTGTGACCATCTGGGGAGCGAACCAGCAGTTGGAAGCACTCTCTCTCTCTCTCTCTCTCTCTCTCTCTCTCTCGTCTCTGATTGCCTTCCAAATAAATAAATCTTAATAAAAGAAAAGAACCCCTTAAATGACAGGTCTGGAGAGCTTCAGGCTGGTGGAAGGGGCAGGGAGGGCAGAGCACCTGCAGAGGGAGCGGAAGCCCTGCCTGGTTCCCTCCCCCTTGTCCCAGACATCTCTTCCATGGGCTGCTCTGGAGCGACAGCCTATTAACGTCAAGGTCAGCACAGGGTTTTTCCAGGCTCTGTGGGGCACTCTAGCATATGATCCCTCACGAGGAGGGCTCCCTGGACTCCCCAGTTCCTAGCCTGGGGGGATTCAAACCTTCGGGGGTGTGCTCCGTGTCTGGTAAGTCAGGGACAGGACTGACTTGAATAGCAGGCACCCAGGTGGTATCAGGATGCCAAAGCAGAA
This sequence comes from Oryctolagus cuniculus, assembly GCF_964237555.1. Classification (NCBI taxonomy): domain Eukaryota; kingdom Metazoa; phylum Chordata; class Mammalia; order Lagomorpha; family Leporidae; genus Oryctolagus; species Oryctolagus cuniculus. Next base: position 67,391,983 of record NC_091448.1, on the reverse strand, counting down.
ATCACACACGTGGGGCCGAAGTGTTGTCAGGTTGAAACCAGCACAGACCTACCCTCGTGGGGCCCGATTCCCCACCTATGGGACCAAATGTCACTCGGGCCTTGCCAGCTACGATCCTGGGGGTGAGCCGCTGGCTTCCGAATTTCCAGAGTTAATGGGGGGAGGGTGCTCACTCAGGGAGCCACCGCAAACTCAGCGTCCGAACGCCAAGCACCACGGCTTTGCAGCCTTCCTATGCTGTTTGGACTAAGCTTGTGTCAGAACTCTCGGGATTTCTGCAGCGGGGAGCAGCACACACACGCAACCCCGTCCTTGTCCCCAGCTCTCAAAAGACCTGCAGCCAAGTGCCCCGAGATGAAAGAATCGGTCTCTCTCCGCGAGCCTCTCAGTTTGACACTGAAACTCAAAACAGAATTCCCGACGTGCCTCACAGATGGCAAGGCCCGGGCTGCATTAATGATTAAAACGGCAGCTGGTGGTGTCTGAGCGGCAAGGTGGCCAGTTAGGCAGCTTAGCATCTGTTTAAATTCCCTCTCCTCTTCCATCTCACACTGTCGGTCCAACGCAGATCCGGAGAGAAAGTAAAACAACGCAGATCTGAGCTTTAATGAGCTGGAAAGGAAACACATCCTTGGACCAAATTCCCGGAAAACTTGCGGGGATGAGAGAGGACAGTTAAGACACGGAATGACAGGAGGCCTGAGACCAAACTCAGCCCCCCGGGGGAGGTCCTGCCTTGCTGAGCCTCAGCTTCCTGATCAATGAAGGACGAGGCCTCCTGCCTGACAGGGCTGCTAGGAGAGGGAAGGGAAGGGATGCCTGTCAGGTACTGAACCCAGCCCCTGGCAGAGACCAGCATCACGGTTCTTTTTTTTTTATTTTTTTTATTTATTTATGTATTTATTTGACAGGCAGAGTGGACAGTGAGAGAGAGAGACAGAGAGAAAGGTCTTCCTTTGCCGTTGGTTCACCCCCCAATGGCCGCCGCAGCCGGCGTGCTGCGGCCGGCGCACCGCACTGATCCGAAGGCAGGAGCCAGGTGCTTCTCCTGGTCTCCCATGGGGTGCAGGGCCCAAGCACTTGGGCCATCTTCCACTGCACTCCCTGGCCACAGCAGAGAGCTGGCCTGGAAGAGGGGCAACCGGGACAGAATCCAGCGCCCCGACCGGGACTAGAACCCGGTGTGCCAGCGCCGCAAGGCAGAGGATTAGCCTAGTGAGCTGCAGCGCCAGCCCTAGCATCACGGTTCTTAAAAAAGATTGTTTTATTTATTTATTTGAAAGGTAGAGTTATGGACAGTGAGAGAGAAAGACAGAGAGAGAGGTCTTCCATCTGCTGGTTCACTCCCCAAATGGCCACAATGGCTGGAGCTGCACCGACCTGAAGCCAGGAGCCAGGAGCTTCTTCCAGGTCTCCCACATGGGTGCAAGGGCCCAAGGACATGGGCCATCTTCTACTGCTTTCCCAGGCCATTGCAGAGAGCTGGATGGGAAGTGGAGCAGGCGGGACTCGAACCGGCGCCCATATGGGATGCTGGCGCTGCAGGCAGAGAATTAACCTACTGCGCCACGGCGCCGGCCCCAACATCACGGTTCTTAATATAAGGGTATGACATCAGAGGCAGGCAACAACAAGAGCAACAAAATCCAACTGGACTTCAAATGAATGAATTTTAGGCCTCAAAGGCCACTATAGACAGAACAGAAAGGCAACCCACAGAATGGGAGAAAAATCGTTGCAAAAAATTTATCTGATAAGGGGTTAAAATCCAGACTTTGTAGAGAACTCAAAAAAAAAAAAAAAGCCTGAACAACAACAATAAGCAAATCGATTAAAAACTAGGCAAAGGACTTGAAGAGGCATTTCTCCAAAGACGATACACAACTGGCCAACACACACACATAAAGACGCTCAGCAGGGCCAGTGCTGCGGCACAGGAGGTGAGGCCACAGCCTGCAAGGCCAGCATCCCGTACTAGTTGGATCTAGTGCTAGTTTGGGTCAAAGATGCTCTGCTTCTGATTCAGCTCCCTGACAAAGCACCTGGGAAAGTAGCAGAAATTGCCCAAGAACTGGAGCCTTTGCCCATCCATGTGGGAGATGCAAACGGAGTTCCCAGTTCCTGGCTTCACACTGGCCTGACCCTAACCGTTGCAGCCATTTTGGGAGTGGAAGAAAGATCTCTTTCTTTCTTTCAAAGAAATACAATAAATTTTTTTAAAAGTACAAATCAAAATCACAATGAACTCAGCTTTATACTCCCTAGGATGGCCACCATAAAGAGAAAGCAAAGCAAAAGTGAAAATAATAAGTGTGTGATCCCTTCTCGGCCTTTTGGTGTTGGGGCCAGTGCTGTAGCAGGTAAAGCCATCGTCTGCAGTGCCGGCATCCCATATGGGCACCAGTTCTAGTCCCGGCTGCTCCACTTCCCATCCAGCTCTCTGCTATGGCCTGGGAAAGCAGTGGAAGACGGTCCAGGTGCTTGGGCCCCTGCACCCGCATGGGAGACCTGGAAGAAGCTCCTGGCTCCTGGCTTTGGATTGGCATAGCTCTGGCCATTGCAGCCATCTGGGGAGTGAACCAGCAGGTAGAAGACCTCTCTCTCTCTCTCTCTCTCTCTGCCTCTCCTTCTTTCTCTGTGTAACTCTTTCAAATACATAAATAAATCTTAAAAAAAAAAAAAAAAAAGAAGTGTTGGTGAGGATGTGGAGAAGTGAGAAGTCTTGTGTGCAGCCAGTGGCAATGAAAAATGGAGCAGCAGCGATGAAAAATAGCAAAGGGGCTTTCCAAAAAAATTCAAACTAGAACTTCCACCGACCCAGCCATTCTGCTTCCAGCTACCAGGAGACAGGAGCAGATGGTTGCATATGCGCCTCCATAGCAGCACTATTCACAACTGGCAAAAATAGGAGCAGCCCAAGTGTCCATCACTGGATGGATGGACAGGTGGATGGATAAACAACATGTGGCATACACAAGAGGGTTTTCAGGGCCGGTGCTGCGGCTCACTAGGCTAATCCTCTGCCTGCAGTGCCAGCACCCCAGGTTCTAGTCCCGGTTGGGGTGCCAGATTCTGTCCCGGTTGCCCCTCTTCCAGGCCAGCTCTCTGCTGTGGCCCGGGAGTGCAGTGGAGGATGGCCCAAGTGCTTGGGCCCTGCACCTGCATGGGAGGCCAGGAGGAAGCACCTGGCTCTTGGCTTCAGATCAGTGCAGCACGCTGGCCGTGGCGGCCGTTTTGGGGGTGTAGCAGGTAAAGCTACCGCCTGCAGTGCCGGCATCTCATATGGGTGGCAGTTCCGGTCCCAGCTGCTCCACTCCTGATCCAGCTCAGGATCCTTCCAACGGAAGGAAGACCTTCCTCTCTGTCTCTCTCTCACTGTCTAACTCTGCCTGTCAAAAAAAAAAAAAAAAAAAAAAAAAAAAAAAAAAAGGGTTTTCAGAATGTTATGGAAAAGAGAATTTAAAAAGTTTCTTTCGGTTAGAAAATTTTTGAAATCTATACAAGTGAAAGACAGAGTTACAGAGGGGCAGAGTGCATGCTGGAGAAAGAGAGAGAGAGAGAGAGAGAGGGAAAGAGAGAGAGAGGTCTTCCATCCACTGGTTCACTCCCAATTGGCCTCAATGGCCGCAGCTGGGCAGATCCAAAGCTGGGAGCCTGGGGCTTCTTCCAGGTCTCCTATGTGGATGCAGAGGCCCAGACACTTGGACCATCTTCCACTGCTTTCCCAGGCCATAGCAGAGAGCTGGATCAGGAGTGCAGCAGCTGGGACTGGAACTGGCACCCGTATGGAATGCCGGCACTGCAGGCGGTGGCTTTACCCGCTACACCACAGCACCAGCCCCCATACATAGCTTTTTCGTAACATTCATTTTCCATGAATTTGTTGAAGTCTCCATGTGGATTATACAGCCTTAAAAGGAAGAGAGTCTTAACAGAGTTGAGCCTGGAAGACATCATGTTGAATGGAATAAGAAACACAGGGCCAAATGCTGTGACTCCATTCACATGAGGTTCCCTGGAGCGGTCACACTGACAGGGAGAGAACAGGCACTGGTGGCTGCCAGTGGCCTGGGATGCGGGTCGGGGTGGGGAGGGAGGAAGAGGGGAGATTCTTTCTCAATTTTGTAAGATGAGAGTTCTGGAAATAGACTGTACTGGTATCTCGCAACAACGTGAGCGTACTTAATGCCTCTGAATGGAATACTTAAAAATCGTTACAATGTTACAATGGGGGAAAGCCACTTGGTGGTCGGTGCTTTGGCACAGCAGGTAAAGCCACCACCTGCAGTGCTGGCATCCCATGTGGGTGCTGGTTCCAGTTCCGACTGCTCCACTTCCCATCCAGCTCTCTGCTATGGCCTGGGAAAGCAGCAGAGGATGGCCTAAGTCCTTGGGCCCTTGCACCCAGGTGGGAGACCCAGAAGAAGCTCCTGGCTTTGGATGGGCGCAGCTCCAGCTGTTGAGGCCATCTGGGGAGTGAACCAGCGGGTGGAAGACCTCTCTCTCTCTCTCTCTCTGCCTTTGCCTCTCTGTAACTCTTTCAAATAAATAAATAAACCTTTTAAAAAAAAGACGCCACTTGAGATGCCTGCTTCCCACACCACTGGGCCTGGATTTGCGTCCCGACCACTTTCACAAGTCCATCTTCCTGCTTATGCACATCCTGGAAGGCGATCCACAGAATGGGAGAAAAATACTTGCAAGACGTGGATCTGCTAAAGGATCAATATCCAGAATATATAGGGAACTCCTAAACCTGAGTAACAAAAACACTAACAACGCAATGAAAACCTGGGCAAAGGGCGTGACCTGGCCTTTCTCTACAGAAGATACACAAGCGGCCAACGCGCAGAAGAACGGGTGCTCAAGTATCCGGATCCCCGCTACCCACGAGGGAGACCCCGACTGAGTTCTGGGCTCCTGGCTGTGGCCTAGCCCAGCCTTGAGTGTTGGGAGCATATGAAGAGTGACCCAGCACGTCGAAGGTCGGTCTCTCTCCCTCTCTGTCTCTCTCTCTCTCTTCTGCCTTCCAAATAAATAGAAATTACATTTTAAAAACTTCAGTGGCTAACATGATAAATTTTGCATGTTTATTTTGCCGCATTTTTTTTTTACGATGAAGGAAAAAGATAAAGAAAGAACAAACAGGAGCAGGTGCCCACGGGCAGCAGTGTGGTGACGCCTGGGGGAGCCGCAGCGTAGTAGCACACTCACCCCCACATGCTCACTTGACGCTCCATGCCCTGCGTGCCAGGCGCAGGTGTTTCTGGACGCCCCACCACCCCGGACGGAGGACAGAGCTGAGCACAGACTGAGGGTCCCCTCGTGCAAGGTGCTGGGGATCGGAACTGTGTCCGATTTGGGAGGTTTTTCTTTCAAAACCTGCGATCTCTGGACTTCACTCGTGGAGCCTGGCTATCTGAAAACCCACAGTGCTCCACGCCCCGAACCTTCAGAAACCTGGGGAGCGCTGTGGGCTCCAGATGGCAAATGAAGGGGGTTCAACTTTCATTGCAACAGTGACTGGACCCACACAAGGGGCAGGCGCCGGGAGGGGCAAGGACGGGCCTGACTCCCACCCCACACCGAAGGCGTGGCGATTCACTGATGGCTGTGCTGCTGGGCCCGCGCTATCTTTGGGGAACTCCCAGTTGGAACTCAGGCCCCGTCCTGAGCCAGTGGAAACCGACCGTGCTCAGTGTCTCTACAAGTGGTGTGGGCGAAAGTTCTGGGGCTGCATTGCCTGGGCAGGAGTTGGGTCGGCCTGCAGTGAGCCATGGGACCTTGCACAAGCTCCCGCTCTGGACTGCCAAACTTCTTCATCTGTGAAGTGAAGATAATACCGCTGTCTTAACAGTGTTTTCAGAAAAATAATATTCCATGAGATAATGGGGGTATGATACTAGCTGGGTACCTGGCACACGGAGACAGCCCAATAAATCATAGCCAACAACTGTGGCTTAGAAAGATGCTGATAATTACGATCACAGTAACCGTGAGTGCGTAACTGTGTAGCACAAGTCCCAGCATGCGAGGAAGGGAACCAGGAAACAAAAGCACACATCCTGCCTTCAAGAGCCCCCAGACTTGGGCCGCCACCGTGGCGCAGTAGGTTAATCCTCCACCTGTGGCGCCAGCATCCCATATTGGCGTGGGTTCAAGTCCCGGCTGCCCCTCTTCCGATCCAGCTCTCTGCTGTGGCCTGGGAAAGCAGTAGAAGATGGCCTAGGCCCTTGGGCCCCTGCACCCACGTGGGAAAAGCACCTAGCTCCTGGCTTCAGGTCAGCATAGCTCTGGCTGTTGTAGCCATTTGGGGAGTGAACCAACGGATGGAAGACCTCCCTCCCTTTCTCTCTCCCTCCCTCTCCATCTCCATCTCCATTTCCCTCTCTCCCTGTCACTGCCTCCCAGATAAGTAAATAATTTTGTTTAAATGCTGGTCGGGTTCCTGCATCCCACACTGAAGTACATGGGTTCAGGATCCAGTTCTGCTTCCGGCTACTGCATTCCCTGTACACAGGTCAGAGACCTGGATTGAATCTGGCTGCAGTCCGGCCCCACTGCCATCTGTTGAGGGCATCCGAGGTGTAAACCAATGCATGAGAACTCTCTCTCTCTCTCTTTAATAAGCAAAAAATAAAACAATAATTCGAAGAAGGCAATAAGCACATGACAAGACCCATGAGAACAGGAAACAGTCGGGAAAAGGACCCAGCAGGCCTGGAGATAGCAGCTTTCTGCAGGCCACTGTGCCAGGCGTCCCACACACATCACCTCATCTCCTCTTCCCACAACCCCGGAGGGCCAGTAACCCCCCTCTGCTTTGCAGGCGACGGAAACGCTGGATGGCTGACATGGCCGACAAGCACCGTGAGTTCAGAGAAGAGAGTCTTATCGTACACGGGATGGTCTGGGGAGGCTGCCCGGAGGAAAAGGCTAGAGCTGACAGGTAAGTCTCGATGACTGGATGAAGAAAATGAGAGAATCTTCCAGGACAGAAAGACTGGAGGGGCCACTAAAACAGGTGTGGTCAGAGAGAGAGAGAGAGAGAGATCTTCCATCCACTGGTTCACTCCCCAAATGGCTGCAACAGCTGGCACTGGGCCAAGCCAAAGCCAGGAGCCCCCTCTGGGTCTCCCATGTGGGCGGCAGGGGTCCAAGGACTTGGGCCATCTTCTGCTGCTTTCCCAGGCACATTATTAGCAGGGAGCTGGACTGGAAGTGGGGCACCTGGGACTTGAACCCCTATGTGGTGGGGGAGCCATGGGCCGCAGAACTGGCCCCAAGAGACCTGTTTTTGAAAGGTCCCTTGGGGAAGGCGTTTGGCACAGTGGTTAAGGTACCGCATCCCTTTTCGGAGTGCCTGGGTTTCGGTCCCCGCTCCACTTCCTCAAGTCTAGCTTCCTGTGGATGCTCACCCTGGGAGGCGGCAGGTGGTGGGCCAAGTACTCGGGCTCCTCCCACCTACAGGGGAGACCTGCACTGAGACCCTGGTTCCCAGCTTTAGCCTGGCCAAGCCCAGGCTGCTGTGGACATTCCACCAGGGATGGAAGACCTCTGTCATCTCTCTCTCTCTTTCTCTCTCTCTCTCTGCTCTTCAAATAAATTTTAAAAATTTTAAAGATTTATTTATTTACTTGGAAGTCAGAGTTACACAGAGAGAAGTAGAGACAGAGAGAGAGAGGTCTTCCATGCACTGGTTCACTCCCCAATTGGCTGCAATGGCCAGAGCTGGGCCGATCCGAAGCCAGGAGCCAGGAGCTTCTGCCAGGTCTCTCACACAGGTGCAGGGGCCCAAGGACTTGGGCCATCTTCCACTGCTTTCCCAAGCCACAGCAGAGAGCTGGATCAGAAGTGGAGCAGCGGGGACTTGAACCGCTGCCCATATGGGATGCCGGCACTGCAGGCAGTGGTCTTACCCACTATGCCACAGCACCGGCCCCAGCAAAAATTTAAAAAGTAAAAGGCCTCTCCTCTAACCACAACAAGCTAGGTTGGTACAAGTATTTCTGAACCTTACTTGTATCTTTTCAGACTACTAGATTAGCCCAAAGCACTTCGGGGTGATTTATCTGCTAGGTCAAGAGCAACGACCCTCGAGTGCAGCTCCTCTGGGCGTTATATTCATACTCCCTTCCTTGCCTAATATTTCAAGTCAAAAATAGATAGCCCATACAGGAAGGTTGTACAGAAATACGCTGAAAGTGCTCACACAACTGTCGCATCTCCACGGCGTGAGAAAATGGGGGTGAAAGACAGAAGAAGTCCCTATATGAAGCAATTAGAATCTCAGCGAATTTGTAAGGAAACTGGAGATTCTTTTCCTTTGCATTTTCTGTATTTTTTGTATTTTCCACATGGTTATATGTGTTTGGTTTTTTTTAAAGCACAATTACATGGGAGTTTTAAATACCCCAAACAGCCCACCTTGAGGCAGTGTATCTGTTTTGTTTTGTTTTGAAGACCTACTTATGGGGCTGGCACCGTGGCATAGCGGGTAAAGCCTCTGCCTACAGCACCGACATCCCATATGGGTACCTGTTCAAGTCCTGGCTGCTCCACTTCTAATTCAGCTCCCTGCTAATGCACCTAGGAAAGCAGCGGAACTTGGCCCAAATGCTTGGGCCCCTGCACTCATGTGGGGGACCCGGATGAAGTTCCTGGCTCCTGGCTTTGGATGGGCCCACCTCTGGCCAGTGAGGCCATTTGGAGAGGAAACCAGCAGGTGGAAGATCTCTTTGCCTCTCTTTCTCTATAACCATAAATAAAAAGACTTATTTATTTATTTGAAAGGCTCAGTTAGAGAGAGAGAGAGATCTTTCATCTGCTGGTCCACACCCTAAATGGTCACAACAGCCAGTTCTGGGCCAGGTTGAAGCCAGGAGCCCCAAACTCCATCTGGGTCACCCACATAGAGACAAGCCCCATTCCCACCTCCACCAAACACGCACACACACACTCTCTCTCACGGATGGGGGCTTTGATGCTAAGAGCGAAGAAGGATCTTTTAGTGACCGCTGAGGGGAAACCCATACCACCACCCTCCTTAGACATCACCCACAGCCCCCAGCTGGCCAACACCACGAGCGAAGCCTCCCCCCTCAAGCCTTACCCTCCCTCTCCTACCTCTTCCCATCACCAGGCAAGCGGAACCAGTGTCATCCCGCCCACCTGCCCCGACAGCCAGCATTCGCTGAGTTGTGTCTCTGCTGAGAGCCTCCCCCAACCCTCCCTTCACGTTTCCCCAGGGACCAAACCATGCCCGCTCATCAAAGCCCTGGTGTCTCCTGCGCCCCGTTCCCTTCCCACCCTGCTCCTCCTCACCTCTCATGCACCCTATACAGGACCACCCCCAGATCTGCAGCAGGCCCCTACTGTTGGTGACCCTGGGTGAGTTAGAGAACTTCGCACGGCCTCAGTGGCCTCATCTGCAGCATGGAGCCGATGACAGTACACTGTGTGAGGGTGAGGCAGCCACGCTTACTACAGAAAGTGCCCGCTGCAATATTGGGCACACGGTTACAGCAACACTGATCTCAAAAAGCAAGCGCAGGGGCCGGCGCTCTGGCGCAGCCGGTTAAGCCGCCACCTATGATGCATCCCATGTTGGAGCACCGGTTTGGAGTCCCAGCGACTCCCGCCTCTGCTCTCGATCCAGCTCCCTGCTAATGTGCCTGGGAAAGCCCCGATGGAGGTCCAGGCACCCGGCTTCAGCCCGGCCCAGTTTCCCAATCATGTGGCCATTTAGGGAGTGAACCAGTAGAAGGAAGATTCTTTCTCTCTCTCTCTCTCTCTGTCACTCTGCCTTTCAAATAAACATAAATAAATATTTAAAAAATAAAAAGATTTATTTATATTTATTTGGAAGGCGCACACACACACACATACACACACGTCTTCCATCTGCTAGTACACTCCTCAAACGGTCACAATGACCAGAGCTGGGCCTCCAGGTCTCCCATGTGGGTGCAGGGGCCCAAGTACCTAGGCCATCTTCTTCTGCTTTCCCAGGTGCATTAGCAGAGAGGTGGATCAGAAGTGGAGCAGCCAGGACTTGAACTGGCACCACAGGTGGTGGCTTGACCCGCTATGCCATGGCGCCGGCCCCTAAATCTTTTTATTTTTTTTAAAGTTCAGCTGTGATGATTACTTCTAGAGGTGCCCCCGCCAGCCCCCATCCTTACTGCAGTGTTCTGTCTGGCAGTCTGTCTCCTGAGTGTAAGTAAATAACCTTGGGTGACCACTTGTTTCGTTATCTGAATTAAGTTCCTGTCTTAGGTCCCCTACCAGGCTGAGAATTCTGGTAAATGCTTAACTTGGTATACACAGATAGCCCATAAAGGAACCATGAATGAATGAATGAATGAAATGGGAGAACAAATTCTATCTAATCACAACTGGAAGAGGCATTTGGCTGGCGGTTAAGGCTCTACTTAGATGCCCACGTCCCATATCCGAGGGCCTAGGTTTGACGCCCACATCTGGCTCCTGACTCCAGCTTCCTGCTGGTACGGATCCTAGGAGGCGGCAGTGACAGCTCAGGTAATCAGGTTCCTGCCTGGGAGACCCAAGTTGAGGTCCTGGCTCATGGCTTCAGCCTTGGCCCAGCCTGTCTCCTGATTGTAAGTAAATAAATACACTCACGGTCTGACCACAAGAAAACCCACGTGCAATGTTTGAAGACAGGTAAAGGAGCAGACTTTTCATGGAGAGCAGCGGTTCCCACGGTACACCAGCGGCAGCAGCCTCACCAGGGAGCTGAGCGAGGAGGAATGCCAGCCCCCAGGCTGAGGTCCCGAGGCGGACCCAGCGTCCTGTCCTGTGTTAACAAGTCCTCCCAGCGTCCTGTCCTGTGTTAACAAGTCCTCCAGGTGTTTCTGGCGACACTGAATCCAGAGCTCTGAAGACCAGTAACACACGCAGGGACTTCAAAAAGTTTGTAGAGGGATGGAATTAAAAAATAAGTTTATTTTGGTGCAAAAAAATGTTGAAAGCCATGCATAGGATTTGCATCATATGCATTTTTCACCAGCTTAAAGTTTGTTTAAATTTTTATTGATTTGAAAGGCAAAGGGCCGGCGCCGCGGCTCACTAGGCTAATCCTCCGCCTTGCGGCGCCGGCACATAGGGCTCTAGTCCCAGTCGGGGCACCGGATTCTGTCCCGGTTGCCCCTCTTCCAGGCCAGCTCTCTGCTGTGGCCCGGGAGTGCAGTGGAGGATGGCCCAAGTCCTTGGGCCCTGCACCCCATGGGAGACCAGGAGAAGCACCTGGCTCCTGCCATCGGATCAGCGCAATGTGCTGGCCGCAGCGCGGCAGCCATTGGAGGGTGAACCAACGGCAAAAAGGAAGACCTTTCTCTCTCTTTCACTGTCCACTCTGCCTGTCAAAAAAAAAAAAAAAAGAGGTAGGCCGCAGCGGCCATTGGAGGGTGAACCAACAGCAAAAAGGAAGACCTTTCTCTCTATCTCTCTCTCTCTCACTGTCCACTCTGCCTGTCAATATATATATATATATATATATATAAAAAAAAAGAAAGGCAAAGAGACACTGATTTACTCCCTAAAAGCCCACGACAGCCAGGGCTGCCCCAGGCCAAAGCCAGCAGCCAGGAACTCAATCCAGGTCTCCCACACAGGTGGCAGGGACCCACCAAGGTTTTTCATTAGCAGAAAGCCGGCACTGGAAATGGAGCCGGACTCTAACCTAGGCGCTCCGAAATGGGACACAAGTGTTCCCAGTGGTGTTTTCACCGCTGTGCCAGAAGCCTGAACCTTTTAAAATATTTACTTATTTGGCTCCCTCCCAAATGCACACAATGGCCCCCAGTGGCTGAGGTCAGAGCCAGGAGCTGGGAACTCAACCCAGGTTTCCCATGGGGGTGGCAGAAACCTAATTACTTGAGCCATCACTCCTGCTTCCTAGGGTCTGCATTAGAGGGAAGCTGGAACAGAAGTGGGGCTGGATGTTAAGCCCAGGCACTATGACATGGGACACAGGCGACTTACATGCTAAACCAGCCACCTGCTCCGGCATAAGCTTTCTGAGGTCCTTCATGTGACAGCCCAGAATGAACCAGAAGTGGATCCTGGGCTGCCTCCCGGCGCTGACTTTGCACAAGTCTCTCAACTTCTCGGAGCCAGGGTATCAACACCCAGATAGCTACATGTTGTGGAGATTAAGTGAGCTTTGTATACAGCAGGTGCTTCCATACAGTAGGCGCTTAACAATGACTAGGACGGCTGGCTCATCTTGGTATAAACGTCCCAGGCTACAGCTAGACACCGTGCACCAGGTATTGTCCAGCAGCCCTCAACCTACAAACTCTACAACAGAATATCTGACATTTGCCTGTTTATTAAAACAGAATTACGGAAGAAAATGGATATACCCCTCCTACACTAACTCACACACCACCACCACCACCAACAACAACAACAACAACATTCTGGCCAGAATGAACTGCTCACTGGCTTTTCAATGTAAATTAATCTGAACATAAATCTTACAAAAGGAATGTCTGAAAACTTGGCCAACAAGGAAAGCTGCAAATACCTTGCAGGGCACCACGGACCTCCCGGGGAGGGGAGCAATGGTTCACAACATCCAACTCCAAGTTCAACTCCAGATGGCTGTGGAAGGGCGCGATTAAGGCAGTAACATTTTGAAACTTGTTTCAGAAGAGGAAATCAAGAACTAAAGTCCTTTCTCTTCCTGCACATTTCTGAGCCTCTCACGTCCCTGCGTACCTTCTCTCGGCCCCCCCCATTCGACTGAGGAAGCTTCTGGAACGGAGGGCAGGAGGGATGTGAAGAAGCTCAGAGCTGTGTGTCTGCCTGTGGTCTCAGGCGCTGGCGTGAGACCAAACAGCGTCAGGTTAGACCCAGGCTAGGCCCAGCGTCAGGCTAGACCCAGCATCAGAGGCCCAGGCTAGACCCAGCGTCAGGCTAGACCCTGTGTTAGAGGCCCAGGCTAGACCCAGTGTCAGGCTAGACCCAGCGTCAGAGCCCCAGGCTAGACCCAGCGTCAGAGGCCCAGGCTAGACCCAGCGTCAGGCTAGACCCTGTGTTAGAGGCCCAGGCTAGACCCAGTGTCAGGCTAGACCCAGCGTCAGAGCCCCAGGCTAGACCCAGCGTCAGAGGCCCAGGCTAGACCCAGCGTCAGGCTAGGCCCAGCGTCAGGCTAGACCCAGCGTCAGAGGCCCAGGCTAGACCCAGCGTCAGGCTAGACCCAGCATCAGGCTAGACCCAGTGTCAGGGAGGCCCAGGCTTGAGACAGCGCAGTGACTGAACTGCTCCTGCAGCCACAAGCCCCGGACACCGTCTCTGAGTGTGTCACCTTCGCCAAGGATGCCAAGGAGCAGCGTTTGACAACTGGATCTCCAGCACCCGACTCAGGTCCGCCACCCAACAGGCACTCATAGATGCCCACAGTTGGACGGATGGCATTATTTAGGCTGTTGGGAAGGTATTTGTTTTCAAGATATATTTATTTATTTAAAAGTCAGAGTTACAAAGAGAGAGAGAGAAAGATCTTCCATCCACTGGTTCACTCCCCCAAGTGGCCACCAATGGCCAGGGCTCAATCAGGCCAAAGCCAGGAGCTAGGAGCTTCATCCAGGTCTCTCACATAAGTGACATGAGCCCAAGGACTTGGGCTATCCTCTGTTGCCTTCCCAGGCCATAGCAGAGAGCTGGATCGGAAGTGGAGCAGCTGGGACTAGAACTGGTGCCTATATAGGATGCCGGCTTCTCAGGTGGCAGCTTTACCTGCTACGCCACAGTACCAGCCCCTGGGAAGTTTTTTTTTTTTTTGTTTTTTTGTTTTTTTTTTTTTTTATGAAGACCAGAGGGAATACAAGCAGAATCAGTTAAAGAATTAAACCCTTCACTGTCCTGCTCCCCTCCTGCCCCCCACAAGAGTAGATCTTTCCCCATGCGACCCAGGCCCTACAGCCATTGCGGCTCCACTCAGACTGGGGGCCCCTCCTGCCCCCGGCTGCCATCCCAGACCTGCCGGATCTCCTCTTAGCCTGCAGAGTTCGTGGACAGTCCCCAGCAGCTCCTGAATGCCGGTGGCCCTTAGGATCTGCATTGTCATGGTTGCTCCACGCATGTCTGTTTTCTCTCCTGAAACCCTGCAGCCCTGGGGGACGGGATGGGTGTGAGATCCTGGTCCACATTTTACGGGCTGAGCGGTCGTTTCCACCCCCTGTTCCTAGGGTTCTCGAGTCCAAAGCAGAAAGGACGATGAAGCTTAATCTCACAACAGCTCTAAGGTCAAGGCACGGTGTCAACAGCAGGTGCTTAACCTGGAGGTAGACAGACCGGCGTCCCACCTGGGAGGGGCTGGGTTTGGCGCCAGCTCCAGCCTCCTGCCAAGGCGGACCTTGGGAGGCAGCGGCGATGGCTCAGATGACTAAATTTCTGCCACCCACGAGGGAGACCTGGATTGAGTTCCTGGCCCAGGCCTGGCTCTTGTGGGCATCTGTGGCGTGAACAGCTGACATGGGGCTCTCCATCTTTCAATCTGTCTCACTGGGTCTCGGTCACTCAAGTAAGTAAAGTTTAAAAAAAAACAAAGAATTGAAAATAAACCAACCAGATTACTAAGTTATGCTTTAAAAAGATGGCTATTAGAACTGCTCTGTGGAAGCTACAGCCACTGTTGCAGTTATTAGTTCGTTGTCGTTATGTTTATTTCTGCGCGGCCGCCCTCTCCCAGCCTCCGACCCTTCAGGGAGCATACTTTTAAGATCACCTTTATGCTTGGTCACGACAGTGCAGCATACGTATTAGCACCTTATCTGTCCCCTCACCCTGCATCAACTAACTTGAACTATGATGATGACAGCTCTGCCTACTGGTTGCCTGGCAACGGGAGCCTCCATCATCTTTCCGGTCAGGTGTCTCTGACAAGCGACGGTGGACGGTGCTGGCTGGGAGGGCCAGTTTCCTTCACGGGTCACGGATGGGCCACTGGTCTCTCGTACCCTCTCCAGGAGAGCAATCCAAGCCTAACTGAATGATTCTGTTACTCACGCTGACGGTCAGATTTACTGAACCTCTGCTATGTTGTAGGCGCTATGCTCAATGTATTACACACATTATGCTATTGAAACAGTGCCACTCCGGATGGCGCGTGCTCGCTCGCTCGCTCTCTCTCTCTCTCTGTCTTTCTTAGCAGATACACAGTCAAAAGCTCACACCATTTCCTGGGGTCCCAGAGCTGAGAAATGGGCCCACCCAACATTCAACTCAGGTCCTTCCTGACCTAAGTATGACGTTCCTTGTACTTGACACATATCCCAACATCCTATTTGTGATTTCTTAAATCCCCTTTGATTTCCCCTCCTCACCGATTACCCTACATGTTAAAGATGTAGAACTTTCTATAATAAAGGGTGCGGAGAAGAAGGGAAAAGCAGAAACCCACCCCAAGCTTACAGGCTCCTCTGTAACTAGCAGGAGGGCGGCACCAGTAAGAAATGGGACGCGGCTGCAGTGGACGGCCCCACCGGGAAGCAGGGAAGATGGGAGGAAGAACGGAAGGGGCGGGCCCAGAGAGACACCTGAGCCGGCAGCAGAACCCCATCAAGGTGGCAAAAGAGACTTCGGGGCCCAGTGTCCATGACCCCTTATAAAAGCCACTACACTGGGGCTGGTGCTGTGGCGCCACAGGCAGAGGCATCCCACATGGGCACCAGTTCAAGTCCTGGCTGCTCCACTTCCCATCCAGCTCTCTGCTGTGGCCTGGGAAAGCAGTAGAAGACGGCCCAAGTGCTTGCATCCCTGCACCTGCGCAGGAGACCCAGAAGAAGCTCCTGGCTCTGGATCGGCGCAGCTCCGGCCGTTGCAACAATTTGGGGAATGAACCAGTGGACGGAAGACCTCTCTCTGTGTCTAACTCCCTCTGTCTGTAGCTCTACCTCTCAAATAAATAAACACGATCTTTAATTAAAAAAAAAAATAAAAAGCTACTACACCAGGAAGGCGTCCTGAATGCCTGTTAGCCAACAGGAGAGGCCTCGGAACTTGCCAGGGCCCACGAAAGGCTGAAAAGTGGTGGGAAATCGGTACGCAAAGCAGGAAGTGAACAAATCGCCACGGCCTAAACCGGTCGGGCCCCTGGGCCAGCAAAGGCTCCTCCCGTTCCTAAAGATGTCTTACGAGTCCTCCAACTAAGATGGTCAAAGGCGCGAGGCAGCATTCTTGAGGGGTCACGCCCGTCGCTAGCACCTGCCCCAGGTGGGAAAGCAACTGCTTTTCCAGTTCAGGGAATCCCACACGGTGGCCACGCCGGAGTGCTTCCTCCCACACGTGAGCGGCGCTCACCCACGATGCTGCTCATCTCTGCGGCCATTTCCCAGGTGGCCAGAGCCCCACCCCCCACCCTGAGAACGCCAGCAGGCAATGCCGGGCCGGGCACCACCAGATCTCAGCTTTGGCAAATAAAACGGAGCAGAGCGGGGGGTGGGGGGGTGGGGGGGGGTATTAGCAACCTGTTCACCATGCAGCTGCTATTAGGATCACAACTCCACAACGGGACCGCCCCAAACGCCTCACCAGCTCTCTCCCTCCAAACACTCACAGCGGAACTTCAACTCAGAGGGGGCACAAGGCCACTGTGCCCGCTCCAGGCTCTTATCACTCACTTGCACAGTCTCCCATCTTTCCCGGGACGCTCAGTCCAGAATGGCACCCCGCCCCCCCAGCGCCCCGCCCCCCCCCAGCACCCCGCCCCACCACGACCCCCTCTACAGCTCGGCTGAGTCGCCTCGCCAACGAGCGAGTCTTGCAACCCGGGGCATTTTCTGGGGAGACGCCCAGTCTGAGGGCTGCTGGTACTGACGGGGAGGGACAGGCGTCCGGGACGGCCGGGTGAGCGGGTCCTGGCGGGGTGGGGGGCAGGGCCGCGAGGCTGGCAGGGTGGAGGAGGGCGCTCAGCGTAGCACCACCTCGAGGGGACAGGGAGGGCCGGCCCGGATGGCTAGGGCCGCTGGAAGTCTCGCAAGAGTACGAGCTGGGCCCCAGGGGCGCCTCCTGGCAGGGCATCCCGCTGCCCAGCGGAGGCCTGGCGACCAGGATGCCGGACCCGTCCCGTGAGCTGGCCCCGCTGCCCGGCCCAGGCGCGACGCCAACAGACGCTGCGGGGCTGGAGGCGGGGGACCCTCAGCCGGTAGCGGCCCGCGCGGTCCGCACCAGCCTCGACAGCCGCCGCCGTCGCCCACCCCGGCGCTCGCCGCTCGCCGCTCGCGGGGCCTTACCGAGGCACTGCCCCACCGGCGTGCTGAACGGATTCCCCAGCAGGAACTCCATCTTGCACGGAAAGCGCGGCGGCGGACGGGGCGTCCAGTCTGCCCGCCCGGGTCTCCGCCGTCCCCAGCCGCGGTCCCCACCTGACTGACACTTGCCCCCGCCCCACCCTCAGGAACGCCGAGCCCCGGGCCCTTGGCCACGCCCCCTTGTCGCGTCTCTATTGGGCAACGCCTACACAGCCCTCATCCGATTGGCCTTCGCCTCTACCTCAGTGAAGCTCCCACCCACCCCGCGGCGTCCGATTGGCCGGAGAGCGAGCTAGGTCGCTGGAGTCCCCGTCAGGCGTAGCGGCACCTCCCCTGGCCCGCCTCTGAAAGAGAGGCTTTGCGTGTTGATTCGTCCATATATCGGTCAAGCTAGAGAATCCTTAGTATTATTGGATAAAAGACGAGTCAATCACTTAAATAGGGGCAAGGAGAGGAGGTGGATCTACGAAGATCCCCGCCCACAGAAAGTGCTGATTGGGTAAACGTTTGTTTTCTCTAAGCCTGGTTGGTGTGGTAGGATTTCCCCGCCCCGAGAACTGATCACGTGATGCGTCCACTTTCACCCAGGATGTCTACCTCTTAACTTCCCCTTAGCGACCGAGTGGCGGCGCTTGGTTCCCTAGCAACCGGGGGACGCTGTTGCTGCACAGACCCAGCCCGGAAGCCGGCGCCTGAGACGAGAGGAGAGGAGACCCGGGGCGGACAGTGGGACGAGAGGTCGGTCCACTAGTGTGCTCTCGAGATAACCTCAAAAGCCCAGGTCCCCCGCGTGGGCGGTGGGGCCGCGAGCACTTGAGCCGGCACCCGCCCCTTCCCAGGTGTGCATTGTTAGCAGGAAGCGGGAGCCAGGAGCTCCCGGGACTCGAACCCCGGCACCCCAGCACGAGAGATTTTGTGGGTGCCCAGCGTGTCCTAAGGGCTGCCAAATCCCACGCCCACCTCTGCGAAGTGAGCTCACGGCTCCTGGGCCAGCCACCTCACGCTGGCTTCAGCCGGCCACAACACTTAGTCTTGGGCTTTCTGTGGGTGAGGAAGGAGAGGGTAAGGGCGCAGGGCCAGAAAAGATTTTTTTTTTTTTTAAGATTTATTTTATTTCTTTGAAAGACAGAGTTAGAGGTAGAGCCAGAGAGAGGTCTCCCCTTCACTGGCCCACTCCCCAAATGACCACAACAGCCAGAGCTGCACCAATCCGAAGCCAGGAGCCGGGAGCTTCTTCCAGGTCTCCCAGGCGGGTGCAGGGACTTGGGCCAGCTTCCACTGCTGTCCCAGGCCGTAGCAGAGAGCTGGATTAGAAGAGGAGCAGCCGGGACTAGAACCGGCGTCCATATGAGATGCTGGCACATCAGGCCAGGGCATTAACCCGCTGCGCCACAGCGCCAGCCCCTTAAACCTTTCCATACACAGTGTGCTTGCTCTCCTGTCTGCTGATCATTCCTCCAGGTTCCGGCTGTCATCGTCAACCTCTGCACGTCCGTGTGATCATTCTCCCTTGGCTTTGGCTGGGAATGCAGGGTCGTCCCTATTAGTAACTCCACTGTGTGACCTTGGCCAAGTACCTTCTTCCCCTCCACCGCGTATCTGAACCCTGTGCCGTGTCCCGGCCTGCAGAGCTGGCGTGTAATTCAATAGTGCGTGTGCGCAGAGTCCACGGCAAACCCTGTTAGTGGCTGCTCCCCTCCTTAGTAATTCATGGGCACTGGGAACTGTGCGTCGCAGAGCCGATTGGCCCACGGTTCCTGTTTCCCAGGAAACTGCTGCACCTGCTTCCCGGCGAAGAGGCTCTTCAGGTCGCAGCGGCGTCGGGCTCGAAGCTGCTGTCTCTGCCGCCTAACTCTGGGCTCACTGACGCCACTGACAGGCAAGTCGGCAGGGACCTGGCCTGGGTGGTGAATTACTGACTGTATCCCCACAGCACAGGGCTGTTCGGGCCTCGTCCCTGACCCGGGACAGCTGTGAGAAACCTTGTGCACGGTGGCAGTGAGAGTGTCTGGAACCCTGGGTACAGCTGAGCCATGCTTAGGAAGATGGGTCCATTTCTTACCTGGAAACTGGGGTTCGTCCTATGTGTAAATCGAGTCCCCAGGGAGCTCTCAAGTGTGACCCCCACCTCGGTCGTCACCAACCTCACTCCTCTTGGGGTTCTCAGTACTGTAGCTGGAATGTGCTTCTTAGAATTATTAAAGCCCAGGGGCCGGCGCTGTGGCGCAGCGGGTTAATGCCCTGGCCTGCAGTGCTGGCATCCCATATGGGTGCTGGTTCGAGACCCAGCTGCTCCACTTCCGATCCAGCTCCCTGCTAATGGCCTGGGGAAGCAGGGGCCAAGTGCTTGGGCCCCTGAACCCACGTGGGAGACCCGTAAGAAGCTCCTGGCTCCTGGCTTCAGATCAGCGCAGCTCCAGCCATTACAACCATTTAGGGAATGAACCAGCAGATGGAAGACACCTCCCTCCCTCTCTCTCTCTCTCTCTCTCTCTCTCTCTGCAACTCTGCCTCTGAAATAAATAAATAAATCTTTAAAAAAAAAAGAATTATTAAAGTCTGGGCATGGGTGGCTTAACCAGGGCCCAGGGTAAGTAGCCACCCCTGGCTCCTGACTCCAGCCCCGCATCAATGCAGACCCTGGAGGCAACAGGGGAGGGCTCGAGCGCTTGGGTTCCTGCCACCCACGTGGGAGATCCAGATGGAGTTTTTAGCTCTTCTGGCTTTGGCCTCAGCACAGCTCAGCCCAGCCCTCACCGTCACGGGGGTGGGGTGGGGTGGGGGGCCGTGCTGCTTCCGTGGGCAGAAGGTGGGATAGCAGTGGCACGTGTGGCCAGGGCCAGGTTGGGAGTGGAAGGTGCATACCTGCGTCAGGTGCATCCAGGCGGGGGGCGAGGAGGAAGAATCGGTGAGGACGCCCCCTGTCCCACCTCACAGGGCCTGTATTTGATTTCCAGCTCTGCTTCCCGACTCCAGCTTCCTGCTGGCCCACACCCGAGGCAGGAGTGATGGCGCGAGTGGTTGAGTCCCTGCTGCCGGTGCGGGAGACCTGGATGGAGTTTAGGGCTCTTAGCTTCACCCTCTCACCCTGCCCACCCCCTCCATTGGGAGCACCTGCTTGCACTCGCGCCCCCCCACCCCTACCCGGCCCCCTCTGTCTCTGTTTCTGCTTGTCGAAAACAATTTTTTTTAAAGATTTATTTATTTATTTGAAAGGCAGAGTTAGAGAGAGAGAGAGGTCTTCCATCCACTGGTTCACTCCCCAGTTGGCCGCAACAGCCAGGGCTGTGCTGATCCGAAGCCAGGAGCCAGGAGCTTCTTCCGGGTCTCCCACGCAGGTGCAGGAGCCCAGGCACTTGGGCCATCTTCCACTGCTTTCCCAGGCCACAGCAGAGAGCTGGATCGGAAGTGGAGCAGCCGGGACTTGAACCAGTGCCCATATGGGATGCCGGCCACTGCAGGGGGCGGCTTTGCCCGCTATGCCACAGCGCCGGCCCCCAAAAAGAAATTTAAAAGATCACAGAGACCTTAAGAGAAAGGGATGGGAAATGCCCACAGAAGGAGACACAGAACTCTCAAGGCCTGGACTCGGGCGCGTTAGGGACTGAAAAGCCAGCAGGAGGAAGACAGTGTCTGTGTCAGTCTGTCTGTCCTGTGTGTACCCCCCAGCCCCCATCTTCCTCTCTCTGCCTCTGTGTCTGTTCCTCCTGTTCTTGGCTTCGCCCTGTGCCCGGCCAGGCCAGCTGTGGGGTCCCCACCTCTGCTGAGCACCCTCATCCCCAGTCCCGAGTCTCAGGAGGCAGGGACACGAGTGGGCAGCTTGGGTCAGTGCCTCACTGAGCACTGGACCTGCAGGGGACAAGGCAACTGTCAGCCGGCAACTTGACCGGGGCTGCCAATGGTTGGCACCAAGAGACCTGGACGGGGAGGCCTGGCACCAGGCCACAGCCCAGTGGGACCAGATGTAGCTGTGGGGCCGAGAGATGGACCCCGGCAGGTGGCCCGGGTGCTTGCCAGGAGCACCCAGAGCTCCCTGGGGACACATGTACAGACCCTGAGGGGCAGCCCTCCGAGTTAAGACGCCGTCACAGGACCTGGCGTTGTGGGTTTAAGCCGCCGCTTGTAACGCCCACATCTCATATTGGAGCGCTGGTTCGAGTCCTGGCTGCTCCACTTCCCATCCAGCTCCCTGCTAATGCGCCTGAGAAACAACAGATGATGGCCCTAGTGCTTGGGAGACCTGGATGGAGTCCAGACTCCTGGCTTTGCCCTGGCCCAGCGCTGGCTGTTGTGGCCATTTGGGAAGTGAACCAGCAGATGGAGGATCTCTCTCTTCCTCCCTCTCTCCTCCCCCCTCCCCTCCTTCTCTCTCTGTCCTTCTTTTCAAAGAAAGAAATCTTGGGTTAAAAAAAAAAAAAAAAAAAAAAAACAGGAAACAGAGAGAAACCGTAAGAGAAACCTCAGGGAGGGCCGGCGCTGTGGTGTAGCGGGTAACATGGCCGCCTGCAGTGCCTGCAGCCCTTAGGGGCACTGGTTTGAGACCCGGCTGCTCCTCTTCCAATCCAGCTCTCTGCTGTGGCCTGGGAAAGCAGTAGAAGATGGCCCAGGTGCTTGGATCCCTGCATGCCCATGGGAGACCCGGAAGAAGCTCCTGGCTCTCGACTGGCCCAGGTCTGACCATTGCAGCCATGTAGGGATTGAACCAGTGGATGGAAGACCTCTCTCTCTCTCTCTCTCTCTCTCTCGGTCTTTAACTGTGCCTCTCAAATAAATATTTAAAAAAATAAAAGCAAGGGAGACCTCAGCAGTGCCTGTCCCCCGACGGAGGAGGGGTGCGGGGCCTCAGGAGGGCGTGGCGCTGTCTTGCAGGGAACATGAGCCGGCTGCACAACTCCATAGAGCCGCGCGTGATGGACGACGAGATGCTGAAGCTGGCCGTGAGCGAGCAGGGGCCTCGCGAGGAGGCCGGGCAGCTGGCCAAGCAGGAGGGCATCCTCTTCAAAGATGTCCTGACCCTGCGGCTGGACTTCCAGAGTGCGTGTCCATGTCCCCTGGTCCCCCCGCCCGGGGACGGGAGCAGCCCCCTTGCCCCTCCCCCCCCTCCAGGAACCCACTGCGGGCCCCGGCACGGATGCGCTGAGGACGCCATACTTAGTGCCGTTGTCATGTGACTGTCCACAGCACCCCTGACCTGATTGAGAACAGAACAGATTAGAAACCCGTCCTGCTGCCAGTCTAAGCCCGGGGGGGGGGGGAACCCCACACTGGTGTGCAGCAGGGAGCTCCCAGCAGGTAGAAGCTTGGGGTCCTATGCAGCCGGCAGCTGGAGATAGGAAGCAGGGGCCCAGTAGCCTTGGTGGGGGGCGGGGGCGGGGTGGCTGAAGAAAGGGCAGGAAAGCAGGAGGGCGCAGGGCGCCTGAGGCCGAGAGGCAGCCCGTGGACGATGGGGCTGGGGACAGGTGGATCCCTCCCGCCTCGCGTCCCCAGCGGTGGAATGGGCACCTGCAGCTCCGACGGGAGACAGCCCAGCCGGGCAGAGCGAGGGCGTTTCGAGAGGAAGCGGGGAGAGCTTTGCGGGGATCCTGAACCCCCCGTGCTTTGTGCACCTGCTCTGATCCTCATCCCTGCTCCGTCTTGAGCCCTCCAGGCTGCCCAGGCGCCCAGCCAGCAACAAGGAGGGAGCGGGATTCCCTGGTGGGCAAGACGGGGTGTGGTCCAGGCCGGCCTTAATTAAGAAGCCTGTGGCTGACCGCCCCTCCCCCGTCCTGGGTGCTCAGCCTTCGCCGCCAGGGCACCTAGCTTCTTCCTCCAGGGCAGGGCGAGAGAAGGTGAGGCGTCTCGGTGCCGCCGTGCGCCGGCCCAGAAGCCCACGCGCCTCTCTCCTCTGGTCTTTGTAGACATCCTGCACATTGACAACCTCTGGCAGTTCGAGAACCTGCGCAAGCTGCAGCTGGACAACAACATCATCGAGAGGATCGAGGGCCTGGAAAACCTCGTCCACCTGGTCTGGCTGGGTGAGGCCCCTTCTGCGCATGCGTCTGCTCCCGCCCACCTGCCAAGGTTGCGCCGCGCCCCGCCCCGCCTCCCCGCCTCTGCCCCCCACCCCGGGAGACGGCACTCTCACGCTTGACCCTCAGCTACCTGGGCACGGTCCTTAGCCTGGGCACAGCTGCTGTCTTTCAAAAGACCCGGGATCCACACTGCACAGAGCACAGCACAGACGGGCCATTCTGCTCCCGCCCGCTGGCCTCCCAGGCTGGGCGGGGCGCTCAGGGGGCTGCTACAGACTCCTCCCCTTCAATTTCCACTCGGATTGACAGGTAGCCACTGACTGGCAGGGCCCCGGGAGCAAAGCAGCAATAGTCATCGCAGAAGCCGGTGGGCCTGTGCGTGGGCTCCGTGAGCTCCCTGACCCCACACAAGCACCCAGCACCCCCACTGTGCAGATAAGCAAACAGAGGTCACAGTGCCTAAGAGCGACATGGGCTCTGGCCCTCCCTGCCCAGGCCGGGGTGGGGAGGATGAGGCCGTTTGGATGAACAGGGGCCATGCACTGGCCTCCCAGGGGCATCTGGTGAGGGGCAGGTAGGCACCCAACAGGGAGAAAAGGATGGGCCTGCTGCGTTCCCACAGCAACCCTAGGATACAGGTGCCTGGTACAGTCTACGCAAGAGGAGCCAAGGCTCAGAGAGGCCAAGGCGCGTGCCCAGAGCCAAGGACCAAGCAGTAGCAGTGCTGGGACTTGGACCCACACCAGTCTGACCCCAAAGCCCGTGTTCTTCCCGCCCCCAGCACACACACACACACACACACACACCCCCCTTACCCAGCATTCCTTACTGTTGATTCCTGGGCACGGTGACCTGTCCACACCATCAGGAGGCCTCTCTCTCTCTAGCCAGCCCTGAGCCACCGCCCCCACCCAAGGCCACCCTGCACGGGCCATCTGAATGGCACGGGTTGTTGTTTTTTTTTTTTTTTTTCCTTTTAAAGTTTTATTGAGAGCTTCCATCTACCAGTTCTGCACCCCCCAGCACAGCGTCAGGGGCCGGGCTGGGCCAAAGCCAGGAGGCACGTGGGTGGCAGGAACCCACGGCAGGGACCTCCCAGGTCTGCATTTAGCAGGAAGCTGAGTCAGGACCAGAGCTGGGTGTGAAACCCAGGATCTCCACTGTGGGACGCGGGCATCTTAATTGGCACATTAGCCAGCAGCCCAGCCCCCACACCCACACGGGACACAGGGCCGAGGGTGCCAGGTGTGCCTAGTGTCCTGCATCCTGGGATGCTCTGTGGGTAGCTTGGAATTGGCCACAGTGGGAGTATGGACACCCACCCATCCCCCGGAACTGAGAAAGAACCACAAAGCAGGGCTTCCCCCACCCGCTGCTGTTAAACACTCACCACGCGTTCTTAGGGGCTGGGCCAGGCCCCTCAAGAACAGAACCTGGGGGCGAGTGTAGTGGTGCAGTAGGTGAAGCCGCTGCCTGGGACACCAGCCTCCCACGTGAGAACCAGTTCTGCTCCACTTCCCATCCAGCTCCCTGCTAATGTGCCTTGGAAAGGCAGCAGAAGATGGCCCAAGTGCCTGGGCCTCTACCATGCAGCCCAAGCTGTTGCAGCCATTTGGGGAGTGAACCAGTGGATGCAGCCAGAGGCAGGCATCAAACACGTGATGTGGACATCTTAACCTGCATCTCTCTCTCTCTCTCTCTCTTAGATTTATTTAGGCAGAGAGAATCTTCCATGCATTGCCAGGAGCTTCTTCTGGGTTCCCCAACAAGGTCTTGGAACATCTACTGTAGCAGAGAGCTCTGTTGGAAGTGGAGCAGCCAGGACTCGAACCGGCGCCCTATGGGATGCCGGCGCTGCAGGCGGTGGCTTTGCCCGCTGCGCCACAGCGCTGGCTGCGAACCTGCCTCTTAACCATCGGGCCAGCTGCCTGCCCCTGCCGACTCGGAACAGACTGCAGACATCGCCTCAGTTTCTGTGCTGTGCTATCTGCAGCAGGTCGCCAGGGGGCGCCGTTGAGTCCCAGTTCCCTCATCTGCGGTGGGATGACGACACCTGTGCTATGAGGATTAAATAAGGCGGTGCCAGTCCAGGGCCTGGCACAGAGCAGGGGACAAGGAGATGTTGGCAGTGTCACCCGTGCACAGATGGGCGTCGCGGACATGCAGACGAGACCAATGACGCCGGGGTTAAGCTGACTCCCAACTCACCCTTGCAAAGTGAGTGCTTTTCTGCCAGGATTGTCCATACTGCCAAGCTCAGGACAAATCCCCAGTGCCGGCCGCTGGCCCACTGGCCTCCTGCACAGGGTTACAACCCCAGCCACCAGCCAAGCCCGAAAGCTCGTGCCAGATGGGTTCCAGGACCCCCTGAGGTCACATCCCTGGATGCTCAAGTCCCCTGTGTAGAATGGCATAACACAGGGCCAGCGCTGTGGGGCAGCAGGTTAAGCCACTATCTGCAGTGCCAGCATCCCGTAGGTTCGCCAGTTCAAGTCCTGGCTGCTCCACTTCTGATCCTGCTCCCTGCTAATGGCCTGGGAGAACAGTAGAAGATGGCCCAGGTGCTTGGGCCCCTGCACCCATGTGGGAGACCTGGAGGAAGCTCCTGGCTCCTGGCTTCGGATTGGCACAGCTCTGGCCATTGCGGCCAATTGGGGAGTGAACCAGTGCATGGAAGACCTCTCTCTCTCTGTCTCTCCCTCTCTCTGTAATTCTGCCTCTCAAGTAAATAAATAAGAATAAATAAATCTGAGGGGGGGAATGGCATAACAGGAGGACACTTCAAAAAGTTAGTGGAAAAGTGAAATTAAAAGTTTCGGAGTCAGGATGTAGCCTAGCAGTGAGACACCTGCATTGTTGCCAGGCTCCACCCCCCACCCCAGTGCCCTCCCAGTGCGGCCTCTGGGGGCAGTGGTGACGGCTCAGGTAGTTGGACCTCTGCCAGCCACCTAGAAGACCTGGACTAAGTTGCTGACTCCAGGCTTCAGCCTGGCCCAGCTTTGGCCCAACCCAGTCCTGATCATTGTGGGCATTTAGGGAGGAGACAGCAAATGGTAGTCTCTCTTTTGCCTCTCAGATAAATAAATTGGTGTTTAAAAAGATACCTTTATCTTGGGGCTGGTGTCCTGGCACAGTGGGTTAAGCCGAGGCCTATGTCACCAGCATCCCGTATTGGAGTGCTGGTTCCAGTCCTGGCTGCTCTGATCCAGCTGCCGCAAATGCACCTGGGAAAGCAGAATAGGCCCAAGTGCTTGGGCCCCTGCCACCCGTGTGGGAGACCCAGATGGAGTTCCAGGCTTCTGTTTTCAGCCTGGTCCAGCCACAGCTGTTGCAGCCATTTGGGGAGTGAACCAGCAGATGGAAGACCTCTCTTTGTCTCTCTCACCCTCCTCCCACCATCATTGTGCCTTTCAAACAAATAAGATAAATCTGGGGTGTTTTTTTTTTTTTTTTAAAAAAAAACACTTTGGTGTAAATAATTTTTTAAAGATTTATTTATTTTATACAAAAGAGTTACACACATACACACACACATACACACAGGTCTTCCATCCCCTGGTTCACTCCCCAGATGGCCACATCAGCTGGAGCTGCACAATTCATAGTCAGGAGCCAGGAGCTTCCTCCGGGTCTCCCACGCGGGTGCAGGGGTCTAAGGACTTGCGCCATCTTCCACTGCTTTCCCAGGCCACAGCAGAGGGCTGGATCGGAAGTGGAGCAGCCGGGACTCGAGCCGGTGCCCCTATGGGATGCCGGCACTGCAGGCGGCAGCTTTACCCACTACACCACAGCGCCGGCTCCATCCGTGAACTTCTTAAAGTACCCTTATATTTGTGTGTAACTTACACCCATCCTTCCGAGTACTTTAAAGTATCTCTGGATTACTTCACAATACCTAAGCGGGGTAGATGAGATGCACACACACAGAGCACTGGATAAACCCGGAATTGCTACGCGGATGGGAGGCCTGAGGCTAGGGGGGCGTCCCTGAGCCCATGGTCTGCTGCCTCAGAGCTGCCGGTCTCCTCCGAGCTCTGACGCAGCGAGCGCCGCCCACAGGGGTGATGTGGTGAGCGTGTGAGGCTTCCAGAAATAATCGCAGGCTTTGCCCCGGGGGTGCGGGGGGTGCGCCGCTTGCTGCCGGCCCGCGGAGCACCAAGTCCCCTTGATGGCCTCGCCCGCGGAGCGCCCACCGCCCAGCCCAGGCACCGGACAGCAAAGCCTCTTCACAGATCCGCCCCTTCCCTTCCCCCAGATCTGTCCTTCAACAACATCGAGGTCATCGAGGGCCTGGACAGCCTGGTGAACCTGGAGGACCTGAGCTTGTTCAACAACCGGATCTCCAGGATCGACTCCCTGGACGCGCTGGGCAAGCTGCAGGTGCTGTCGCTGGGCAACAACCAGATCGACAACATAATGAATGTGAGTGGCCGACATGCACACACCCGTGCGCATGCGCGGGGCTCGGACAGGGCGGGGTCTGCCGCGTGGGCAGGTGCACCTGGAGCATCGCAAGTCTTCTCCCCCCTACCCCTAACCCACCTCCGCGTCGCTTGACAAGCCGGCTTAGTCTGCCAGGGACCCGATCGTGTTGGGACAGCACGCTTCACAAAATCTGTCCGTGACTGCCCGTTCACAGCCTTTGCCACGGCAACCTCTCGTTCTGCCCCCTCGGTCTCTGGCTCATTTAGCCAACGTTTGCCTGCTGGGTGCACTTGCTCTGTTCTCAGTGGGGACAGAGCTGGGCAAGGCGGGTTCCCCTCGGGGCTGACCAGCCCACAGGTTAAAAGAACCTCCGGTGTCCCGTGTCCGTGGACGCGGGGGGCATCTGTGCGACACTGACAGTGGTCATCTCCAGGGAAGGCTGGTTGGCTGCCCCTGCACTCCCCACAGGGGGCTCCCAGCTCAGCAGGCTGGGGCTGAGACCGCCCCCCCCCAATAGCTGGGGGTCTGGCAGCCTCGGGAAGGGGCCCACATCAGAGGTGACCCAACAGAGACCTTCCCCTGTGGTTCCTGGCCAGGGCCCCTGGGAGCTGCCCCGAATTCCATTACTGCTTGGGTCAGATGGATGGCCTGGGCTGGAATCCCAGCTCTACGTGAGGCTGACTGAGATGGATGGCCCGGGGTGGCGGGGGAGGAGGTCAGTCACCCAGATGGTCCCTATACGTAAATCCATCCATCCGACGGGGCAAATCCTGGAGGCAGTGTAGTCTCAGTAGTCTGCCCTGTATGCCCCATGGAAGCCAGCGTGCTTGTCGGGGGTCCAGAACTGGCTGTACAGCCTGCCCCCTCCCTGCTCTGCTGGGGTGGGGGTGGGGATGGGGGAGATCCACCGTGAACCAAGGACGTGGCCTTGGATCAAGGGCTGAGATTTTAGCCACCTCCCAGCTGTCTGAGCTGGGGCCAGCGTCCACTTGCCCATCTGTGAAATGGGCTCAGACCGTAGAGCTGTAGCGAGGACCGAGTGGACCCCAGAGTGTTCAGTACCTGACATGTGTGAGAGGCAGGGTTGCTGGTTCCCAGAGTCGGGGAGAGAGAAGGCCCCTAGGGAGAAGCGGCCGGGGCCAGAAGCTCCTGCGGCCAGGCTGCACCCGGGGTCCTGGAGACCCCCGGTTGTCTCCACCTAGCTGTATCCGAGTGCCTGGCTTTGGGTCCTGGCTCTGCTGTCAGTTCCAGCGTCTTATGCTGTGCAGCCTGGGAGGGTGGGCAGGTGACGGCTTCCGTGCCACGTACGTGGGAGACCCGGATGGAGCTCCTGGTTCCCGGCTTCAGCCTGGCCCAGCCCCTGGCTGTTGCTGCCATGTGGGGAGTGAAAACAGTGAATGCAAGATCTGTGTGTGTGTGTACGTGTGTGCGTGCGCCTTTGAAAGGCAGAGAAAGAGAGGGGAGGGGAGAGAGAGCGAGCTCTCCTCTGCCAGTTCACTCCCCAAATGGCCACAACAGCCGAGGGGAGGGCCACATCGAAGCCAGGAGCCGGGAGCTCCACTCAGATCCCCCACTTGAGTGACAGGGATCCAAGCCGGTGCTTCCCAGGTGCAGGGGCATGGAACCGGATCAGAAGCAAAGCAGCCGGGACTCAGACAGTACTCCAGTGTGGGGTCCCCAGACAGCATCTCAACCCATGAGCCACAGCGCCCATTTCAAAACACGCAGACTTTGAAGCAAAATTCAAGGCCCCCACGAAAGAGCCTCTGTTACCCCCTCACCCTCTGTACCTGCGTCCCTGGCCGAGACCACAGCTGCGGCCAGGCATCCTGGCTCTGTCCAGCTGCCCTCCAAGCCCCGCCCTCATGTCCCGTCTCCACCCCCGTTAGCAGCCCACTCCGCTGCCTGCGCGATATTCCGATGCCACGCGATGTACTTCCTCCGTCCCTCGGAGGTGGACGCTGAAGTTGCTCCAAGCTGGTGGCATCACACAGACCACCTCAGATGTCCTTGAACCCCAGGATGACCTCGAGCAGGGGTCACGTGTGCCTGGGTCAGCCCACATGTAAGATACACTCCCGGCGAGGGTTGCTGGACCAGAAGGCAGGTGCATCTTCAATTTGGATGGCTCTCTGCCAGCTCGGCCTCCGGGGAAGTGGAACCGTTTACAAACCCCCCGGTGGGCCTGCTGCCTGTCAACTTTCTGTAGCGCGCTCGCTTCTGAGGCTTTTCTCTTTGCCTGCCAACAAGCTGAGAAATGGAATCTCACCGGGAGATCTCTAGAAAATGAAATCAGGCCCCCTCTTTTCTCATACATGCTTCGAACTCCACTGGCTTCCATCATCCTTAGAGCAAAATCCAAACCCTTGACCACAGCCTGCGTGTTTTTTTTTTTTTTTAAGATTTATTTATTTATTTGAGAGGCAGAGTTTCAGACAGACAGAGGGAGAGACAGAGAGAAAGGTCTTCCATCTGCTGGTTCACTCCCCAGATGCCCGCAATGGCCAGAGCTGGGTCGATCTGAAGCCAGGAGCCAGGAGCTTCTTCCAGGTCTCCCACGTGGGTAGCAGGGGCCCAAGCACTTGAGCCATCTTCTACTGCTTTCCCAGGCCACAGAGGGAGCTGGATCAGAAGTGGAACAGCTGGGACTTGAACCGGTGCCCATATGGGATGCTAGCGCCACAGGTGGAGTCTTAGCCTACTGTACCACAGCACTGGCCCCAGCCAGCCTGGTCTTACATGAACCAGCCCCTGACCTTGTCTCCACACTTGTATCAAGTCTTTCCTCCATCATACTGCAACTGCCCCAGCCTTTCTCCGTTCCTGGTGTACCCTGAACTTGTCGCTGCCCCAGGGCCTTTGCCCGTGCTGTTTTGGCTCCTGAGAAAGTGCTCTCCTTGCACTAACACCACTGGCTCCCTCCCGTCTCCCATAAATGCCACCTCTCACGGTCAGTGCTGTCTTTATGTTCCTTGTAGCACTTTGCCTAGTCTGTGATGATGCTACTTAATTTTTAAAACACTCCCAGCACCACCCACCGTGTAAGCTCTGGGGTCCACGTGGGCTTTGGTCTCCCTGGGCACACACCTGAGGCTTGCTGCCTGCTTGGTTGTGTCTGCTATTAATTATGACTGACGGCCTTGGGCGCAGTTCCGACACTGGGCGCTGGGAGGCGCTGTGTGCTGCGGTTCTAGCGCAGCTGCGCATGGCTGTCTCCCGCTGGCTGGCCGCAGTTCTTGATCCATTTGATGGATGAGATGGGGTGGGGGTGGGGCATCCACGAAGCCCTGCCCCGAGGGCCCACAGACGACAACCACCACAGCCCTAACTTGGCTTCTGTGTCTGGATGTCAGGCGCCTTTCCTCTGGGCCTTCCTTTAGGACAGCTGTAACACACGTAACATCCCTCCGCTCGTTCCTCATTCTACACGCACTGAGGCTTAGGGGAACTTGCCCAAGGCCCCATAGCTGGGATTGGAGCTCCCGTCTGTCCGTGCCTGATCCAATATCTCAGGGCACTACCTAGTCCCCTACCTGCAGGCCTGGACCCCCACCCACCCACTCTGCACCTGTGCCCCGCCCCCCGCCCTGCCTGAGGCCTGAAGGTGCCAGGGCCCTCCCGGCTGCAGGGAGAAGGCGGGGGTGTGTTTCCAGGCAGCCAGGACGGAGCGTCCTCTCCTCCCCAGCTCGTCTACCTGCGGCGGTTCAAGTGCCTGTGCACGCTCAGCCTCGCCGGGAACCCCATCGCCCAAGCGGAGGACTACAAGATGTTCATCTACGCCTACCTGCCTGACCTCGTGTACCTGGACTTCCGGCGCATCGGTGACCACATGGCACGTGTCTTCCCCCTCCCCCATCCCCGTGGGGTCCCGCAGCACCTGCGTGGGTGCCCTCTCGCCCAGGCTCCCAGCAACCAGGGCTCCCCCATCTCTGCGCATTGTCCCAAGGCCACCTCGCAGCCACTGTGTGGTTTCCTAAAGGAAACAGTGGAGAGGGCTCCCCCCTACCCCCTGCACCCTGGTCTCTGTGACCCCGGGAGCAATATTAAGAGCTAGCTGTTGTTGGGCGTTCATCAATCAAGCCCATGCCGCCATCTCACCACCAGCCAGCCGGGACCCTGCTGTCGTCCCAGTGGCGAAACTGACGCTCAAGGGCAGGCACTCCAGTGGGCGGGGCTGGAGCTGGGAGTCAGTCCCTGTGAGTGAGCTGCCTGCCTGTGGGAGGGTCTTCCTGCTGCCCCCTGCCTGCCTCCCTCCCCGCCCCCCATCCCCTGCTGTGAAGCTTCTCACTCTGGGCCGCGCCATCTATTGTGGGAAGGGGTGGCAGGGGGTGGGGGGTACTGACCCATTGGGACTGGGGTGACACCTTGAGTTGGGCCAGCTGACCTGCCTGCTAGTACCTGTCCTGCAGACAGGAGCTGTGTTGAGGAGCACTAAAATGACCCCCCCGGGGGGGGGACACCTGGAGAGGCAGGCAGGAGGGTGGGCCCCCAGCCTCAACTCTGAGCCCCTAGAACCTACAGTGAGCGGAGCCCCCTCTCTCCTGGGTGGGCCAAGGTGCCGTCCAAGCACCGCTGTGGAGGCTTAGAGAGGAGGTGACCTCAGGGGGAGTGCCCTCCTCCCGCCACAGGCTCTCTCTTGTCCCTGCATGGGACCGGAAGCTGAGACTACAGCTGTATCTATTTTATTTATTTTATTAAAAAGATTTATGTGTTTATTTGAAAGTCAGAGCTACACAGAGAGAGGAGAGCCAGAGAGAGAGAGAGAGAGAGAGAGAGAGAGAGGCCTTCCATCCACTGGTTCACTCCCCAATTGGCCTGATCCGAAGCCAGGAGCCAGAGCTTCTGCCAGGTCTCCCACGTGGGTGCAGGGGCCCAAGCACTTGGGCCATCTTCCACTGCTTTCCCAGGCCACAGCAGAGAGCTGGATCAGAAGTGGAGCAGCCGGGACTTGAACTGGTGCCCATATGGGATGCGGACACTGCAGGCGGCAGCTTTATCTGTGATGCCACAGCACTGCCTCACCCCTTTTGTTTTAATTTTAAAGATTTATTGGTTGATTTGTTTCTTTGGAAGGCAGAGTTACAGAAAGACAGAAGAGATTTCTCATCTGCTGGTTCACTCCCTAAATGGCTTGCAAACAGGCCACAGCCAGGAGCCGGAAACTCCATCCGGGTCTCCCACGTGGGTGGCAGGGGCCCAAGCACTTGGGTCATGTTCCGGTTCCCCAGGTGCATCAGTAGGGAGTAGAGCAGCTGGGGCTCACGCGGGATGCTGGCATCGCAGGCCACTGCTTGACCCGCTGTGCCCGCTGAGCCACAGCACGGGCCCCGGAGCCAGTTTTAAAGGCAGCAGTGCTCTCAGATGCCTGGGTTGGCCACATACCTGTTTGAGTGTGCTCTTCTTGTTATGAAACCATGGGGCACCTTGGACCTGCACCTATAGAGAGCATAAAATCTGTTCTCTTTATAGTAATAAAAACATCATAAAAATAGGACAGAGGCAGATATAAGTTGTTTGGGACGCCCGCATCCCATATCGGGAGCCCCAGCTACTCCCCTTCTGATCCAGCTCCCTGCCGATACCCATCCCAGGAAAGCAGCGGAAGACGGCCCAAGTACTTGGGTCCCTGCCACCCACTGGGAGACCCGGATGGAGTTCTGGGCTCCTGGTTTCAGTCTGGCCCAGCGCTGGCTGTTAACAGGCATATGGGGAGTGAACCAGCAGATGGAAGATGTCTCTCTCTCTCTCTCTCTCTCTCTCTCTCTCTGCCTTTCAATGTTTTTTATTTTAAAATCTAACAATAAAATAATTTAGAAAAGAAAGCCTCTCACTGAGCAGTGCCCCAGCCCCCCCCCAGCACAGCAGGGGTCGGGGGCTGGGGGATGAGGGGCAGGGGAGGGCGCTCAGGGTCCCAGAAGCAAACCAAGGCCCCCTCCAGACTCAGACCCTCGCCTAGAATCATCCGGACAAATCGGAAACGAAACCCAGGCTCTTGAAGGGGCCTTCTCAGCTCCCTAATTTCCCTGGGACCCCTCAGCCAACCTTGCCTTGTGAAGGGGGTCTGTCCGGCCCGGCCCCCTCCCCCAGCCCACGGCAGGGAGGGAAGTGGTGGTGGTGGGGACATCCAGGCGAGCTCCGCTAACGGCTAACGGTGCCACCTGCTGTTCTCCGGCCAGAAAGAGCTCGCAGAGGCAAAGCACCAGTACAGCACGGACGAGCTGAAACACCGGGAGCACCTGGCGCAGGCCCGGCTGGAGGCCGAGCAGGCCCAGCGCGCGGAGCTGGAGGCGCACAAGGTCTCTCGCGGACGGACACGTTCAACGCAGGCCCGCCGGGATCCCTGGGCGCCCTGGGAGAAATCATGCCCCACGCACAGGCCACGAACCCCTCCCCGCCCCGCCCACCTCCCTGGGGCTGGCTCCAACCACAGCGCAGACTCCCGGTCGGTCCTGTCCCGCGCTTGCTGGCGTACCCCTGCGTCCAACACTCTGGGCTGCGAGAGGGTGCTACAGTCTTGCGCCTTAAGACCCTCGGGCAGACGTCCCCTCCCCACACACCCTCCACCACGGCATGGCATGCCAGAAACAGGCTGAACATGGCCTCCCGCCATGAGCCCCACCCCTCCGTGCAGCCAGACCGAAGCAGCCTCGCACCTGCTGTTCCTTCTGCCTGGGAGGCACCCCTCCACCACCCCCTCCCGCCGCCCCTCTACCTCGGAGAGGGTTGAAGCCCAAGAGGTAGTGTCTGTGTTAGTGCCCAGCCTGGGGGCCCGTGCCCAGCGCGTCCTCCCTGGAGCCCGCCTGGGTCACCGCGGGGCCCTGTTTCTGCCCGCAGGCTGCCTTCGTGGACCGCCTGAACGACTCCTTCCTGTTTGACAGCATGTACGCTGAAGATGTGGAAGGCAACAAGCTGTCCTACCTGCCCGGCGTCGGGGAGCTGCTGGAGACATATCCGCCCCGGCTCTCGCCGCCTCTTGTCTGGCAGAGCCTGCTCACGGAGCCCCCAGCCCCTGCTGGGACTGTTTCCCCATCCTGGGCCAGGCTGAAGTCAGACGCCTGGACCTCCATCTGGGTTTTCCATGTCAGTGGCGGAGGCCCAAGCACTTGGACTATCTTCTTTTTTTTTTTTTTTTTTTTTTTTGACAGGCAGAGTGGACAGTGAGAGAGAGAGACAGAGAGAAAGGTCTTCCTTTGCCGTTGGTTCACCCTCCAATGGCCACCGTGGCCGGCGTGCTGCGGCCGGTGCACCGCGCTGATCCGATGGCAGGAGCCAGGAGCCAGGTGCTTTTCCTGGTCTCCCATGGGGTGCAGGGCCCAAGCACTTGGGCCATCCTCCACTGCACTCCCTGGCCACAGCAGAGAGCTGGCCTGGAAGAGGGGCAACCGGGACAGAATCCGGCGCCCCGACCGGGACTAGAACCCGGTGTGCCGGCGCCGCAAGGCAGAGGAGGGCTATCTTCTTTTTCCAAATTTATTTATTTATTAGAAAGGCAGAGTTACAGAGATGCAGAGGCAGAGACAGAGAGAGGTTTCGCATCCATTGGTTCACTCCCCAAATGGCTGCAACAGCCGGAGTTGGGCTGATCTGAAGCCAGGAGCTTCTTCCGGGTCTCCCACACAGGTGCAGGCACCTAAGGACTTGGGTCATTTTCTGCTTTCCCAGGCCATAGCAGAGAGCTGGATCGGAAGTGGAGCACCCAGGACTAGAACCGGCGCCCATATGGGATAACAGCACTGCAGGCAGAGGCTTTGCCCTCTGCATCTGCACCACGGCGCTGGCCCCATGTTAAGTTGTTATAGCAGAAGGTTCATGGGTACCAGCAGTCACTGGGCGAGACTTGACACCTCAAGGCCTAAGCAGCCTGTTGTGCGGGGTGGGGCTGGTGGAGCCGCTATCCGGCAGGTGCTCTCGTGAAAGTGGCCCAGCGGGTGTGTGACAGTCCCTTTGATCAGGCACATCTTGCACTGCCAGCCCCCCCCCCCCACGCCCCGCAGCCTGCCTTGGCTCTGCTTTGCCAAGGTATGACACGGATGACTCTGTTTTCAAATCTTGACAATTTTCCCAGTGGCAGTGGCGGGGCCAGGACTTGAACCTGGATCCTCCACTTCCACCCCTGGCCCCTCCACCCCCACCTACCCCACCCACCCCACCCCAGCACAGCTGAGCAGCAAAATGGGCCCTCTGCCCAAGAGCCCATCTCGGTCACACACCAGAGACAACACACACCACCTCATCCCCTGGCCAGGGCTGGCTCCTCGGGCTGCCAGCCCCTCCCTGTCCCGCCAGGTCCCCAAGCAGTCTGTTTGGGGCCTGCTTGCCCTGTGGGTTCTGCCCGTGGTCCCCAGCTCCTTCCCCCACCAGGCCTCCGATGGTGGCGAGACCTCAGCCACACCATTACCCTCTGAATCTCCAGTGCCAGGTCTCTGGGCCCCTCAATGGCTTCCTCCATCAGACAAGACCCTGAGTTCGAGTCCTGCACACACACATGTTCAGCGTAGCAAGCCCTTGCACCCTTGTGGCCCTCCCCGGTGGCCTGCTCCAAGGGAGAGAGACGCTGCCCTGAGCTTCCTTAACGCCCACCCACCTACAAGGACAAATTTGTCACCATCTGCGTGAACATTTTCGAGTACGGCCTGAAACAGCAGGAAAAGCGGAAGATCGAGCTGGACACGTTTACTGAGTGCATCCAGGAGGCGATCCAGGAGAACCAGGAGCAGGGCAAACTCAAGATCGCCCAGTTCGAGGAGAAGCACTCGCTGGTAGGGCCCGCCCCTCCCGAAGCCGCAGCTCTGCGCCCGCCGAAGGGCTGCAGCACCTGTGCCCCTGCTGACCCTTGCGGCCCAGGCCAGGGGGTCACGCAGCCGCGAGCAGCAGAGCCAAGGCCCAGCCCACTCACCGCCTCCCCTGCTGCTCCACTGTGGCCACGAAGGTGGGGCTGTGGCTCCATCATGTAACATGCCCAGGGGTTCAAGGTCATCCTCGCCCTGCATGACCTCATCTGTTAACTGTCGCTATTTTATTTTATTTATTTGTTGGCAGAGTTCAAGAGGGGCAGAGAGAGAGAGAGAGAGAGAGAGGACTTCCATCCGCTGGTTCACTCCCCCAAATGGCCACAATGGCCAGAGCTGAGCCAGTTCAAAGCCAGGAGCCTGGATCTTTTTCCGGGTCTCCCACGCAGGTGCAGGGGCCCAAGGACTTGGGCCATCTTCCACTGCTTTCCCAGGCCATAGCAGAGAGCTGGATCGGAAGTGGGGCAGCCGGGACTTGAACCGGCGCCCATATGGGATGCCGGCACTGCAGGTGGCAGCTTTACCCGCTACACCATAGCGCCGGCCCCAGGACGTCCTTTTTTATTTATTTGAAAGGCGGAGCGGCAGAGAGAGAGGGAGAGAGACAGAGAAATCCCAGCCACTGCATCAAGCTCTCCAAACAGGGACAGGAGCTTCCCAGGCATTTAAACAGGGAGCTGGATCGGAGCAGAGCAGCCAGGGACTGGAACTGGCGCTCGTATGGGGTGCCAGTGTCTCGACCCTGGCCCCACACTTGTGACGCCTCTTTTCTGGTCCCAGTGGCCATTGGGTTTGGGATGGCAGGGGGTCAGCTGGTCAGTGCTTCCTGGAGCAACAGGTACCTCTGGGGAAGCAGGAGCAGCTAGAACGGGGCTGATGAGGACTCTGCTCCCAGGGTCTGGAGTGGCTGCCTCCTCCTACAAGGCCACCAGGCATGAGCTGACTCGCCTGAGCCTGGGTCCAGGGCAGTGGAGCTTGCCCAGCTGCACAGAGCGGGCCTGGGGCCTGGCGCCCTCCTTGAAGGTCTTGTGGGCGTGGCCTGCGGGCACTGGGGCTGGCCAGAGCTCCCCAGGTGTTTCAGAGTCCACTGTCTGGGGAGATCCCAGGACCCACAGGCCCTGAAGGCCCCCTACCCCTCCCCGTTGCACGTAACACGTGCTACTGGTACACAGTGACTCCCACAATGCTTGTGGCC
Organism: Oryctolagus cuniculus; assembly: GCF_964237555.1. Lineage (NCBI taxonomy): Eukaryota > Metazoa > Chordata > Mammalia > Lagomorpha > Leporidae > Oryctolagus > Oryctolagus cuniculus. The sequence continues at coordinate 67,354,281 of NC_091448.1, read as the reverse complement.
CAGCTGCGCCCCGCAGAGCCGTTTTATTTTCTCCTGAGCAAGGCAAGCTGCACCTGTCTTCCAACCATCGCTGTCTCCTATTCTGTCAACTACGTCTGCCTGTGTTTGCCCTTACCCATTTTTTTTTTCTATTTGGTTTTTTGTTTCTCGGTCTTTCTCACTCTCTGTGCCTCTTTCTTTAAAAAGAAAAAAAATTTACCATGTAGGAGTGCTTTAGAGATTTCCAGGTGAGCCCTGTCTCCGTGAGATGAGTCGCAAACATTTCCCCCACTTTGCTGTTCGTCTTGCCATCTTGTCTGTGTTGCATCTCACCATTGCAATTTTTATTGCAATTTTCACTTTATTTGAAGTGGGGTGGGGACAGAGAGAGAGCTTTCACGTACTGGAGGGGTGAGGAACATCCAGCCCAGGGGCCACACAAGGCCCTCGAAATCATGAAGTCTGGCCTTGCCGAGGCAACCATAGGCAGGACTCAAAATCCAGTCGATCTATAGCAGGCTAATTAATTTCATATGGGCCATGAGTGATATTACAAATACCCAAAAGGCCCTTGGCAGAAAAAAATGTCCCCCATCCCTGCTGCTAGTTCCCTCTCCAAATGTCCCCTCAGCCAGGTATGGGTCTGGCTGAGTTGGGATCTCCCACGCGGGGCAGGGACCCACGTGCTGTATCAGTCACCAACAGCTCCCCAGGGTGTGTATCAGCAGGAAGCCAGATCAGAAGGGGAGTAGCTGGAACTCGAACCTAGCACTTGGGTATGCGAGGTGGGCACCCTGAGCAGAGACTCAACTCCTGCACCCAGCGCCCACCTGGCCACTCAGTGTTAATTTTTTTAACGTGGTATTTGTCAGTCTGTTTTGTTGCTAGTATTCGGGAAGGAATTCTTCACTCAGAGATCATTGGAAAAACCCCGTGTTCTTTTATTAGCCCTTCCATGGTTTGCTTTCTTTCTTTCTTTTTTTTTAAAGATTTATTTGAAAGAGCTACACAGAGAGGAGAGGAAGAGAGAGAGAGAGAGAGAGAGAGAGAGAGAATCTTCCATCCATTGGTTCCCAATTGGCCGCACTAGCCAGGGCTGCGCTGATCCAAAGCCAGGAGCCAGGAGCTGCTTCCAGGTCTCCCACATGGGTACAGGGGCCCAAGGACTTGGGCCATCTTCTACTGCTTCCCCAGGCCACAGCAGAGAGCTGGATTGGAAGTGGAGCAGCTGGGACTCGAACTGGTGCCCATTTGTGATGCCGGCGCTGCAGGCAGTGGCTTTACCCGCTACGCTACAGCGCCGGTCCCCCATGGGTTTATGTCTTTCATGGGAATCTTCCCTCCCATCAGGTCAGGGAGCCAGCTCTGTCTTTCTCCCGATGGGGAAACCATGATGAGAACAGCGCTCATCCCTCCGAATCACGCCCAGTTACTCTGTCCTCCGGCGGGACTGACGCCAAGCATCCACGAGACAAGTGGACGTGGCACCTGGCACCGGGGGCGTTCCGGGCCTTCCCTGGTGACAGCTGGCATGCAGTACCACCCTCAGCCTGGCTCGTTCTCTCCCCCCGCCAGAGCACCCTCTCCCTCCAGACGGGTCCAGGATCCACGTCTCCCACTTGCCCCCTGGGGTTGCCTGTGGGTGCGGCTGCCTCTTCCCTGTCCAGCACCTCTCCTGACCTGTGCCTGCTATAGGAGCCCCTGGAGCCCACGGTGTGTGCCAGGCCTCCCGCACAAGGCCCATGGTCCCCAGGACCCTGTGAGCGCAGGAAGCCTGGGAGACGCTAAGCGGCCGTGCCAAGCTTACACTGCACATCGTGGGTCAGCTCCACCTGACTCCGATATTACAGACAGACAAAATTGCTTGTGTGTCCTCTTTGGGGGGAGGGGTCTCTGACCAGGACCAAGAATGAAATACCTTGAGGACCAGGTGTCGTGGTGTTAGCAGCAGGTTAAGCCACCGCTGGAGTCAGGCTATCACGTATCAGGGTGCCTGGTTCGAGTCCCAGCTACTTCACTTCCGGTCCAGTTCCTGCTTGTGCTCAACTTGGGAGTCAGCAGCAGCTGATGGCTCAAGTGCCGGCGTCCCCATCACCCGTGTGGGAGACCTGGATGGCATTGCAGGCTCGTGCCATCAGCCTGGTCCAGCCAGGGCTGTTGGGGGCATTTAGGGAGTGCACCAGTGGATGGAAGATTCTCTCTCTCTCTCTCTCTCTCTCTCTCTCTCTCTCATTCTCTCTGTCTCTTTCTGTGTGTGTCTCCCTCAAGTAAATAAAAACAAATACATTTTTTAAAAAAATGCAACCTGGCCGGCTCCCAGGCTCACTAGGCTAATCCTCCGCCTGCGGCGCCGGCACCCCAGGTTCTAGTCCCGGTCGGGGCGCCGGATTCTGTCCCGGTTGCCCCTCTTCCAGACCAGCTCTCTGCTGTGGCCAGGGAGTGCAGTGGCCCTGCACCCCATGGGAGACCAGGAGAAGCACCTGGCTCCTGGCTTCGGGTCGGCGCAGCACTGGCCATGGCGGCCATTTGGGGGGTGAACCAATGGAAGGAAGACCTTTCTCTCTGTCTCTCTCTCTCACTAACTCTGCCTGTCCAAAAAAAAAAAAAAAAAAATTGCAACCTGCACGAGACAGATGAAGAGGGGAAAAGCATACATATTTTATTCCATGATGTGCACATGTACATTTTATTTAGTGATCTCTATATTACGCACCAGAGTAACGGGAAGACCCAAAGACACAGCTGGGGCTGGAATCTTAGCACAAAATTGGACAAAGAGCCGCACCCTGTGAAAACGACCAAAACAGTGTGGTTAGACCAGGGCCGGGCACGGCGGCGCAGGACCAACGGACAGAGAAGGCTCACGTGTGCAGTGGTCCCTTGGCCCCCCGCCTCCAAGCTCTGGTTGCTGGGGACAGCAATGGCTTCTTCTTGGGGCACAGGAAAGGGCACGTCTCACCTGCTCTTTCAAGGTAAAAAAGTGGAGGAGACAGATGACTTCTTGCAGCTGCGGTCTTCAAGTGTCTTCGGCTCAAAAGCGATCCACATGGCAAAGTGGTGTGGCGTAGGGGGTTGGCACTCAGAAGCCCCCCGAGCCCCGGCACCTTCCACCTGGCCCTGCTCGCAGGGACAGAAACGCACGTGAGCAGCGGCGAGCCCCGGTTGGTGCCCCTGAGCCTGTGCTTCAGCATTCCCCCTTTTTTTTTTTTTTTTTTTGACAGGCAGAGTGGACAGTGAGAGAGAGAGACAGAGAGAAAGGTCTTCCTTTGCCGTTGGTTCACCCTCCAATGGCCGCCGCGGCCAGTGCACTGCGGCCAGCGCACCGCGCCGATCCGATGGCAGGAGCCAGGAGCCAGGTGCTTTTCCTGGTCTCCATGCGGGTGCAGGGCCCAAGCACTTGGGCCATCCTCCACTGCACTCCCTGGCCACAGCAGAGAGCTGGCCTGGAAGAGGGGCAACCGGGACAGAATCCGGCGCCCCGACCGGGACTAGAACCCGGTGTGCCGGCGCCGCAAGGTGGAGGATTAGCCTAGTGAGCCGCGGCGCCGGCTAGCATTCCCCTTTTACAGACGGAAACTGAGGCAGGAGAGAGGGCCGGTGGCTTCTGCAAGCTCGCAAGGCTGGCACCTGCCGGGGGGGGGGGGGACCTCAGCTCTCCCGCGCGGCTGGCTCAAGCCCTGGCTTTGTCCCGCAGAGCCTAAGCAACATCCGCGAGGCATCAGAGCTGCCCACCGCGGAGAGGATCGCGGAGTGCGACCAGGACATCACCGAGCTGTTCAACGCGCTCATGACCCTGGAGATGCAGCTGGCGGAGCAGCTGGAGGTGAGGCGGGCCGGGGGGATGGGCGGGCGCAGGTGCCACCTGGTCCCGCAGCTGCGCGCGCACCTGTGACCCGCAGACCACCCACCCACCCTGGGCGCGCGCCCCTGTTGCGCACTCGGCGCCTGCCAGCCCGGCGTCTGCTTTTCGTCCATTTAAAAAACTCAGACGGGAAGGGGTCCTTGCAGGGGAACTGAAGAGTGAGCCCCTTCCCACATCACCTTCTCCCCCACATCCTGGGAGAGCCCCGAGCCTCCTCCGTGGGGAAGGGTTTCTGATGCGACCTCAGGAGCGGGGCCGGGTGCCCACGAGACCAGGCGGGCCACCCCACCCCCACTCTCACGCGCGCGCACGCAACTTGGGGACCAGACCGAAGCACCTGCCGCTCAGCACGCGGTAGAAATGATACCGGATGGCTGCTGGAGCAGCCGGGCGAGCCTCGCGTGTTCCCCGGGAGGAGGAGCGCGGGCCCGGAGTGGGAAGGGATGTGACAATGACTGGAACCTCATTAGGGGCTGCCACGGCTGGGCCAAGAGGTAGCGCCGAATCGATACTCAAGTGATTCCTCCGCCGCTGGGGGATGGATTCCCCCCTTCCCGTCCCAGGCAGAGGCTGGCTCGCCCCCCAGCTGGGGACTTGCAAAGGCAGCTGAGCGCTGGCCGGCTGGCGGCCCTGGGGAGGGCTGGGCCGCGGCTCTCCCACGCAGTCCAGGCAGGGAGACCACGTTCCAACATCCACGTGTCTCCCGGAGCCCAGGCACTGCCCTATTTGTGTTACCAGGAAGCGGCTGGGCCTGCAGACCCGCGCTCGGCCCCCTCCCCCCTCCCCTGTGCAACTGCACCAGCTGCGGCCCACCGCGGATCAGGCGGGGCGGGGGGGGGTGTCCGCGCTCCAGAGGGAGCCAGCAGAAGTCCCCACGTAGGCCTCTGTGCCCTTCTAAGCGCAGGAAGCAACACTGATGGGGAGAGTTCTGGGGTAACAGCCAGCGCTCATGGCGGGGGGGGGGGGCACTCTGCTCAGCAGCCTGCAAAGCATTCTGTGGGGAACCCATTTCACAGATGAGGAAGTCGAGGCTCGGGGAGGTCAGGTGACTTTCCCAGAGTCACACACAGTGGTGGAGCTGGGACGCGGCCCCTGAGGGCTGCCTCCAGCGTTTGTCTGTTGAGTGTGTGTGTGTATGGGGGGGGGGGTTGAGAGGAGTCAGGCTGTGACAGGTGGGCCCGGCACAGGGCACCGACATGACACTTCGGAGGGTGCTGGCGATGAGTGAGTCGGGCCTGAGAGGGTGCGGTGGCTGGTGTGTGAGCGGGCAGGCGGCTGCTCGGTCCCCAGGGTGTTTATGCCGTGGTGCTGGGCGTCTGAAGACGCACAGTGACTCTGCGTTCTCATTTCCAGGAGACCATAAGCATGTTTGAGAGGAACATTGTCGACCTGGTGGGGCTCTTCATTGAGAACGTGCAAAGCCTATATCCTAGCTGCTGCGGCCCAGGGTAGGGAGGGCTGCCCTGGCCTCCAGGGGGAGTGAGGGCCAGGAAGGGTGAAGCAAACCCAGCAAGGACCCCTTGCCGGCAGCGTCTGCAGGGTCATGCCCTCACCCCTCCCACCCAGTGCCCTAAGCTCCTCCCAATCAGTATCTTAGGCACCTCCCACTCAGTGCCCTAGGCACCTCCCACCCAATGCCTTAAGCTCCTCCCACTCAGTGCCCTAGGCACCTCCCACCCAGTGTCTCAGAGACCTTCCACTCAGTGTCCTAAGCTCCTCCTACCCAGTGTCCTAGGCACCTCCCACTCAGCCCCCTAAGCTCCTCCTACCCAGTGTTTAGGCACCTCCCACCCTATGCCCTAAGCTCCTCCCACCCAGTACCCTAGGTACCTCCCACCCAGTGTCTTAGAGACCTTCCACTCAGTGCCCTAAGCTCCTCCCACTCAGTCCCCTAGGCACCTCCCACTCAGCCCCCTAAGCTCCTCCCACTCAGTCCCCTAGGCACCTCCGACCCAGTGTCTTAGAGACCTTCCACTCAGTGCCTTAAGCTCCTCCTACCCAGTCCCCTAGGCACCTCCCACTCAGCCCCTTAAGCTCCTCCTACCCAGTGTCTTAGGCACCTCCCACCCAGCCCCCTAAGCTCCTCCTACCCTGTGGGCAGTGAAGGCGATGAAGCCACCTTTGGCCCTGGCAGCCTGGCCCTGGCTGAGCCACTCGGCCTGCCATGCACCTGCTAGAGCCCCTACCCCCGCCCCGGCCGCCACCCCAGGGGCACAGGGCAGCCCCGGCCAGCTGTCCTGGGACTTTTGCTTGACTCCCGGCGGGACGATGGCGCAGTGTCGGGACCTGGAGAACCACCACCACGAGAAGCTGCTGGAGATCTCCATCAACACCCTGGAGAAGATGGTCAAGGGCGAGCCGGACGAGGACCTGCCCGACGACGTGCGAGCGGTGAGTGCGGCCGCGGGGGAGGGCCCCCCCCAGACAGGAAGCCCGCAGCAGGTGCCCGGTGGGGGCGCCGTCAGCCAAGGAGGGCGCGAGGAGGGGGTGGCGTCAGTTTTCCAGCAGGCCGGGGCTTCTGGAACTTTCTACAAGACACCACTACAAACGTGTCGCGTCTGAGGTGGCCCCCGCGTGCAGGTCGTCTTACTTTTAGCAGCACGGTTCCTGATACAACGGGACGTTCTCCCGCTTCCCACCGGCCCGGTCCAGGGATGGACGTGGGCAGGAAGCGAGAGGCAGCCCAGGCTCCCCGCTCCTTGCCCGGGGCCTGTGCACGGGTGGGCCCAGCTGCAGACACAGCCCTGGCCTGTGTATGTGTTTGGGACAAAGCCCAGGCTTTGACAGGAAGGGCCCGGGGCCTGGAAGGTGTCCCGGCATGCCTGCTGCTGGCATTCCACATTCTCAGCTTCTCTCCCCTGCCCTGCTGGTCACGCCAAGCCCAGTCACCGCCACCCTGTGCGTTCAGCCCCAGAAGAACCCTCTCAGGCTGCCCTCCAGCCTGTGACACTGTTGCCTGCTAATGGCTTCCTGTGGCTCCTAGATCAAGCTCTTCCTGCAGCCCACCACACGCCGATGACCGGGCCTGCCCTGCGTCAGCAACTGCCTCTCGCCCTTCTCATGCCCGGTTCCCAGTGCCCCGGCCTGAGCCAGTCCCATCTCCCGGGCAGCTGAGAGTCCAGCTCTCCGGTGTGCTCTTCCTGTGGTCTCTGCCCCTGAGACCCCAGCTCCAGCGTCCGCCCCTTGGAGGAGACACCCTCAGGGTCTCTGTCTTGCATTGCCATCCCTCGCTGTCTGGTGTAGGTGGGTCTCCCTCTGTCTGTCTCTCTGTGCAGGCAGCAGGGCACGGGGCACAGCATGGAAGCCGGGAGGCATCCCCAGATGGTGCAGGTGTGTGCACCACGCCCTCCTCTGTCACGTGCTCGGCTGATTCCTGCAGACACAGCCTCTGTCCCACGGTCCCAGACAGACAGACAGACAGACGCCCGACAGCATGGGGGACAGGGCTTCTCTGTCCCCGGCTTTGCCTCTCTCAGCCACGAACCACAGCTGAATGGTGCTGTGTGTTGTTGATGGCGGTGTTTTTAAGATTTATTTCTTGATTTGAAAGTCAGAGTTACACAGAGAGGGAGAGACAGAGAGTAAGATCGTCTATCCACTGGTTCACTCTCCAAGTGGTCGCAATGGCCAGGGCTGGGCCAGGAGCCTGGAACTCCATCCGGGTCTCCCACGTGGGTGCAGGGGCCCCAGCACTTGGGCCATCTGCTGATGCTTTTCCCAGGCCCTAGCAGGGAGCTGGATCAGAAGAGGAGCAGCCGGGACTCGAACTGGCGCCCACAGGTTATACTGGCACTGCAGGTAGCGGCTTTGCCTGCTACGCCACAGTGTTAACCCCAGCCGACTGCTGTGGGCCAGCAGAGGAGAGTGCCACCCTCCTGGAGCCGGGAGGCAAGGCTGCCCCAGAGAGAGCCCGCTCTGGAATCGTCCACACAGCAATGCCGACCGCCACGCCCCGCCGCAGCTCTGTGACACCCAGTGGGTACAGGACAGACAGGTGCTCGCTCCCACGGCCGCAACACTGCCAGAAACATGGGTCCCGGAGGCCGAGGGCTGAGAACCAGGCCGGGCTGGTGCTTCCGGTGGCCAGCCCCCCTTCCCACCCATCTACCGCCGGCTCATGAGGCCTGGGAACCCTGGGGTGGCACCTGCTGACCGAGGCAGCCGGCAGTGCAGAGCCCCCCCCCCGAGGGCCCCATGATCCGTGTCACTCACTGCACCCACAGAGGTGCTTCGGTAGGCACCTTGAAAACTGTCACTTTTGGGAGCATTTTGGATTTACGAATCCCCCCCCACACACACACACATACACATACTGGGGATGTTCAAACTGGTAAAGTCTATGCAAATGATATTTCAAGAATCTCAAAAAAAAAAAAAAAAGCTTCAAAACTGGAAGCACTTCCGGCCTGGGCACTTTTGCATGGGGCATACCCGACCTGTCTATCACCCTTGTTTACAGATGAGGGACAGCAGGTGCACCTGGGGCTGGCAGAGGTCGGGCGTACTGGCCGAGGTGCCAGAGCTTTCAAGGACCAGGCTCTAGGGTGACTTAAGCAGAGCCTGGGCTGTTGTCACTGTAGAGCCACCATGGGGACCCTCACTGTGGACTCCAGTTGGGGGGGAGGCGTCCAGGCGCTGGACTTGACCCCACAGGCCACTTGACCTCAAGTGAAACTGCACTTTTTTTTTGTTTTGTTTTTGAAAGAGTTAGAGAAGGAGAGGCAGAGAGAGAGAGAGAGAGAGAGAGAGAGAGAGAGAGAGAGAGGTCTTCTATCCGCTGGTTCACTCCCCAATTGGCCACAACTGCTGGAGCTGCGCTGATCTGAAGCCAGGAGTCAGGAGCTTCTTCCAGGTCTCCCATGCAGGTGCAGGGGCCCAAGCACTTGGCCATCTTCCACTGCTTTCCCAGGCCACAGCAGAGAGCTGGATCAGAAGTGGAGCAGCCAGGACTCAAACTGGCGCCCATGTGGGATGTGGACACTGCAGGGGGCGGCTTTACCCACTACACCACAGCTCCAGCCCGACCCCAAGATTTTGCAACAATGTCCACTGTGCAAAAATTGAGCTCCTCCTACCTGGTGATGAGCGCCACCCGGTGGAGTCCCATGGATGAGGCCGTCTCTCAAGAAGGGATTTGTGTTCCTAGGGCTAGACTCGCCTGGAGCTGGCGGCCAGGGAGGGCCCAAGTGACTGCAGGCCTGAGGAGCCCCAGCCGGGCCCAGGAGGCTGCCTCCCTCCCCTGGCACAAGTCCCTGCCCCATCAGGCTGAGCGGCTCCTTTGTGGGTGGGGGTGAGGACTTGTGGGGTCCTGGGCGCCCTGGGGTGGGAGATGGATAGGATGACCTGATTGATTGCCGGCACCACAGGGGCTCTCCGGGGTGGGGGTGGGGTACCAGCTCTCAGAAGCGCCCCTGAGCAGTGGCTTGGGAAGACATGTATCTGCACAGCCGTGAGACCCAGACAGAGGGGGGGTGGCACAGCAGTGGCCCCTGCCTCGCCCTGGAACTCTGCAGCAGCTGCAGGGGAGTCTGGAACAGTCTCTCCGTAAGAACTACTCCTGGGCTGCTGTGGGTACGGGGGCATACTGGAGACCGGGGGGTGGGGCAGAGGAGGGGCGTGTCCAGCTCCCAGGGCACAGGATACCAGGACAGGCTCAGAGCCCCAGCGGGGCCTGCTGCTGCTCTACCTCGCAAGCAGGTTTTGGCGGGAGGAGCCAGGCCCTCCCTAACAACGCAGACTGTCTCGCAGGGGTGGGAAGGGCTGGCCCACAAAGGGGGCTGGCACTATGGTGTAATGGGCTAAGCCTCCACCTGCAACACTGGCATCCCATAGGGGCGCCGGTTCGAGTCCCAGCTGCTCCATTTCCAGTCCAGTTCTCTGCTAATGCACCTGGGAAAGCAGCAGAGGATGGCCCGAGTGCTTAGGCCCCTACTACCCACATGGGTGACCTTGGCTCCTGGCTTCGGACCGGCCCAGCTCTGGCCATTGCAGCCATTTGGGGAGTGAACAAGCAGATGGAAAACCATCCTCCACCCCCACCACCCACCTCTGCCTTTCAAATAGATGTTTAAAAAAATAACAATAATTCCAGTATGAGCAGCAGAGGCCAGCCCGATCCCAAGCACAGCACAGTCCAGGAGAGAACAGAAGTGGCCGCCCCCTCCAGGTCACCTGGAGACCAGAACTGACAGCTCCCATTCCTACCTAACCGCCTTGGTCCAGGCTGCCTTCGTTGGCCCCTTACAAACGGCACGCAGGCCATGGTATCCAAGCAGGCTGCCGGCCGGGCGCATGGCCTCTCCAGAGCCCCTCTCTGCGCTCGGGCTCCGGGGGAGACCCATCGCTCCGCCTGGCTTCAGAGGGCAGCCACGACGACCCACTTCCCAGGGTGAAGGAGGAGCCGGGAGGACGGATCGACGCGCTGGCGGCTATTTCTAGAATAACCAGGACGCCCACTTCTGAGCCCTTGCCTGAGGCTCTTGGTGGGCAGATGGCACACTTGTTCTTTTTTCATTTTCATGTGAAAGGCAGAGACAGAGAGAGAGCAAGAGAGGGAAACGGTGGGGTGATCAGTATACTGGAGCACTCCCCGCGAAGACCCACGACTGGGGCTGGGCCAGGCCAAAGCCGCGAGCCCAGGATTCGATTGGGGTCTCCCACGTGGGTGGCAGGGACCCGGGTCCCTGAGCCACCTCTGTCCTCCCAGGACGCACGGGCAGCAGCCGGGAGCTGGATGGAAGGCAGGGTAGGCAGGACTTGAACCAGGCGCTCCAGTATGGAAACATGGGCATCCCAAGCGATGACGTAACTGCTGCGCCAGACGCCTGCCCTGAGATTGTATGTCTTTTTTTTTTTTGGCCAGGCAGAGTTAGACAGTGAGAGAGAGAGACAAACACAGAGAGAGTTATAGACAGTGAGAGACAGAGAGAAAGGTCTTCCTTCTGTTGGTTCACCTCCTAAATGGCCACTACAGCCGCACTGCGCCAATCCGAAGCCAGGAGCCAGGTGCTTCCTCCTGATCTCCCATGCGGGTGCAGGGCCCAAGCACTTGGGCCATCCTCCACTGCCTTCCTGGGCCACAGCAGAGAGCTGGACTGGAAGAGGGGCAACCGGGACTAGAACCCGGGGTGCCGGCGCCACAGGCGGAGGATTAGCCAAGTGAGCCACGGCACCGGCGATTGTCATTGAACCCTTGTTGCCACCTGGCATGGCTTTCTGACATACAGAGAAGGAACCTGGTCACTTCCTCTTATTTCTCTCCCCGACTGTGCTATCTGGGTCCAGATGCCCCATGCCCCATGGCAGCTGACCTGGCCCCCCAACCCCTGGTCCCCCCGATGTGGCACGGTGCAGAAAACCAGCACCCCAGAAGTTAGCATGCACTCTGAGAAGGAGCCGTGGCCAGACCAGTCAGGGAGGCGAGACAGACAAGGTGAAAACGGTTTCTGTCCCACCAGACTCTGCCGAGACCCAGAACCCCTTGGGCCTGGGGAATCTTCAGGAGCAGCCCGGGATGTGCCGGTTTTCGCAAATGCATCTGACCTGTCTGGCCAGAGTATTTTTTGCAGAAACAGTGACATCTCAGGGGCTGGCGCTGTGGTGTAGCAGGTAAAGCCACCACCTGCAGTGCCAGCATCCCATATGGGTGCCGGTTCGAGACCCGGCTGCTCCACTTCTGATCCAGCTCTCTGCTATGGACTGGGAAAGCAGTAGAAGATGGCCCAAGTCCTTGGGCCCCTGCACCCGTGTGGGAGACCTGGAAGAAGCTCCTGGCTCCAGCTTTCCAATCAGTGCAGCTCTGGCTGTTGCAGCCAGTTGGAGGGTGAACCAGTGAATGGAAGACCTCTCTCTCCCTCTCCTCTCTCTGTGTAACTCTTTCAAATAAATTAAAAAAAAAAAAATTAGGTGCAGCTGGGCCAAGATGAAGCCCAGAGCGCCCTCTGGGTCTCCCCCGTGGGTGGCAGGGGCCCAAGCACTTGGGCCACCCTCCACTACCTTCCTCGGCACATCAGCACGGAGCTGCATTGGAATCTGGGATCCTGGGACTGACACCAGCACCCCGACATGAGATGCAGAGCCGTAACATGCTGTGTCTTAAATTTTTATTGACTTGCTGGGCAGGGAAACGGAGATTTCCTATTCGCTGGTTTATACCCCAACAACAGCCCAGGTCGGGCCAGGCCGAGGCTGGCGGCCAGGAGGAACTCAGTCCAGATCTCCCCCGTGGGTGGCGGGCACCCGACGACTGGAGCCGTCACTGCTGCCTCCCAGGGTCTGCCTCAGCAGGAAGTTGGGGTCAGGAGCGCTGCCCGGCACGGAGGATATGGGATGCAGGTGTCCCTAGCAGTGTCTTCTCTGCGACACCAAATGCCAGCCCCTTGGCAGCTTTTCGTAAGGCAAAACCAAGGTCAGGAGCAAGGGCAGGCAAGAGGAGACCCCTCCTGGACTCCCAAGTGTGTTGCTGTGGACGTGAGAGGCAGTGTAGCCTAACTGCGGGCAAGCACCCGCGGCTTTGGGCTCCCGCTGTCCTCCGCCTGCCACCAGCGGTCTCCACCTGGCTGACAGAGGTTTGGGGCAGGTGAGCCTTGTCGGTGCCCGAGGGAGGGGAGCATCATGGGAACAGGTGTGCTGAGCGAGGTTGCCCTGGTAGCCAGGGAGGGTGCGGGGTACCACCTGCTGGTGCCCGGGGCAGCCGAGGCAGGGCTGGGGGACCCTTCGGTGGGCTCGGAGCAGCGTGCTGATCCCCCCTCCCCACCCCCCCAGCTGTTCGTGGACAAGGACACGATCGTTAACGCCGTCGGGGCCTCGCACGACATTCACCTGCTGAAGATTGACAACCGAGAGGACGAGCTGGTGACCAGGATCAACTCCTGGTGCACGCAACTGGTGGACAAGGTGAGCTCGCGCGGGGCCGGCGCTGGACCCCTCCCACCCCCACCCCACCCCCACCGCCGCGAGGGCTGCGGCTAACAGGGGTCTGACGGAGGGCGCTGGGGTTCGGTTTCACTCCTCAGATTCACAGGGATGAGATCACGCGGAACCGCAAGCGGGTGCGGGAGATCAATCAATATATCGACCACGCGCAGAGAGAGCTGGAGAGCCTGGAGAGCCCCGACATGGACTAGCGGCCTCGGCGGCCCCAGCCGGCGGCAGCGCACATGCGCCCCCGGCTGTCCCAGGACGGCCCCGGGGCTGGGGGGGAGGGGGTCTCAGCCCCCTCGCACCTGTCTTTCCCCTGCTCGTGGGAAAACATCCAGATACGGAGAGAAATAAACGCCCGAGCCGCCCTTCCCCTGTGCTTTCAAACCCGAGTCCACGTTCGTGTATGAATGGGAGGAAGAGGCTGGGGCCTGGGCGGGGCCGGCGTCGGCTGCCCCTGGGACCCGGGCACCGCCCGTGCGGGCTGCAGGTCGGGGGGCCGAGCCCGAGGCCCGTGGGTGCTGCGGAGCCAGGCCTGCAGGAGACGCTGCAGCTGCCCCCAGTGTTGGGTGCCGGGGCCAAGCCGCCCAGCTGGGCGCTGTGGCTCCTGTTCACCCCTGCAGGAGCGGGTGCCGCCGACCATGCTTCTCTCTGAGCGGGGGTGGGCAGAGTGGCCTATTTTACAACACCGACAGTGCCTTCCCCCCCGGGGTGTCCTGGGGTCCCAGGAGACAGCGCGTGGGAAGCAGGGATGAGCAGCTGGGAGGACATTCAGCCGGAGGAAGCCTGGGCTCGTCCCACTGCCTGTTCCCGGGGCCACGGAGGCTTCTGGGCTCCCGTGGGGAGGCTGAGCGCACACACCCACGCTCGGTGACCGTGCTGGCCCGCTGGGCTGTTTCCAGAGTGAGGGGTCGCTCTCTCCAGAACAGTAAGAAGCGAGCAGCTTGGCCCGAGGGGGCGCCCTTCCACAGGCGGCCTCGTCACAGCCAGGGACACACGCAGCCTGCAGCTCCCCTGCTGCTCCATCTCGGGACCCCGAGCTGCGGCGGGGGAGACCTGGGGGCACCACACACTGCCAGTGCAAAGGGCTATTTTAATAAAGTTAGGGTCGAGGGGAAGTCTCTCGCCCAGTCTCTCGGCCCCACCCCTCCGTCACCGCTGGCCAGCCCGCGGCACCCCGAGTCGGCTGCAGTCCTGGGGTGACTCGGGGAGGATGTGCAGGCCGGGCTGGGGGGATGGGGGCTGTGGCCGTGCAGCCTCTGTCCTGCCCCCCCGCCCCTGGACGCCCGGCCTCACTCCTGCAGGAGTTTGTGCTTGACCGTGGAGCTCTGGGAGCAGAGGTGGATGAAGAGGGTGCCGGCGGCCGTGCGGGCTCGCAGCTCCTGCAGCTCGTAGTCGTGGGCCCACTCCACGTTGCCCCACTTCTGGATCTGAGGAGGAGGAGAGCAGCCGCTGACGGGCGCCTGGCCGGGTCCATCACGTGGGAGACCGGCGTGGCTGAGGGGCGCTGGGGGAGGACCCCCCCGTCACCCACTCCTGTGGATGGCCGGAGCAGGCGACCCTCCCTGTGTGGTCTAGGAACTGCGTGTAGGCCCGGGCCGGCGGTGGCTGCCCACGGCTGGGCGGGCTGGGCACCCACACCACCCATGGATCTCCTGGGAGGGCACCCAGCCCGCCTGCAGCCCCTGCTCCCAGGACCCCGGCGTGGAGTGGCCTGTGACTGAGCGCTCCTCGGACACACGACGTGGCCGTCTGAACATCTCTGACTCCAAACTGGCCTGTGGGCTCATCCCTGGCCAGGGCCCGGCAGGCCAGGCCGGCTGCTGCCCCCGCTCGCCCAGGGACCTGGACTCTGCCACACCACACGAGCTGGCTCCCCCAGCCACTCCCCTCCCCATTCCTGTGCGGTGGGTCCTGGCATCCAGAGTACCCAGCATGCTCCGCCAGGCGCAGGCAGTGCCTGTCCCCGAGGCTCTCCTGAGCGGCCGGGGGAGGGGTGCACGGTACAGGAAGGCATTTCTCTGTCTAGTCCTCAGGGCAGCCGAGGTTGGAGGCACGGCTGCAAGACGGCAACCCCGAGCCCGCGAACGCAGCAGCCCCTGCCGGGAAGAGACTCGGGGTGGGCAGGCTTGGCCAAAGCAGGGGCTGAGTCAGGCCTGGATGGCGTGGTGATCACCCACAGGCAGCCAGCAGCCCTCCAACCCGCTCCCACAGGTCCAAGAGGGACAGCCTTGTGACTCAGGGGCCCCCTGTGTAGAATGGGCACCCGCACAGCCCCCAGCTGGCCGGGCTGTGCACAAGAGGAGGTGGGGGCACTTCCTGTGCCTGCCAGTGCCTCTGACGGGCCTTATTCTGGTGGCTGGACTTACTCGACGGCAACACAGGCCAGGGTTAGGTGAACGTGCGGTGCCCCTCCCCGCCGGGCCGCGGCCCCTCACCTGGTACTCCTCCTCCAGGCGCGACAGCAGCACGGCCTGCTCCACCGTCAGGTGCAGGTCGGTCAGGCCCAAGGTCAGCACCATGGACTTGAGCTGGGTCACCACGAACTCGATCCCTGCGGGGCCGCGAGCGGAGTCAGGCCCACGCCCTCAGGCAGCCCCTGCACCCCTGAGCAGGGAAAGGGAGGGGGAGAGTGTGCTGCACCCTTGGGGTCCGCGCCCTCTTCCCTGGCGTCCTCCTCCACCCAGCCTGGCCAACTAGAGCAGCCCCGCCCCACAGCCCCGCAGCGGGTTCCCAAAGGGCTTGTAACTGCAGACATCGGCTGGAGAGCCAAGCCCCGCTTTCTTGCTAGGAGGCGCGGAGCTGTGTGGACGGCCAGCTCCCAGACATTCCCCCCACCCGGGCCCCACCCCTCACTCGGGGTGCCGAGTGTGTGTCACCCGCCCACAGGAAGCTGCGCACGCGCTCTCCGGGCACACCTTGGAGGGCCCACATGTTGTAGGACGCCAGGTGGTTGGCCAGCACCTCGTGAGTCCTGGCGGGGATGCTGGGTCCCATGATACTGGTGGAGGAGCCGATCTCCACGCCGTACCTGCAAGGAGAAGGCTTAAAGCCTGCCCGAGACCTGTGTGGAGTTTCTGTCTCCTGACTCTGGCCTGGCTCAGCCTTGGCTGTTGCAGGCATTTGGGGAGTGAACCAGCAGTGAGACCCTTTTTATCTTGTCTTGCTACATTTCAAATAAATAATTTTTAAAAATACATCAAATTAATTTTTTTTAAATACAGCATGGGATACTTGTTTTTCAAATATTTTAAAAGCCTTTTAGGGTGGCCGGCACCGCGGCTCACTAGGCTAATCCTCCACCTGGCGGCGCCGGCACACCGGGTTCTAGTCCCGGTCGGGGTGCCGGATTCTGTCCTGGTTGCCCCTCTTCCAGGCCAGCTCTCTGCTGTGGCCAGGGAGTGCAGTGGAGGATGGCCCAAGTGCTTGGGCCCTGCACCCCATGGGAGACCAGGAGAAGCACCTGGCTCCTGCCTTCGGATCAGTGCAGTGCGCCTGCCACAGCAGCCGTTGGAAGGTGAACCAACGGCAAAGGAAGACCTTTCTCTCTGTCTCTCTCTCTCTCACTATCCACTCTGCCTGTCAAAAAAAAAAAAAAAAAAAAAAAGCCTTTTAGGGTGGCCAGAGCCGTGGCATAGTGGGTAAAGCCGCCGCTTGCAGTGCTGGCATCCCATGTGGGCACCAGTTCGAGTCCTGGCTGCTCCACCTCTGATCCAGCTCTCTGCTGTGGCCTGGGAAAGCAGTAGAAGATGGCCCAAGCGCTTGGGCCTCTGCACCCGCATGGGAGACCCAGAAGAAGCTCCTGGCTCCGGGCTTCAGATCGGCACAGCTCTAGCCATCATGGCCATTTGTAGAGTGAACCAGAAGATGGAAGACCTCTCTCTCTCTCTCTCTGCCTCTTCACTCCACCTTTCAAATAAATAAATCTTTAAAAGAAAAAAAAAAAAAAAGCTCTTCCCATTAAGGAAGACGCTGGGTATCAGCAACTCCTTGAACCCTGCGCCCACGGACGTGACCCGTGACGCATGAGCAGCGCCCGACCCTCTCCATGTGCGTGTGTCCTACGCGCTGTTCCACCACTCTGCCTGACACTGCAGTCGTGGTGATGAAGAGAAGAATGAAAAGTGTCCCCCAAATCTGCGCATTAAGTGTGGGCTCGGCACTGAACGCACCCACTCCTGGGGTCCTCCCCACACCACCGGCCCCACTCGCAGACGAGGAAACTGAAGCTGGACGGACTCAGTGGCCCAGAGGCACACGGCTCCCGCTCACGGTCACGGAGCTGGCGCGCAGACCGGCACCGCTGCCCTGCTCCTGCCCCTCCCGGAGGGCGCCGGACTGGCCCTGCGCCTGCTGCGGGCTCGCTGAACGTGTCTCCCAAGGGACCGCTGTTCTGCAAGGCGGGCGGTCTCGGAACGCCCGAGGGGAGCCGGGCCCCAAGGGCGCCCTGAGCTCCGAACGCTCGGGGCGCTGGCGGTGTGGTACCAGCCATGCCTCCACGGCCTGCCCGGGCCTGCCGGTCTGTGCCACCTCTTACCTGTTCTCAGCCCACTCTATAACTGGATCCCATTCATTCTTTTGGAGCTCCACCAAGGTCTCGGGCTCTTCCACCCTGTAGCTAATTCATGGCAAAAACCACCTTCATTAATGGAAAAGTACAATTCTTTCATTCGGTGACCGCAAAGGACCACAAAGGGGGAGGGCACAGGCTGCTCCGCCCTGGCCCCGCCCCCCAGCCCTGCAAGGCTCTCCCCTAAAGTGGCAGTCCTGGGGCCAGCGGCAGCGGCAGCACCTGGGAGCCCGTGAGAAATGCATGTTCCCAGGCCACACACCCCACCCCACCCATCTACAGAAACCGGACCCTCTGGGGCGAGAGCCACAGCACGCAGGCTGAGCCCCGGCCCGGTCGCTGCCGCCTTCCCAGAGACGCACACGAATGGCCCGTTGCCTTCTCAGGAGCCCGCCCCCCTCTCGGTGTGGACACACAGTCCTCAAGGCCAGGCTGTGGCCCTCGCGCTGACCGAGAGACACGGAGACCCAGCTGGCTAAGGGGGAGCCGGGCTGCAGGGGTGTCACGGGACCGCAACCCAGGTGGGCGCCGTGGAAAGCCATGGTCTCGCGCAAGGGAGAGGAGGAGAGAGGCCGTGCGTGTGCAGAACAGCGGGCCCCTCCCCACCCACCAGGGCCCCCGGGACCTGCTACCGCCAGGGCGTCACTTACCAGATGGTGTCAGTGTCCAGAAACTTGATGGCCGCTCGGATCAGCTGGTCCTTGCTCCGCTGGGTCGGGTTGTCCAAGGACGTGTTGCACAGGGTGGTCTGCGGGAAGAGGTGGGTGAGGGGAGGGGTCGGCCGTCAGCACCGGCTGGGCTCGGCCGAAAGCCGGGTGCAGGGCAGCAGGGCGGGGAGCCCTGGAATGGCGGGGACTGTGCTCCCGTGTGCCGGGGCAGCTGTGGGATGCTCGCAGCAGCGCGGTGGGCCTCCCCGAGGTCTCGGGATTCATTGATTTACAGAACGAGAGAAGTGACAGCGGGAGAGATCCTCCACCCGCTAGTTCACCCCCAGATGAAAGACTGCTCTCTGTGTCTGTCCCTCTCTCTGTAGCTCTGACTTTTAAAATAAATAAAAATTTAAAAACAAAGTACCTATCTAATTTAATCCCCATGACAAAGCTCTGGAGTAGGTACAATTATCATACCCATTTCACAGATGTAAGAGACTGAGGCCCGGGGCGGTCAGACACAGTGAATAAGACCCGCAGGCAGGAACGGGACACAGATCTGACAGAACGGCTTTTCCAGCGGGCGCCCTTAGCACACAGGCAGCGGGGATGCTGACATCCAGGCCGCACCCACACTGGTTCTGCAGATCTGCCTGGACAGTAAGAGGTTGCTCAGTGCTCTGTCTGCGGCCCTGGTCGCCCCCGGCTCATCTGCTGGCCAAGGAGCAGGCTGGCCCCTCAACAGGACGCCCTCCGGGTTGGTAGGCCAGGGTGGGAGCACCATCCTCAGGCGGGGTGCCCCCTGCGCTGACCATAGCTCCCTGAGGTGGGTGCTCTTCACCCACCTTTTAGAGGCGGGGGGCCCAGGGCCGAGCAAGCGGCAGCCCCTTCCCCAGGGTCACCGTCAGGGAGCCCCTTGCCCAGGGTCACCGTCAGGCAGCTGCGGGCTGGACCTGGGGGCCTCAAGCAGCCCCCTCGGTGGGCACGGGTGGGGCTGGCACTATGGGAGCCTTCCTGCCCCTGCTGCCTTTAGCCAGGATTTACTGAGTGCCAATGAGGCTTCCCGCCAGGGGCTGGCTGTCGCTGGTTAAGAGTGCAAGGGACGTGGCCCCTGCCCTTCTTTCGCTCATCGGGCAGCAGGGGAGACAGACAGGACCTGTGCAGACGCCAAAAAAAAAAAAAAAAAAAAAGCAACAGCGACAACCCGGATGCAGGACGAGCCGCCGTGACAGAGAAGAGGGCCGGGCAGCCGGCAGAGGTGACGAATGTCCGAATGTCCTCAGACCAGAGCTGGCCATGCGAGGGGCCACGCAAGGGACTGCGGTGGCTAGGCCGCTGAGGAGAGAGCCTGGTGAGACGTGCGGCTGTCCTGGGCAGGCCGGAGCCCTCCCACCCCCACCCCCGGACCCTGCCAGGACGTGGAAGGGAGCCCCGGGCTTGTTACCAGGTGCATGGTGTAGGACTTGATGGTGTCCTGCTGGGACTCCCACTCGGTGGCCACGGCAATGGCCAGGGCCTCGCTGGGCACAGTGAAGAGCTTGGCCTGGGGCGTCTTCAGCTTCCTGTGGTCCAGGTTTATCTCAAAGCCACCTCGGGACAGCAAATGAAGGCCTCTCAGGGGTCGTCACGGGGCAGCGGGGGCCGAGCCTGTATTTGGCCGGAGTCCCTTTACGGAAACGCGTAGGGACGAAAGCGCAAAGGACAATCCCGCCACTGAAGTGGCAGCGGATAAAGAAAAAAATAAAACAAGCAAGCAAACAAGCAAGCAAAGGAGCCCGCGCTGCTGGCCGTCCACGCTCAAGAGCTCAGACACTCACCTTCGCCCTGGCTGATGCTCACATTCTGGTAAAACCTCTTCCTCTCTGTAAGAGACGATTGCTTCATTAAGGCAGTTGAAACCACACTGCCGCGGCTCTGGGGGCCCCCGCCCTGTGTGTGCAGACGGCTCGCTAGCGTGGATGGATTTTGGGCCACCCCCACGGCCGCCCACGCCCCGCACACATCCCAGACTGGGTGAAAGTCATAGACCCATTTCGGGCAAGACTCTGGGCCTCTCAGGAGAAGCCAGTGTGTGCGTGTGCAGTGCACGTGTGTGTGTGCACGCGTGTGTGGTGTGTGGGCAGGAGGTAGAGCTCCCAGGAGCGCCTCCCACCCCCTCTCTCCAATTAATTAACCTAATTAACCGGCTTGCACATCTATTCAGCAGGAACTCCAAACCTTTGCTTTAAGAAGGGGAAGAAAAAAAATCAGTGTTCATCATTTTCTTTTGAAAACAACTTGAATAATATCTTGGACGATGCTGTAAACACATACTTCTTTACCCTGCAAGGATTAAAACCTAAGGCCTGGCCCCGGCGCTGTGGCGTAGCAGGTAAAGCCACTGCCTGCAGTGCTGGCATCCCATATGGGCACTGGTTCAAGTCCCGGCTGCTCCACTTCTGGTCCAGCTCTCTGCTATGGCCTGGGAAAGCAGTGGAAGATGGCCCAAGATGAACCCCTGCACCTGCGTGGGAGACCTGGAGGAAGCTCCTGGCTCCTGGCTTCAGATCAGCTCAGCTCTGGCTGTTGTGGCCATTTAGGGAGTGAACCAGCGGATGGAAGATGTCTGTCTTTTTGTCTCTCCCTCTCTGTAACTCTGTCTTTCAAATAAATAAATAAATAAATCTTTACAGAAAATGGCAATGTAGTGTGTGGAGGAAAAGGAGATCCCTTAGTTTGCTCTCAAGCTTTAAAAAGGGCAATGTTAAGTTAAACTCATCCAAACAGACTCTGAAGATTCAAAGGCCCTGCCGTGTGCATCCTGGGCCCAGGACGATGGGCAGAGGGCGTGGGTTTCTCGCCAGACACAGGGTTCCCATGTTTCCACGCCACACCGGTGTCACTCCTGTTAAAGACAGGAAGCCGGGGTGGGTGTTTGGTGGGCACTTGAACGTCACACAGGACGGCGGCATCCACGTCAGGGTGCCTGGGTCACGAGTCCCGGCTCCCTGCCTCAGTGCAGCCTGGGAGGCAGGAGGCGATGGCCCAAGCGGCTGGGTCCCTGCACCCACGGGGGAGACCCGGCCTGCGTCCCAGGCTGCTGGCTTCAGCCCGGCACGGCCATGCATGCTGCAGGCAGTGCAGACTGGGGGGGCAGCAGACGGGGGTCTCTGTCTCTCTGCTTTCCCGTAGAGTAAGGACGGGGACCCCGTGTCCCCAACCAACTAAGCAGCTTCCTGCTAATGGCCTGGAAACCTAGCAGCCGCCAGTGTCCAGGCTGGCCTTCTGTTTGGACCGGCCCAAAGTCTCAGGAACTACAACTCCCACAGTGCACCAGGAAGAGGAAGTGCCGGTCTCAGCGCAGCCCCAGCGCCTTTATCCTTTAAAACAGTGCCATCTGGTGGCCGCCTCTGTTGTCTGCACCCCTAGGGGCAGCTGTATTTCTAGGTAGCAAAATCTCCAGGCGAGATAACATAAAGAACCCTTAACAAATCCACAATAGAAAGACAACCCAATTAAAAAATGGAAGAGGGATTTTAAAATAGACATTTTTCTCAAAGAAAATATACACGTGGCCGAGAAGCACGTGCAAACACACGTGAGGTCATTCACAAGTAGGGAGATGCAAACCAAGACCACAGGTGGAGATCCCGCCTCACGCCCTGTCCCATAGCTGTTGTCAAAAAGACCTGGGCAGCTGTTTAGTGTACAGGCTGAGACACCACGTCCCCCGTCAGAGTGCCCCGATTTGACACCTGATTCGTTCCCGACTCCAGCTTAGTGCAGACCCCGGGAAGCAGGGGTGATGGCTCACGCAACTGCGTTCCCACCACCAGCTCTGGGCTTTCTGCTTTTTAAAGATTTTTATTTATTTGAAAGGCAGGGTTGCAGAGAGGCAGAGGGAGAGAGAGGTCTTCCATCCGCTGGTTCACTCCACAAATGGCTACAACAGCCGGAGCTGCACCCATCCAAAGCCAGGAGCCAGGAGCTTCCTCCGGGTCTCCCATGTGGGTGCAGGGGCCCAAGCCCTTAGGCCATCCTCTACTGCTTTCCCAGGTCATAGCAGAGAGCTGGATGGGAAGAGGAGCAGCTGGGACTAGAACCGGCACCCATATAGGATGGTGGTGCGGCAGGTGGAGGATTAACCTACAGCACCACATCGCCAGCCCCGAATAAACATTTTAAAAATAGCAGTAACTGTTGGCAAGGATGTGGAGCAATCAATCCCCACGTATTGCTGCCGGGGCCTGTGACCCAGCGCAGCCCCCGTCGGGAGAAAGTTAATGTCACCATCTGACCCGGCAGTTCCAGGGCCCACAGAAAACCTGCACGCACAGGGCGGGTGCCTGGCACGGCAGCGTAGATGGCTGCTGGCACACCCACACCCTGGATCAGAGCTGCCCATTCGAGCCCCAGCTACTCTGCTTCCAATCCAGCTTCCCGCCAGTGTGCTGGAGGCGGAGGCTCATGGCTCAGGAGTTTGCTTCCTTGTCACTCCTGTGGAGAGACTGGGGTGGAGTCCCTGGGCTCCTGGGCTCAGCCCTGGCCGTTGTGGGCCTTTGGTGAGTGGGAGACCTCTGTCTGTCTCTGCCTTTCAGACAGAATGAAAATACAATTTTTTGAAAAGTGTACACAAATGTCAACAGCAAAATTATTCATAATAGGCAAAAAGTAGAACCAATCCAAATGCCTTATCAGTGAATGAACGGATAAAATGAAATACAGTCCATGTACACAGTGGAACATCAAGTGACAAAAAGTAATGGAGGCGTAGCAGATTAAAATGCCACCTGCAGTGCTAACATCCCACATGGGAACTGGTTCTAGTCCCGGCTGCTCCTCTTCCGATCCAGCTCTCTGCTATGACCTGGGAAGGCAGTAGAAGATGGCCCAAGGACTTGGGCCCCTGCACCCACGTGGGAGACCTGGAGGAAGCTCCTGGTTCCAGATCAGCACAGCTTCAGCCATTGCAGTCATCTGGGGAGTGAACCAGTTCGTGGAAGACCTCTCTTCTCTCTCTCCCTCTGTAACTCTGCCTTTCAAATCAATCAATCAATCTTTAAAGAACCAAAAGTACGAATACTTGATACGACCTTAAAGACGAAGGCAAAAAAGAGACAAGTGGGGGTCCCATCAAACTAAAAACCCTCTTACAGCAGTGCAACAGTCAATCAACAGAGCGAAGGCACAACCCACAGAACAGGAGAAAATATTCACAAACTCTGCCCCTGACGAGGGGGCACAAAGAAGCAATTTCAGCCCAAAAACAGCACCCAAAGGAGCCAGAGAGAGAGCAAGAGCTGTACACAGACACCCCTCGAAGGAGGACACACAGATGCCCAAAGGGACCCGAGCAAAGGCTCAGCACGGCGAATCGCCACGGGAGCGCAGAGCCAGCCCGGGGAGAGAGCGTCTCCCTTGTCAGGTGCAGGAGATAACGCACACCAGCTAGGAGGTGAGGGAGGGCACCCTCGGAGGCTGCGGGTGGGAATCTGCGCAGTCGCGGTGCAAGGCAACACAAAGGCTTCTCCAGAAACTACAGCTAGAACCACCACAGGTGGCCGGCGCCATGGCAGAGTGGGTGAGGCTGCTGCCCGCAGCGCCGGCATCCCATATGGGCACCAGATCAAGTCCTGCTGCTCCACTTCCCATCCAGCTCTCTGCTGTGGCCTGGGAAAGCAGTAGAAGATGGCCCAAGTGCTTGGGGCCCTGCACCCGCGAGGGAGACCTGGAGGAAGCTCCTGACTCCTGGCTTCAAATCGGCTCAGCTCAGCCACTGTGGCCAATTGGAGAGTGAACCAGAGAATGGAAGACCTGCCCTCTCTCTCTCTGCCTCTGCTTCTCTCTCTGTGTAACTGTGACATTCAAATAAATAAATACATCTTTAAAAAAAAAAAAGAAAGAAAGAAACTCAGCCTGCTGCAGGTTTACTGAATTTCTGTCCAGCCCTGCTGAGACCACATGGCTCTGTGTTCCTTACACGGCCTGTGGGCTGAAACCTTCCCAGCCCCGGGACTCCCATGGTAACCGATTTGAGTTCTCACGGCGTGTGCGATGCACTGACACATCATGTGGGACCCCGTCAGAGTGTACAATTTTTATATATCAGCTAAAAAGGTTTTACAAATAGATTTTTTAAAAAAATTATTTATTCATTTGAAAGTCAGAGTTACAGAGAGACAGGAGAGGCAGAGAGAGAGAGAGAGGTCTTCCATTCACTGATTCACTATCCCAGATGGCTGCAACGGCTGGAACTGTGCCGATCCAAAGCCAGGAGCCAGGAGCTTCTTCCAGGTCTCCCACATGGGTGCAGGGGCCCAAGGACTTGGGCCATCTTCCACTGCTTTCCCAGGTCACAGCACAGAGTTTTATGGGAAGAGGAGCAGCCGGGACTCGAACCAGCGCCCATATGGGATGCCAGCACTGCAGGCGTCAGCTTACTCGCTACGCCACAGCGCCGGCCCCCTACATAGGTTTTAAAAGACTACACTCTCTTTACCTGAAATGTCCAACGCAGAGCAATCTAGAAATGGAGACAGGGCAGTAGCGGTTGCCCGTGGCTGGAGGGTGGACAGGGTAAGGGGAGATGATAACTGCAGGGTAAGAGTTCCTTCTGGGGGTGACAGAAATGCTCCAAAATTGAGCGTGATGCAGAGTGCGCGATCGGAATGTACTAACACCCCCTGAATCTGACCGAAAGAGAATGACCTGCAGCGTAAGCGAATCAGCTCTCGATGAAGTGCTCAACTCTTTTTTTTTTTTTTTTGCCCCAGCCCAATGTATGAACACGCTATTTTCCAGACAGCTCTGACATGCAGGCCTGGGGCTGACAAACTTCCTGTCAAGACCACAAGGCAGGGCTGGTGCTGTGGGTATGGCGGGTTAAGCTGCCACCTGTGACTCGGGCATCCCAGATGGGCGCCGGTTCGAGTCCCAGCTGCCCCATTTCTGATCCAGCTCCCTGCTGTGGCCTGGGAAAGCAGTGGAAGATGGCCCAAGTGCTCTTGCGCTCTCTCTCTCTGTCTCTTTCCCTCTCCCCCCACCCCCGTAACTCTGCCTTTCAAATAAAAATGAATAAATAAAACAAGAACCACAAGGCACACGTTCCAGGCCTTGCAGGCCACGCGGTCTCTGCTGGGAACTCCCAACTGCCCGTTCGGTGAAAGCACCTGGAAATGACGGGTAAATGAAAGAGCACTGTCTCTGTGCCAATAAAACTTTATTTGTCATTTGCTCCAAAAAAAAAAAAAAAGAAAACAAGTAGCAGGCTAGCTTCCTGGTCTACGCATAACAAACCCTGCCTGGATTTCACAGCGCACCCTAGGAGGCTGCCGGGGCTGGGGTAGGGGGTGCCGGTACACACTTGGAGCAGCCGTGTGGCCCAGGCGACAGACAAGGCCCCACTGGGCATGCCCACGCAGCCAGGACACCTCCCACACGGGGCAGCATGGAGCCAGGCTGTCACATCAAGTCTCCCAGCGCCTCAGAGACCCTCTCCTAACCCCCCTGCCCTGGCCTCTGATGACCTCAGGGCCACACTGCAGTCTCCCCCGAGAACAACCGGCCTGGCGCGACTTCCCCCACGCTGAAGCTGAGAACTGGAGGAGCCTTCTAGAACGCAGACACGCACATGCGCACATGCACGCACACACATGAGCGCACGCACACAAACAGGCATGCACGCACGCACACACCCACACACACACGCACGCACACACACACACACACACGCGCGCGTGCACGCGGGGGCCTGGTCTCCGTGTCTCCTCGCCCCTTGCTGCGTTCCCTCATCCACGCGTGTTTTCTCTGCATCTGACTGCCGACCACGCACCGGGGACATCCGGGGGATCCGCACTCCAGAGGAAGCCGGCGGGTCCAAGGCCAAGTGAGCGGCCTCCATTTCAACCCTTTCCTTCTGCGCCCTTTGCTGGTGCTGGGCCCCACTGGGGACGCCCGTCCTTTTCTGCTAATGGCTCTTCCTGGCACACCTGCGGGCCCTGACCGGGGGGGGGGGGGGGGGGGGGGGGGGGGGAGACCGACACACACACGACACATCTCATTTGTATAACCAGGAGGCGGCGCTGTGGTGTAGTAGGTAAAGCCGCCGCCTGCAGTGCTGGCATCCCATATGGGCTACGGTTCGAGTCCCGGCTGCTCCACTTCTGATCCAGCTCTCTGCTGTGGCCTGGGAAAGCAGTGGAGGATGGCCCAAGTCCTTGTACCCGCGTGAGAGACCCGAAAAAGCTCCTGGCTCCTGACTTCGGATCGCCGCGGCGGGTTAGAGGTTCAGCTTGGTCACCTGGCTACACACACTCACCCCTGCTGCGCCCCCGGCCCAGGAAAACAGCGGAAAGAGACGGCCACTCCCGATGTCCCCCCGCCCCACCCCCAAACCCCGCTCCTGCGGGGAACCAGCGTCACCGCCTCCCACAGGCCTCCTCGAGTTGGGAGGGGTCGCCCACTTGTTCAGGACAGACGGCTAGACACGGCCAGGAAGCTGCAGCCTTGACCTCTGCCCTGTGACCTTGGCCAAGTCCTGACCCGCGACCCAAACCTGCCCCGTTTGAAACCTCGGCTGACCCTCGCTTCCCTTAGCAGACGCCTCGTGCTCCCATTAACCATGCGAGCCCGGTCCCGCCGCCCGGCCCTGCACGCCCAAAAGCTCGCTCTCAGCCCACCCCAGCCCGACGTGGCCCCTCACCTGTCGGCGGCGCGTAGGCCCGGGCCGGGGACCCCAGGGCTGGCCCCGGCCCCACGGGCCGAGTCAGGAGGCGGCGCCCCCGGTCCCGCAGCCGGAGGCAGCTCCTCCACATCGCGCCCCAAGGGCCTCGGGCGCACGCGGGGCGCGAGACCAAGCCGCGCTGTCCGGCTGTACGGAAACCTCTCACGCCTCCCCGGATCCCCTCAGCCGCCTCTGGACGCCGCCATCTTCCGCATGAGCCCTACGGCGCACCGTAGCCGCCGCGCGCCTCCTGCGCACACCGCCCCCGCCCCCGCCGGAGAACCTGCATCACAAACGCTCCTCGCCCCGCCCCTCCTCCGCGCCGCGCCTCCGGAATAAGACTACAATTCCCAGAAGTGCCCTCGCGCTGCCCGCCACGTGTTTTCTCTGCTCGCCAATGGGCGGAAGCGCCGCGTGAGCTTGCTCCCGCCCTCCCCGGCGCTCCGGAGCAGGTGGAGGGAAAGTAGAGTAGGGGTCTGAGCTCAGTACCGGGAGGCCCTGCTCGCAGGTCCAGGGTCGCGGGGGCGGCCGGAGTGCTCGGTGCGCAGCGAGCGGGCGCCCCCCCCTGCCCGTGCCCCGCGCGTGCGCGCTGTGCCCCTAACGGCCCGGCACCCGCGCGGCAACGGTGGCGGTTCCTCTCCCCTCCCCTGCCCCTTCCCCGCGATGCCGGTGCGCACCGAGTGCCCCCCGCCGGCCAGTGCGTCTGCCGCGTCCGCGGCCTCGCTCAACCCGCCGCCGCCCATCAACACCCAGCAGCCCGGCGTGGCCACCAGCCTGCTCTACAGCGGCTCCGAGTTCCGTGCCCACCAGAAGAGCAAGGGGAATTCGTACGACGTAGAGGTGGTGCTGCAGGACCCTCTGGCCGGGTCCTCCCGCCTGCTAAGACCCTGAGGGAGCCTCCCCGAGTCTCCCAGACCGAGACCCGCTGTCCAGGGTCCTCCTCTTGGGGCCCTCCTCCTGCTGGAGTTTGCTGCGGGCAGAGCAGGATCTCCCGGTGCAACCCACGACTGCTGGCTGCTCAGACCGGGCACTTTCCGCCCGGGTGCTGTCAGCATCTTATTAACTGCCATGCTCTTCCCCGCCCTCTCGAGCGGCTGTGAAACCCCCAAACTCTATGGAATTCAGGGAGAATCGCCCACAGGACGGGAGCTGCAGGTCAGAGCTGTGGGTGAGCGAGTGTGGCTCAGCTGTTCCAAACGCTTCCCCAGTGCCAAGGTCAGCAGATGACGGTATCTACAAGTGCTCTGGCAGGTTTCGCAGGGAACACCTTTGTCACCAGCACCAAGCCTGGAGGCACCTCGGCGTCCCTGCGGTGCTGGCATCCTCTGGCTGCCCGAGTTCATTGCTGCGTGGAGGCCTTGCCTTAGTGTCTGATTTATGGCGTTACCCGGAAGTAGTTGCCGTCTCAGACCTGATAAATGGCACAAAAACTTGTCCAGTTTCTCAGCCCGAGCCCTCGCGTGACGTGAAACATCTCAGCGTGTGCTCCAGGGAGCACGATGCTTTAATCCGAGGGTTTCCTGTGCCAGGAATCCCGCTCAGGATGACGCCACGGGTGTGGGTGTACTATGCGAGTTCAGCCACAAAGTAACCATGCCGGTCTCAGAGCCACATAAGAAGTCACTGGAGCTGTCACAGCACACCTCGAGGCGTGTGGAGCTGGTGTGGTTGCAGGCTGGCTCCTGGCGGGACCCACAGCGGGCCCGGTAATCTTCCACCTTCCCTCGCAGCCAACCCTGACATTCCCTGTCCCATCTGTCTCGGTCTCCGAGAATGGACCCTGCACACAGAGCCTCCAGCCACCGGGTAGCAAAAGCCCTTGCTCGCTCACTCACCACTTTGAAAGCCCTCCATCCCTAACCTAATGGCTCCAAGGGCAACAGGGTTGAGCAGGTCTCTTGGGGCGGGGGAGGCCAGCGTGGAAGAAGAGGAAATTGGCTGGTGGGTGGGCATCGGCTGGCGGCTGCCACCCTCAGAATCCACTGTGCCCCTCGCGCCTCTTCCTCCTGGGCTCCTGGCTCTTGTCATTAGAAACATGAGCGTGTGGACAGGGCGGGCACTCACAGGGTGGTCAGGGTGCTTGACTGGCATCTTAGTTTGTGGCTGGCACGTGCTGTGCCACGGGGGTTTGCTAAGAGGCTGCTTGGAGTCTTCTGCCCATTCGTGGGACGGTCACGCAGCACCGACGCGGAAATGGACTAGGGAGAGAAGTCAGCCGGGGTCAGGGGTGGCGGGCACCACGTGCACGGGTGGGGAGGGCTCGTGCCACAGCCTGCAGCCCAGCCAGAGGCCTGAGCGGTCAGTGAGCGGTCCAAGGTCCTCAGCTGCAGGGAGCTGACAGCGTTCTGGGACCAGCTGGCTTTGTCTACAGGCCACTTGGCGCATGTGTACAGGGGACTCCTGAGGGCCCCGGGGGCTGGTGGGGAGCCTTGGGCTCTGCCGCCTTCCCCAGCCTGGCCTGGCGGGATCTCGCAGCACCGCGGCGTGTCCCCCGCTGGATATGTTGTTCATCTGCGTGTCTTCTCTTTGCAGCACGTGGACACAGGGAACTCTTACCTTTGTGGCTACTTGAAGATTAAAGGCCTCACCGAGGTAAGCCCCTGTGCACTCCAACCAGAGCCCGGAAGGGTCCAACTCACCGCAGCCTCACAGGGAGAGGGGCAGGCTGTCCCCACCCGGGACCCGAGCAGAGCACGTGGTCGGTCGCCAAGCACCTGTGCTGCGTGGGGAGCGGGCAGCATTGTGGTCGTGGCACATCCTGTCGGAAGTCATTCAGAGGAAGCTGTGTAAATGATGTCCCGGTGTGACCCACGCTGTTGGTGTTGTTTTGAAGTCCTCCAGGAGCAGGTCGCCCTTAGTAAGGGAAGCCCCTGCAGTGCTGAGCATTAGTTAGGCTCCTCAGAGGAGGAGGGTGTGCCAGCCTTGGCCTTCCCCGGGGTCCAGCCTCACACAGCACGGAGACTTGTCCCTCCCCGGTGCAGATGGCGTGGCCTTGACAAGCGCTGGCTCCTCTGCACAGGCCCAGATATGGGCTTAGCGCAGCCAGCGCAGGGACATGTAGTGGAGAGGGCCCAGCGCGTTTCCAGGAGGCCCCGGCCATGTCAGGCCTCAGTTGCATACCTAGGGGCTCTAGGTCACATACCACCAGTGGAGCCATTGTGAATGGGCAGGGCCTGGGCTTCCAGCATAGTCAGGGTTGTGCAACCATTTTTTTTTTTTTAGGATTTATTTTATTTATTCGAAAGAGTTACAGAGAGAAGTAGAGACAAAGAGAGAGGTCTTCCATCTGCTGGTTCACTCCTCAAATGCCGCAACAGCCGGAGCTGTGCTGATCTGAAGCCAGGAGCTAGGAGCTTCCTCCAAGTCTCCCACGTGGATGCAGGGGCCCAACCACTTGGGCCATGGAATGACTTTTTTTTTAAAGATTTATTTATTTATTGGAAAGTCAGAGTTACAGAGAGAGAGGAGAGCCAGAGAGAGAGAGAGATCTTTCATCTGCTGGTTTACTCCCTAGTTGGCTGCAGTGGTCAGAGCTGTACCAATGCAAAGTCAGGGGCTTCATCAGTGTCTCCCACCTGGATGCAGGTGCCCAAAGACTTGGGCCATCTTCTACTGCCTTCCAAGGCCGTAGCAGAGAGCTGGATCAGAAGTGGAGCAGCTGGGTCTCTAACCGGCACCCATATGGGATGCTGGCGCTTAAGGCCAAGGCATTATCCCACTGAGCCACGGCGATGGCCCCCCTGAAGACTTTATGTATTTATTTATTTTTTGACAGGCAGTGTGGACAGTGAGAGAGAGAGAGAGAAAAAAAGGTCTTCCTTTTTGCCGTTGGTTCACCCTCCAATGGCCGCCGTGGCCAGAGCGCAGTGGCCGGTGCACAGCGCTGATCCGAAGGCAGGAGCAATGTGCTTCTCCTGGTCTCCCATGGGGTGCAGGGTCCAAGCATTTGGGCCATCCTCCACTGCACTCCCGGGCCACAGCAGAGAGCTGGCCTGGAAGAGGGGCAACCGGGACAGAATCCAGCACCCGAACCGGACAAGAACCCGAGAGGCTGGCACCACAGGCAGAGGATTAGCCTAGTGAGCCGCAGCACTGGCCCCCTGAAAGACTTTTTTAAAAGTATCCATCTGGACTTTGGACACAGTGCTTACCATAAATGCAAAGCGTACCAGGAAGGCTGAACATTCTACAGCCCTGAAGAAGACTAAAGTACCTCCCGTGCTCCATGAGGAGGTACTTTCACAACCAGACCAGGTTCAGGCTCAGCATCCAACCCTGACAGAAGTCACAGTTCAACCTTTTGATGTAGAACTTACCCTAACTCCAGAATCCGTTGTGGAGGGTGAACCACTCCCAACCATGCAGGAGACTTCAGGGCAGCTTCCAGGGCCACATAATGAAGTGGTCTGTCAGCCTCCAGTTTATTATGAGATGGTAGTTCCAAAACCAAGTCAAGATCAAACTCCGCATCCAATGTCACCCAGTGGCACAGCTGAACCTTCGAAGTTAGAGTCAACCATAACTCAGGTACCCACTACACAGGATGAACATTCTACAGCCTCCAAGTCTATATCTCCTCCTCCTTATCCAATGTACCCTGAGGTGACATTTTCACCTCCAGTCCAGATTCAGACTCAGTATACAAACCTGCCTCAAGTCACAGTCAAGCCTCTGGACCTGGAAATTACCCAAACTCCACAACGTACTACAGAGGCTACACCTTCTACTACCATGCAAATGACCCTAACTCAGTCTACAGAGCCACTAAAGGAGCTCATAACTCAGTCCCCAGGGGACAATGAGATGACAGTTCCAACAGCAGGTCAGCATCAAGCTCAGCACCCAACATCACCCAGTGTCATAGCTCAGCCTTCCAAGATGGAGCTTACCAGAACTCTGGTACCCACTGCAAAAGCTGGCCATTCTCCATCCCTGAAGAAGACTACAGATCTGCATCCAGGCCAGGTTCAGACTCAGCACTCAACCCTAACTGAAGTCACAGATCAACCCCTGAATGCGGCTGCCACCATAAATGTCTGTGAGCTCTGCACCTGCAAAGATGAGACACTTTCGTGCACTGGCCTCAGCCCAGTGCAGAAGCTTCACAGAGTTCCTGTACCAGAGCCCAACAGCTACAACGGCACCTTCAGCATATTGTAAGAATCTCCCTTCCTCATGGTTCCCTACAGCCTGCCTGTCTCAGCAGCTTTTCCCCAAGAGCCTCCTGAGCCCTCCTCAAGTCCCCACCTTATGTTGACTGTGTGTGTGTGTGTGTGTGTGTTTTGGCAGGCAGTTAGACAGAGAAAGAGAGAAAGGTCTTCCTTTTGCCATTGGTTCACCCCCCAAGTGGCCACTTTGCTTGTGAGCTTTCCTGATCCTCCTTCTCTTCTTCTCTCTGTCCCTTCTACAGTCTCATGTGATTGCCCTTACTCCTTTTCCTGATTCTTTATTTATTGACATTTGCCATATTATTACCTCATTGCTTTACTCCCACTCTTCAACACAGCCCTCATCCCAACATATTAGAGATGATACAACAGGTTTAAGGATAGATTCTGGAGCCAGGTTGCCTGGCTTTGAACACAGGTCTCCCAGTGATTAGCTTTGTGACTTTCGACAAGTTATTTAGCTTGGATTCCATCTCTTCATCTATAAAACTGGATTATGGCCGTGATCAGTTCACTAGACCGTTGTGTATTTAGATGAGTGGATGCATACAATACATCACTTCCAAGCATATGTGAATGTAAACTCGTAATAAATACCATTATTGCTGAGCCCCTCAGTTGTAGCCTGACCTTACCTTTGTTCCTCTATACATAGTAGCCATTTTGTGCCATTCCAGGGTGTCATAGGAACCACAGATAGAGCACAGTTATTCTAAAACTTTACCTGAGGTTTACAACATGGCCATTATTTGTAAAATCAAGAAAAAAAAAGGGGGGGGGAGTCTGTTTTAGGCAAAGATTTGTCTGATGGAATGATCAAGATTTAGACTGTCTGGCTACAAGAGATGGACTTAGGAAGCAATGAAAGATATGCAAACAAACTTGAATATTGGCTGAGGGGTTTCAAAGTTCATAATGAGATATGGAGTGTCATTAAAAGCTTGTGAGTAAGAGAAAGATGATTTAAAATGGGGGGTATTTTAATCTACTATTTTCTTTTTAAAGGTTTTTATTTATTTACTCGAGAAGCAGTGCAACAGAGAAAGAGGTCTCATTCGCTTATTCATTCTCTAAATGCATGCAATGGCAGAGAGTGGGGAGGCCAGTGCCGGGAGCACAGAACTCAAACCATGCATGTGTATACAAAGGCTGTTGATTTTTGTGCATTGATTTTATATCCTGCTACTTTGCCAAACTCTTCTATGAGTTCCAATAGTCTCTTAGTAGAGTTCTTTAGATCCCCTAAATAAAGAATCATATCATCTGCAAAGAGGGATAGTTTGAGTTCTTCCTTCCCAATTTGTGTCCCTTTAATTTCTTTTTCTTGTCTAATAGCTCTGGCTAAAACTTCCAGAACTATGTTGAATAGCAGTGGTGAGAGTGGGCATCCCTGTCTGGTACCAGATCTCAGTGGAAATGCTTCCAACTTTTCCCCATTCAATAGGATGTTGGCTGTGGGCTTTTCATAAATTGCTTTGATTGTATTGAGGAATGTTCCTTCCATACCCAGTTTGTTTAGAGTTTTCATCATGAAAGGGTGTTGAATTTTATCAAATGCCTTCTCGGCATCTATTGAGCTAATCATATGGTTTTTCTTCTGCAGTCTGTTAATGTGGTGTATCACATTGATTGTTTTGCACACATTGAACCATCCCTGCATACCAGGGATAAATCCCACTTGGTCTGGGTGGATGATCTTTCTGATGTGTTGGTGCATTCTATTGGCCAGAATTTTATTGAGGGTTTTTGCATCTATGTTCATCAGGGATATTGGTCTGTAATTCTCTTTCAATGCTGCATCTTTTTCTGGCTTAGGGATTAAGGTGATGCTGGCTTCATAGAAAGAATTTGGGAGGATTCCCTCTTTTTTGATTGTTCTGAATAGTTTGAAAAGATTTGGAGTTAGTTCTTCTTTAAATGTCTGGTAGAATTCAGCAGTGAATCCATCTGGTCCTGGGCTTTTCTTTGCTGGGAGGGCCTTTATTACTGTTTCAATTTCTGTCCCAGTTGTGGGTCTGTTTAGGTTTTCGATGTCTTCCCGGTTCAATTTAGGTAGGTTGCATGTGTCCAGGAATCTATCCATTTCTGATAGGTTTCCCTGTTTGCTGGCATACAATTCCTTGTAGTAATTTCTGATGATTCTTTTTATTTCTGTGGTGTCTGTTGTTACGTTTCCTTTTTCATCTCTGACTTTATTGATTTGGGTCCTTTTTTAGTTAGTTGGGCCAATGGGGTGTCAATTTTGTTTATTTTTTCAAAAACCAGCTCCTCGGTTGGCTGATTTTTTTTGTCATTTTTTTTTTTTACTCAATCGTATTGACTTCTTCTCTGATTTTAATTATTTCTCTTCTCCTACTAGATTTGGGTCTGGTTTACTACAGTTTTTCTAGATCCTTGAGGTGAATTGAAAGCTCATTTATTTGGTGCCTTCCATTTTCTTGATATAGGCACCTATTGCTATAAACTTTCCTCTTAACACTGCTTTTGCTGTATCCCATAAGTTTTGGTATGTTGTACTGTTTTCCTCATTTACTTCCAGGAAGTTTTTGATTTCTTCTATGACCCAGTGTTCATTCAGGAGCATGTTGTTCAATCCCCTTGTGTTTGCATATGCTCTAGGGATTCCTGAGTTGCTAATTTCCAACTTAGTTCCCTTATAGTCTGAGAAGCTACATCGTATGATTCTAATTCTTTTGAATTTGCTGAGACTTCCTTTAAGGCCTACTATGTGGTTGATCCTAGAGGAGGTTCCATGCACTGCTGAGAAGAATGTAAATTCTTTAAGTGTAGCATGAAAAGTTCGGTAAATATCTATTAGATCCATTTGGGCTATAGTGTTGTTTAAATCTACTGTCTCCTTGTTGATCTTCTGTCTGGTTGATCTGTCTATTTCTGAGAGTAGAGTATTGAAGTCCCCCAGTACTATTGTATTGGAGTCTAAGTCTCCCTTTAAGTCCCTTAACAAACCTTTTAAATAAACCGGTGCCTGCAATTAGGTGCATATACATTGATAATAGTTACATCTTCCTGTTGAATTGATCCCTTAATCATTATATAGTGCCCCTCTTTATCTCTCTTAACAGTTTTTGTGTTGAAGTTTATGTTGTCCGATATTAAGATGGCTACAGCTGCTCTTTTTTCATTTCTGTTGGCATGGTATATCTATTTCCAGCCTTTCACTTTCGGTCTGTGTGCAT
This sequence comes from Oryctolagus cuniculus, assembly GCF_964237555.1. NCBI lineage: Eukaryota > Metazoa > Chordata > Mammalia > Lagomorpha > Leporidae > Oryctolagus > Oryctolagus cuniculus. Next base: position 67,319,235 of record NC_091448.1, on the reverse strand, counting down.
CTTTGTTGGAAAGATGTGTTTCTTGTAAGCAGCAAATAGATGGGTTTTGTTCCTTAACCCAATCAGCCAATCTGTGTCTTTTAACTGGACAGTTGAGGCCATTAACGTTCAATGTGACTATTGATAAGTAGTAACTTTGCCCTGCCATTTCCCAAAGATATTTTCTAATATATGCTTTGAACTTCCTGTGATCTTTTGCTGTGAGGTTTCCTTCCTTTACCTTCTTACATATTGATGACCGTGTTTCCGTGTTTCTGTGTGTAACACATCTTTAAGCACCTTTTGCAGGGCTGGACAAGTGGCAACAAATTCTTTCAATTTCTGTTTGCTATGAAAGGTCTTTATTTTACCTTCATTCACAAATGAGAGCTTTGTAGGATATAGTATTCTGGGCTGGCAGTTTTTCTCTCTTAGTACCTGGGCTATGTCTTGCCATTCCCTTCTAGCCTGTAGGGTTTCTGATGAGAAGTCTGCTGTAAGTCTGATTGGAGATCCTCTGAGAGTAATCTGACGTTTCTCTCTTGCACATTTTAGAATCTTTTCTTTATGTTTCACTGTGGTGAGTTTGATTACAACGTGTCGTGGTGAGGATCTCTTTTGGTCATGGTTACTGGGGGTTCTATGAGCTTCCTGTACTAGGATGTCTCTGTCCTTCTCCAAGCCCAGGAAGTCCTCTGCTAGTATCTCACTAAAAAGGCCTTCTAATCCTTTCTCCCTCTCCATTCCTTCAGGAATTCCTAGAACCCAAATGTTGGGATTTTTTTTTTTTACTAGTATCCTGTAGATTCCTAACAATATTTTTTAGATTTCTGATTTCCTCTTCTTTTCTTTGGTTTGACTGTATGCTTTCCTGTGTTCTGTCTTCTAAGCCCTGAGGTTGCTATTATGCATGTCCAAAATGGCATCTGTTCACTGTCTTGCTCGCCTTTGAGAGGTGAGCGGAGAGAGTGAAACTCCTGTCCGTACTGGTCCCTTTTATTATTTTCCTCTCTCCTGTAGTTAGCCTGGTGAACTTTCGCCTACGGGGCTTCAAGCCTCGTTCCCTCTAGGCTCCTTCTACTTTCCTGCCGGTTGTCTCAAGCTATTGAGGTTCGGTTCACTTCACGATCCAGCACTGGTGGGTAGATTCTGCTGCTGGTGTCCCGAGCTGTGGACTCCCACGCCCTCCACCGTGAATCACTAGTTCTGGAAGAGTTTCCTCTGCTGTTTCTTCCACAACTCTTCCTTGAACCTGCAGTATCTCCACTTTTATTAAACTGTCTCTTCCCGGACTATCAGTGTGCTCCCTTCCTATTCATCAAATGTAAATTTTATTATCCCCACTGACTATATAGGTAATAGCTAATCAAGGCAATGTTTTCCTTTTCCTAGAGATTTATCCTGCAACAAAATGGAGTCTATCGAAAGACGTGCATTTGAGTCACTCCCTTTTTTGCAGTCTATGTAAGTTGCAATTTCATCATATTTGGAATTTGAGTAAATCTTCCCTGTAAACCACCTTGCTGTTCACCTTGAAATAGGGTGAAGCTTCTACTTTACATTTGTAGTAGAAGGTTACTAAAATTCTGTAACAGGTCCTTTTCATCTCTAGCACAGATGCTATCAGATACAAAGGTCAGAGTGAATCCCACAGAGCAGGGCTTCTCAACCAACTCAATTTTGTATTCAGGTAACATTTTGCAGCCCTGCACATGCTGCTGGCACCTAGTGGGCCAAGGCCAGCCTGCTGTTAAGCCACCTACTATATACAGGACAAACCTCCACAAGAAAGGCATTATCGAGCCCAAAATGTCAATAGCATTCAAGTTGTGAAACTCTGTTCCAGAGAAGTAAAGATCACGCAGTACAAGTATGTCATGTAATATGAAAATGATATGATGAAATTTAATGTAAAAGTGCAAGTATAATTTAGAAGCCAAATCTTCCAGTACAAGTAAATTCTTTAGTGTGTAGATAAAATGTGGAAGTGTTGTTTCATCTATAAAAATTAGAATCCCTCCTGAAAGAGGAGTATTCTTCAAATATATCCTTTTTTCTTCTTCATTCTCTTTGACTTCTGTCTTTTTTTGTAGAAATCTTGGTTGCAATTTACTGACAGAACTGAGCTTTGGGACATTTCAGGTGTGGCATGGAATGCAGTTTTTGCACAATGTGTAAGTGAAATAGATGATGAATACATATTTAAAAACCATTTGTGTATAAAAATGGTATATAGTTATGCTTATCTGGGTATTAAGTCCTGTATATAAACTCTGCAAAGAAGGTCTTCATTTCAATTTTTTTTTTCAAAAATCTAACACAAAGTACTCTGGGAGAAAAAGGTTCTGGTGCTTTCTCAGGGTTACCTGCTTTTAAATCATAATGCAAAAATAATTCCTGGGACCCAGCCAAAGGGCATGTCTCTCCCCATCACCCAGATCATGAGCTTTTTCCAAAATGTATTTAGCTCTCAATTTATAAATTATCTGTGGATACTAAGAACCTTTATACTTTAGTATAAAAAAAAATAAGAAAATACACTGCTCTAACATAATCCCACATGTTCTGTCCTGACTAAACTGCAACAGAAAGTGAGTTTTATTCCCTTTCAGCTCAATAATTCTGTGATGTTCAATGGCCAGAGGGAATTTTAGATTCAAGATAAAGATTCTCCACTCAACTTGATGTTGAAAGACTATCCACCTGTTCTGTAGTTCAGAATCCCAGTCATAACCATTCTGGTTATGAGGGAAGGTTTTAGGATGTGTGGAGGATGGACCAACAGTGCCTGCAGATCTTGGGGAAGAATACTGAAAGTCTGTTTTTCCTACACCCATACACTGGGGAGCTGGTTCCTGAGGCTCCTACACCAAGTGGTTTTGGTAGAATCAGTAAAAATGGCCTCAACATATATCATTCCATTAGATTCCCTCCTAAGGGGCCTCTTAAGTTTTCTGTAGACAACACAGGGAGAAAATCTGTGGAATCACAGCATATGAAAAGTAATGAATTCATTTAAGAACATTCACTGAGTGCCAGGCCCACCGAGTGCCAGGTGCTATATTAAGTGCTGGGGGTACAAATTGGAACAGGACAGAAGCTTTGTCTCCAGAGACTTTCATGCCAGCAGGGGGAAGTTGGGAAAATGAGTGACAGCCATGCTAGCATCTGTGCAGCAAGGCCAGAGAGATGAGCTGGAAAAGTAGGAGCAGAGCTAGGGATGGCGCACAGTACACAAGGCACCAGTTCATTTATCTCAAGATTCTGTGTCCATCTTAAGCCAAAGAAAAAAAAAGCATTTGCTTCATGGTGATGCAAAAACCAGAGCTAGCTGGTATTGGAAACTAATTCTCTTATCATGTGATCTGAACATATCTAACTCGTGGTTACTTCAAAAATTGGCACAATGGCTGTAATACACCAAGTGTGTGTTGGGAGCTGGTCTCCTTTATTTGGGGACATATTCTTTTATTAGACAAAGCTAATCTGCTTCAAGGAAACTTTCGCTATCCCCGTTGCCCCAGGAAGACACCAGTGATCTTATGACCAAAGATGAGGGTTTTTAAAGTGAAAACAATGCTGTTCACTGCATTACAGAGTCCAGAAAAGAGTGCCAGCTGAGCTGGATTCATCATGAACTGGAGCCTAAGCTTCAAGGCTTTACGCTTGCACGTGCCCCTTCCAAGGTCCTGGGAGGGGCTGGAGCAATTTTTATATTCATAATTCTGCATGTTTCATTATAAGGGATTCCCCAAATTAGGTTAAGCTCACGCTCAGCAAAATCTGCATTCACCGTTACTTTGCACGTACTACATGCAGCCCAGTAAACATTCTTCTGAATGAAGCCTCTGTGTAAACAGCAGTGTGGTAGGATCAGTCTATTGTGAATCTGAAATCCACCTCAAAGACATGCCAAGAGCTTACCAGTGACATAACTCTCTTCAAATAGTAATAATCATTAAATCTTTCAGCTGAAATCAGAAATAAATTACAGAAAATCAGCAGTAATTGATAATTCTAAACATTAAGTATACATTTTTTCTTCTGCTTCATGCATGTACATTAAATGTTTTCTTTAAAGAAATATTTAGTTGAAAATCAGAGTTACACAGAGAGAGGAGAGGCAGAGAGAGCAAGATCTTCCATCCAATGGTTCACTCCTCAATTGGCCGCTACAGCTGGAGCTGTGGTGATCCAAAGCCAGGAGCCAGGAGCTTCTTCCTGGTCTCCCAAGCAGGTGCAGGGGCCCAAGGACTTGGGCCACTGCTTTCCCAGGCCACAGCAGAGAACTGGATGGGAAGTGGAGCAGCTGGGACTAGAACCGGCACCCATATGGGATGCCAGTGCTTCATGCCAGGGCGTTAACCCACTGTGCCACAGCACCGGCCCCTTGTACATTAAGTCTTAACCCAATGGCTTATTTTTAAAAATTGTTTTAGTCACTTCATTGGTTCTCACAATAAAACTCAGGTCTGCCCTTTGGGGTGTTTTGTAAGGGTTCAAAGGTTTCCACATTGTCACTTCCAGCAACTTTTCTTCTCATAATCTTCTCATCTGCACCATATTCTCATCTGTGTAACAAGAGATCTTCTTTTCTCTTAAGGTACTTCTTCCTCTGCCCCATATGTTTCTAAGTATTCTCTTCATTGCCTTTACTTTTTCTTCTTTAAGATTTATTCATTTATTTGAAAGTCAGAGATGGGGCTGGCACTGTGGCACAGCAGGTTAATGCCCTGGCCTGAAGCGCTGGCATCCCATATGGGCGCCAGTTCGAGACCTGGCTGTTCCACTTCTGATCCAGCTCTCTGCTATGGCCTGGGAAGATGGCCCTAGTCCTTGGGACCCTGCACCTCTCTCTCTCTTTCTCTCTCCCTCTCCTCTCTCTGTGTAACTCTGACTTTCAAATAGAAAGAGAGAGAGAGAGAGAGAGAGAGAGGAGAGGAGAGGAGAGGAGAGGAGAGAAGGAAAGATAGTTACAGAGAGGTGGGGGAGGGGGTCGTCTTCCATCCACTGGTTTACTCCCCAAATGGCCAATATGACCGGAGCTGAGCTAGCTGATCCAAGGCCAGGGGCCGGGAGCTTATTCCAGGTCTCCCACATGGGTGCAGGGGCCCAAAGACTTGGGTCATCTTCCACTGATTTTCCAGGCCATAGAGAGAGCTGAATTGGAAGTGGAGCAATGGGGACTCAAACTGACATCCCATGTGTGATGCCGGCACTGCAGGCAGTGGCTTTACTCGCTATGCCACAGCGCCAGCCCCTGCCATACACATCTTTAATTCCTCCTTTTATTAGGTCATTACGTTTTAGGCACTATACTAAGTACTTACACAAGTGAGATAACATGAAGAATGCACAGTAATGCTTGGCAAATGGTACATGATTACACACGTTGCTTCCATCTTCCCAACAACTCTTGCCATTTAGAAACGATGACCCCTATTGTGTAGGTGAGGGAGGTTAAACTGAGATACTAGCAGAGAACTTCCCAGGCTTGGAGAAGGACAGAGACATGCTAGTACAGGAAGCTCATAGAACCCCCAGTAACCATGACCAAAAGAGATCCTCATCACGACACGTTGTAATCAAACTCACCACAGTGAAACATAAAGAAAAGATTCTAAAATGTGCAAGAGAGAAACGTCAGATTACTCTCAGAGGATCTCTAATTAGTTCACACTGTTAATGTGTGATACAACTATTTAGGAACTTTACAAGAAATTTTCTGTGCAGTTCTTTGTTCCCTGGTGAACAAGAGCTGAAGGAGGGCAACTTGACCTTTTTGTGCATTGTACCTTTTTTAAAAGATTTATTTGTTTATTTGAAAGTCAGAGTTACACACAGAGAGAAGGAGAATCAGAGAGAGAGAGAGAGAGAGCGAGAGAGAGAGAGAGAGAGACCTTCCATCCGATGGTTCACTCCCCAGTTGGCTGCAATGGCAGGAGCTGTGCAGATCTGAAGCCAGGAGCCAGGAGCTTCTTCCGGGTCTCCCACGCAGGTGCAGGGGCCCAAGGACTTGGGCCATCTTCTACTGCTTTCTCAGGCCATAGCAGAGAGCTGGATGGGAAGTAGAGCAGCCGGGACTAGAACCGGCACCCATATGAGATGCCGGCACCACAGGCAGAGGATTAACCTAGTGAGCCACGGCGCCGGCCCCTAGAACAATATTTCTCACACTTTGACTCTGATTTGGCTTGTGCTGCCACATTTTACTCCCACAAGCGTTATCAAAAAGGCAGTGGAGTAGGATTCAATAGACCGCCATTTATCAAGTGAGGGAATGGGGCCAGAAATGGAAGCGATCTTCAGTGCGGAATCCATGTGATCCTCAAAGCATAATGGTTCACGGTAAAGAGCGTCTGTAGAGTCTTCCACCTAGAGCTGTTGAGACAGTTCCTGCTCAGTCTCTGCACTGCCCATGCACAACCCTAGTGAAGAAGTGAATGCTCTGCAATGGGAGGAAGAGGTGGGAGAATAGAGTGGCCTCGCAGTGTGACTTCACTGGAGACACATGCAAGGCCCCTACGTCAGCTACAGAAGGGCTGCCCCATGAAAAGGAAAGGCTGAGCCATTTGGTACAAGGCCATGGGTGCTGCTAAGGAAGAGGGAAGCAGTGGAGAACGACAAACTTGGCCAAATTGTCTGCGCTGCTTAATGTTCTACCATCATTCTTCACAGCTTGGGGAAAGGGTGCCAAGGGGAGATGCAGAGGCCAAGGAGCCTTCTTGCACAAGGCTCCCTCGTGATCTCACAGAACAAAGAACAAAGAACAAAACAGATGATGGTCAAAGTCCAGTCTGAGAAACCCTGCTTCACCAAGCACGTGATACATTTTTCATCTAGCATCCTTAGTGACTATTAAAGAATTTTATGAGTTGAACAAGTTCATGATGCTAAAAATACCTGCGAGAACACACTTGAACGGGGGAGATCACAGGCAAGACAATACATGGTTCTTGAACTCACCACTGACCCTGACCTTGATCACAGAAGAATCAGATGTTTCATTCTTTTCCCATATAGCAGCATGTCTGGTTTTCTGGCACCTGTGTATAATATGGTTCTGTTTCAAAACTGAAATATAATCCACTTATCATAAAATGCATACAATCCAGTGGTGTCTAGTATAGTCATTCACAAGGCTCTATAATCATCTCCATTATCTGATTCTGTCACAGAGAGAAGTCATGTGGGGTTCTTGTCTTCATGCAAGAAAGAATTCAGGTGTGAGACAGAGAGCAAAGTAGCAAGGTTTCACTGGGGACAGGGCATCCGTCAGGATGGAAGGGACAGAGAGAGTTTGCCCAGTCACTCGGACTGGGGGAGAGCAAGGTGACATGTTTGAATGGAGAAAATACACTTGGCAGGCCAGGCGGGCAGCTCAGGGGAGAGCAGAGAGCTGAACGTGCAGTCTTTGTCTAGACTGGGGTTTATGAGGGAAAAGGGGTCCAGGTTTTTCCTTCCCCTCCTTCTCCTCCTCCTCTAGGACAAGTCAGATGCAAAAGGCCACAATACTGTGTGGTGCATTTGTATAAAATGTTCAGAATTATACAAATGCATAACACAGTATTGTGGCCTTTTGCATCTGACTTCTTGCCCATAGCCTGCTGGTTTCAAGGTTCACCCATGTTGTAACAGGTACCAGTGCTTTAATGCCTTCCTAATGCTGATAAGGCTCCATGGTGTAGACAGACCACAATACCAATTCACATACTCATCCTTTAAGAGCCACCTGGGTTATTTCCACTTTGGGGCTGCTATGAATAATGCTGTTGTGAACATTCAGGAACAAGTTTTTGTGCAACCATGTTTGTTTTTTAATTCCTGAACCTATAAGTAGGAATGATACTGCTGGGTCTTATGTTAAGGCATGTTTAACATACGTGAGGAACCACCAATCTCTTTTCCACATTGGCTACACCATTTTACCTTCCCACCTGCCATGTAGGAGAGTTCCCATTCTATCTATCTATGTCAACAACTGTCAGTGTATGTCTTTTTTTATTATGACCATCCTATTAAGTGGCTAAAGTAGCATCTAATTGTGGTTTTCATTCACATTTCCCTAATGACTTCAGATGTTGTGCATCATTTTATGACTGCTGGCCATTTATATATCTTCATTTCATGAATGTTTATTCCCTTCTCCTTGAAGTCTAAGAATTCTTTAAATACTCTGGGCATTCTAAGAACTAGACCTTTATCAGATACAAGACTTGCAAATACTGTGAGTTGTCTTAGCTTTTTTTAAAAAAATATTTACCTATTTTATTTTAAAGGGATACAGAGACAGAAGACAGAGATAATTCTTCCATTTGCTGGTTCAATCGCCAAAGTCCCGCAACAACTAGGGTGGGTCAGGCCTAACCCAGGGGCCCAGAACTCAATCTGAGACTCCCATAAGAGTGGCAAGGACCCAATACCTGACCATCACCTGCTGCCTCCCAGGGTACACACTAGCAGGAAGCTAGATTGGAAGCAGGGTAGCCAGGAATCAAATACGGTACTCTGATCTAAGATTCAGACTTTCCAAGTATCAACTCAACTGCTATGCCACACACCTGTCCCACCTTCTTGACAGTCTCCTTGGATGCACCAGTGTTTTTAATTTTCAAAACATATAGTCTATATAACCCTCTATATGTGAGGGTTCATTTTGGGGGTGTCAAGTCGGTTCCATTGATTCCAATGATTGTCAATCATTACTCCAGTACCATACTGAGATTACCATAGGTTTGAACTGGGTTTTGTTGTGGAGTTTTTGCTTGCAACAGACTGAAAGTAGAGCAGGAAGGGAAGTTCAATCCAGGCCTCCCACATGGGTGTCAGGAACCAATTACTTGAGCTATCACTGCTGCCTCCCACTGTCTGCATTACCAGGAAGTAGAACTCAGGAGCTGAAGCCAGACATCAAATCTAGGCACTTGGATATGGGATGCAGACATTTTAACCAGCATCTTAACTGTCAGGCCAAATGCCTGCCTCTGGGTTTTGAAATTGGGAAGTTTGAGTCCTCCCGATTTTTTCCTTTTTTAAGTATTGTTTTAGCTATTCTGGATCCCTTGAATTGTCATATGACCTTATGCCAATTTCTGGCAAGAAGCCAGCTTGGATTTTGCTAGGAATTGTGCTAAAATCATGGATAAATTTGGAGAACAGTCACATCTTCACTGTACTTTCTGATTCATAAACACAGAATGTCTTTCCATTTTCTTAGATCTTCTTTAAAATTACTCAAAAATATGTTGTAGCTTCAGAGTACAGGCCTTTTCATTCTGATTAGATGTATTCCTAAGTATTTTTCTTTGGTGTGATTGTTTATGGAATTGTTACCTTAATGTCATTTTCAGATTATTAATTGCTAGTCTGAAAATACAGCAAATTTTGGCAGACTGATCTGTGTCCCACAAACTACTGAACTTTTTCTCTAGTAGATTTTTTTGTGCATGGATTCTTTCTCATTTTCTACAGGTAAGATAATCATCTCATCTCCAAAAAGAGAATGTTTTCTTTCATTCATTCCAAAATATATGTTTTTCTCACCTAATTTCCCTAGCTAGAACCTTCAGAACAACATCGAATAAAAGTGGTAAGAGAAAGCACCCTTGCTTTGTTCTTGATCTTAGGATGAAAGCTTTCAATCCATCATAATTCAGCACGAAGTTAGCCAGGGGATCTTCACTGTTGTCCTCTATTAGGTTATTGAGTTGCCTTCTATCCAAGTTCCATGTTTTTATACTGAAAGGTTATTCTAGCTTTTAAATACTTTTAGAACTGTATGTATTGAGATGATCACGTATCTTTTCTTTCATTCTATTAACACAGCACATTACAGTGATTTACTTTGATATGTTTAATCAACTTTTCATTCCTGGGATAAATCCAAGTTGGTTAAGATATGGAATCCTTTTCATATATTCTGTTGGATTATACTTGCTAGTATTTGCTGAGCATTTTCCAATCTATATCATTAGGTACCAGTTTATAATTTTTCTTGTGATATTTTTGTCTGACTTTGGTATCAGCATAAAACTAACCTCATACAATGCTAGGAAATGTTCTGCCCTATATTTTAGAAGACTTAATGAATTATTGACGTTAATTATTTTAGATTTGCAATGAAGTTATGTGTCCTTGAGCTTTTCTTTGTAGAAGTTCTAATTACTAACTCAATCTCTTTTCTTTAAAAGAAAGTTTATCTATTTATTTGAAAGGCAGAAAGAATCAGAATGAATGAATGAGTGAATATCTTCTATTTGCTAGTTTACTCACCACAAACCTGAGGCTGGGCAAGACTGAAGCCAAGAGCCAGGAACTCCATCTGGGTCTTCCACATGGGTGGCCAAGAATCTGAACCCTCATCTGCTGCCTCCCAGGGAGCACATTAGCATGAAGTTGTATCAGAAGCGGACGTGGGGCTTGATCCCAGCCAATCCAGTAAGGGGTGTGGGCATTCTTAGTGGCAGCCTAACCTACCACACCACATCTGCCCCCTCAGTCTCTTCACCTGATATAGGTCTATTCAGATTTGTTAATTTGAAGTCAGGTTCAGCAGTTTGTATCCATCTAAGAACGTGTCCATTCCATCCATGTTTCCTAATTCACTGGCATATAGTCCTCAGTTTTCCTTTTTATACTTCTGATGTCTATAAGGTCAACAGTAATGTCCCCTTTCATTCCTGATTTTTTTTTTCTTGACAGGCAGAGTGGACAGAGAGAGAGACAGAGAGAAAGGTCTTCCTTTGCCGTTGGTTCACCCTCCAATGGCCGCCGCAGCCAGCACGCTACAGCCGGCACATTGCGCTGATCCGAAGCCAGGAGCCAGGTGCTTCTCCTGATCTCCCATGTGGGTGCAGGGCCCAAGCACTTGGGCCATCCTCCACTGCACTCCCTGGCCACAGCAGAGAGCTGGCCTGGAAGAGGGGCAACCGGGACAGAATCCGGCGCCTGGACCGGGACTAGAGCCCGGTGTGCCGGCGCCGCAAGGTGGAGGTTTAGCCTAGTGAGCCGCGGCGCTGGCCCCTGATTTTAAATAATTTTATTGGTCAGTCGAACTTAAGTGTGTTGATCTTTTCAATGAACCAATTTTTATTATATTGAGTTTTCTCTATTGTTTTTCTATATTTCTGCTCTGAACTTTGTTTCATTCCTTTTTTTTTTTTCATAGTTGATTTGGGAGGAAGTTTAGGTACAGATATGAGACTTCTAAACATTTATATTTACATATATAAAGTTCCCTCTGAGCACTGCTCCAGCTCATCATGTAGTATTGATATCTTCTGTGTGCATTTTCATTCCTACCAAAATAGTTTCTGGTTTCCTTTGTGATTTCTTCTTTGAACCACTGGTTATTCATGGGTGCTTATTTCCACTTATATGTGAATTTCCCAGATGTTTTTCTGCTTTGATTTCTAATTTCATTCTACTTTAGTTGAAAACATACTCTGTGTGATTTCAGTCCTTTTAAATGTATTGATAGGTCTTGTGATGTAACATATGATCTTCCTAGAGAATGTTCTATTTACACTAGAAAAGAATACATCTTTAGCATTTTTATGTCGGCATTGCTGGGAATTGCTCTGTAGATGTCTGGTACATCTAGATGGTTTATATTCATTCAAGTTTTCTTTTTTTAAATATTTTATTTATTTATTTGAGAGAGCATTACAGAGAGAGGGAGAGACAGAGAGAAAGGTCTTCCACCCACTGGTTCACTACCCAGATGGCCACAACAGCCAGAGCTGAACCCATCCAAAGCCAGGAATCAGAAGCTTCCTCTAGGTCTTCCCATACGGGTATAGGGGCCTTGCTTTCCCAGGCCATAGCAGAGAGCTGGATGGGAAGAGGAACGGCTGGGACACAAACCAGCACCCATATGGGGTGCCAGTGCCACACCTCCCAGCCCACTCCCTAAATGCCTGTACTGGCCAGGGTTGGGTAAGGCAAAAGCCAGGAGCTGGCAACTCAGTCCATGTCTACCCAACATGGGCAACTGGAAGCCAACCACTTGAGCTACCACTTGCCGCCTCCCAAGGTCCACACTGGCAGGAAGCTGGAATTAGGAGCAAAACTCAGACTCCTTTGCAGACACTCTAATACAGGATGCAGACAACCCAAACAGTGGTTTAACCACTAGACCAAATGGCCATCCACTTTTTTCCTACAATATATTCAAGTTATTTCCTTAGTGGTTGTCCTAGAATTATAATTAACATCTTAGTTTATAACATTTTTCTTCAGATTACTATCAAAATAACTTAAATAGTATACAGAAACTTTGCTTCTCTATAGCTCCATTCTCCCCCTACCTTTATACTATTTTTTTATTTAATAAATGTAAATTTACAAAGTGCAACTTTTGCATTGTTGTGGCTTTCCCCCCCTAACCTCCCTCCCACCCGCAGCCATCCCATCTCCCACTCCCTCTCCCATCCCACTCTTCATCACGTTTCATTTTCAATTATCTTTATATACAGAAGATCAACTTAGTATATACTAAGCAAAGATTTCAACAGACTGCACCCACACAACCACACAAGATATAGAGTACTGTTCGACTAGTAGTTTTATCGTTAACTCTCATAGTAAAACACATTAAGGACAGAGATCCTGCATGGGGAGCATGTGCACAGTGACTCCCATTGTTGATTTAACAATTGACACTCTTATTTATGACGTCAGTAATCACCTGAGGCTCTTGCCATGAGCTGTCAAGGCTATGGAAGCCTCTTGAGATCACCAACTCTGAACTTAGTCAAGGCCATATCACAGTGGAGGTTCCTTCCTCCCTTCAGAGAAAGAAAGGTGACTCCTTCTTTGATGGCCCATTCTTTCTGCTGGGATCTTGTTCACTGAGATCGTTCATTCAGGTTGTTTTTGCTACAGTGTCTTGGCTTTCCATGCCTGTGAGACTCTCATGGGCCTTTTAGCCAGATCCGAATGCCCCAAGGGTTGATTCCGAGGCTGGAGTGCTGTTTAGGACATTTGCTATTCTATGAGTCTGCTGTGTGTCCTGCTTCCCCTGCCGGATCATTCTCTCCCTTTTAATTCTATCCTTCATTCTTTGCAGACACTGGTCTTTTTTGTGAAATCTCTTCGACACTTACCTTTTTGATCAATTATGTACTTAAACTTATCACTTTAACAAGTGAGATGCCATTGGTACATGCCTCCTTGATAAGATTGATTTGGAATCCCCTGGCACATTTCTAGCTCTACCATTGGAGGTAAGCCCGAGTGAGCATGTGCCGACCTGTACATCTCCTCCCTCTCTTATTCCCACTCTTCTATTTAACAGAGATCATTTTTCTGTTAATTTTAAATGCCTAAGAATAATTGTGTATTAATTACAGAGTTCAACCATATCCTGCTATTCTTACCCATCAGGGTGACAAAAAGTTTGAGAAAGTGGAATTAAAACATATTAGATAATCCATGCATCTGATGAGTCTTCAAAAGTTTACAGAAATGTGTACTATGGAAAAACTATGCACTTCTTGGTTGACATTTCTTCCCTGCAGCACACTGAATGTGCCATCTCACTGCCTTGGGGCCTCTATTGTTTCTGATGATACATCAGCTATTAATCTTTTGACGATTCCTAGTATATGATGTTATTTTCTCTTGCTGCTTTCAAGATGTTCTGTGTTTGGCTTCTAATAGTTTGATTATGATACGCCTATATGTGAAACTCTTTCAGTTCATCCTACTTAAGAATTCCTTGAACTTCTTGCATGTATAGATCCATATGTTTTATTAGGTTTAGGAAGTTTGAGGCCACCATTTCTTCAAATATTCTTTCTCCTCTTTTCTCCTTCTGAAATTAGTAAGCTTGATGGTGTCCTACTCTCTAGGATTGCATCCATCTTTCTTCTTTCTTCCTTCTTTCTGTTCCTTCAACTCAACAATCTCAATTTATCATCAAATTCCTGATTCTTTCTTCTGCTTAGTCAGATCTGCCACTGACACTCACTAGTGAATTTTCCATATTAATTACTATGTTTTTCAACTCCTCAATTTCTATTTGGCTCCTTTTTATAATTTCTGTGTGTTTTTTTTTTTAATTTAGAAAGCATACAAAGATGGTGATCTTCCACCCACAGTTTTACTCCCCAACTATCTCTATCATGTGGGGCTGGGGCAGGCTGAAACAGGAAATGGGGAACTCAGTCCAGGTCTCCTTCTTGGGTGAAATTACCTGCTTCCTCCAATACTCTGCATTAGCAGGAAGCTGAAGTTGCGAGTGGAATCAGAACTTGAACCCAGGCACTCTGCTATGGGATGCAGATGTCCCAAGCAGCGTCTTGACTGCTGCACCAATCAGCTGTCCCTCTTTTTAAAGTAATTTCCATATTTAATATGGTCCATTTGATGAGGCATAGTTTTCATTAGTTCTTTACTAAACAAAACTAAATGGTTTCCTTTATACTTTCTTAAACAAGGGTGTCCTCACTCATCACTTCCATTTTAACATCTGTTTGAAAGGTAGTGACTGACAGAGAGGTCTTCCATCTGCTGGTTCATTCCCTAAATGCCTGCAAAAGCCAGAGCTGGGCCAGACCAAAGCCAAAAGCTTGGAAAACCATCTGGGTCCCCCACATGGCTGGCAGGGGCTCCCACACTTGAGGCAAAGCTGCTGTCTCCCAGCACGTGAAGCAGCAGGAGGCTGAAGTCAGAAGCCAGGTAGGATGTGGACATCCCAAGTGACAGCTTAACCCTCTGCACCACAACACCCACCTCTGAACTTATTATCAGTAACTGAATCAAGTCTTTGTCTAGTGAGTCCAATGTCTGGGCTCCTCTGGGATAGTTTTTTACTGAAACTGGAATTTCCTCTGAGTATGAGCCATATTTTGTTTCCTTCTCGCTCTCATAAAAAAATGAACATTTTAAATAATATAGCAATTCCAAAAACTAGATTCCTGTCTCCAGTTTGGTGTTACTAATGCTTGTTGTAGCAGTTGCTGTTATCTAGCCACTTTTCTGAACCAATGCTATAAAGTTTGTATTACTTATGATGTGTGGCCATTGAAGTCTCCACTTGGTTAGCCTGGGGGTCAGGACTGAATAGAGAACTCCCTACAAGTCTGGAATCAACAATTCTCCCAGCTTTTGTCAAAGAGCTCCAAGTACACGTTGTACTGTGTCCTTTCTGTTCTTAGCCAGGCAGTCCAGGGCTGTCTTCTTTTACTTCCTGCATGCATAGAACCTCAGGATCAGCCAGTTATAAAGAAGTCAGGGCCCCTTCAGGTCTTTCCTGGCAAAGCGTATAGCCCTAGATATGTGTAAGGCCTTCCAAATTCACAGGAATACATTCCACCATCTTCCAGTGTCCTGAGGGTATATTGTGTGTTTCAAAGTTCTAATGAACATCTTATTCCTCAGCTTCCCATGTTAAGCTTTTTGAATAGACTATCTTTTGGTCCCAACTGCTATCCAGTATCGCACACAGCTTCCATGGTGAAGCACTTGCCTGTAGTTATTTCCCAAAAACAGCCTCTGAGAGAGGCTTCATTCTGCATGTTTATCTCCATTCATTTCCATTCTCTAGGTCTGTTCTGTCTCTCTCTCTCTTTCTCTCCCTCCCTCCCTCCTTCTGTCCCTCTATCCCTCTCCCTCTCTCTGATACTGGGCATACAGGCTATTTTTTTTTTTTTTGGAGAGTTTGGAGTTTTTTTTTTTTTTTTTGCTCATTTTACACATACTTCTCTTTTCTCTCATTATAATTCCTGATTTGGTTCAAATGTAGACAAAATAAATTGGACAAAGTTCAAACATTATCCAACATTCACATGGTTACATATGACTTTGAGTATGCAAGTAATACATCTCATAATTTTAAAAAAATTGAGAAGCAACAAATTAAAAACAAAATTCACCCACAATCCAAAAACCTAAACCCAAATATTACTAAGACATCAGTCTATTCCTAAAGCAGATGTTTCTTTTTTAACCTTTATTTAATAAATATAAATTTCCAATGTACAACTTCTGGATTATAGTGGCTTTTTGCCCCCATAACTTCCTTCCACCCGCAACCATCCCATCTCCCATTCCCTTTCTCATCCCATTCTTCAAGATTCATTCTCAATTCTCTTTATATACAGAAGATCAACTTAGTATATACTAAGTAAAGATTTCAACAGTTTGCACCCA
The DNA here is from genome assembly GCF_964237555.1 of Oryctolagus cuniculus. Classification (NCBI taxonomy): domain Eukaryota; kingdom Metazoa; phylum Chordata; class Mammalia; order Lagomorpha; family Leporidae; genus Oryctolagus; species Oryctolagus cuniculus. Next base: position 67,303,101 of record NC_091448.1, on the reverse strand, counting down.
CACAGAAACACAAAGTATAAAGTATTGTTTGAGTACTAGTTATACCATTAATTCACATAGTACCACACATTAAGGACAGAGATCCTACATGGGGAGTAAGTGCACAGTGACTCCTGTTGTTGATTTAACAATTGACACTCTTATTTATGTCAGTCATCACCCGAGGCTCTTGTCATAAGCTGCCAAGCCTATTTTTAAGGCTACCACTGAGCTTGCCAGGGAGGAACTGTCTAGGGCAAGTTAAATACACGAAACCCACACAAATCTCACTATTCTTAGAGAAAGTCAGCCAATTTTCTTGAGTAAATGCCCCACAGGTTGCTGCAAGCCTTTGGTTAAATTTCCAGAATTATCAAAAACTTGATTCTGAGCCGGCGCCGTGGCTCAATAGGCTAATCCTCCACCTTGCGGCGCCGGCACACCGGGTTCTAGTCCCGGTTGGGGCGCCGGATTCTGTCCCGGTTGCCCCTCTTCCAGGCCAGCTCTCTGCTATGGCCAGGGAGTGCAGTGGAGGATGGCCCAGGTGCTTGGGCCCTGCACCCCATGGGAGACCAGGAAAAGCACCTGGCTCCTGGCTCCTGCCAGGATCAGCGCGGTGCGCCGGCTGCAGCGGCGGCCATTGGAGGGTGAACCAGCGGCAAAGGAAGACCTTTCTCTCTGTCTCTCTCTCTCACTGTCCACTCTGCCTGTCAAAAAAAAAAAAAAAAAAAAAAAAAAAAAAAAAAAAAACTTGATTCTGACCACTTTTACCATTTTGTTGTTCCCTTTATGAAGGGATAAATTTTCAGATGTTCTCACTCCACTGTTTACATAGGTTTCCACTGATGTCACCTACAACATGCTTTTAAATCTCTAGTCTCAATGACTCTGAGCTAAATATCTAATCGTGGGATAAGATTAGGGAAAAGGAATAAAAAGAGAAACTAATTTTCATGAGCGCTATCCTGAGAAGGTTGATGAAATTTTCAAAGTACTTCTATATTTAGTCATCTCAAGCTTCAGATTAAAGTAACAAATATTTGGACCCTTTTCTGCACACATATTAGACACAGTCTGGGGGCAGGACTGAGCTCCAGCTCCAGCTTTGCTTCTTACAAGTGCAGTGACCTACAACAAGTTACACAGCCTCTGTGACTCAGCACAATATATATCACAATAGGCTACTGGGGTACAATACCTATCACAGAGGTTATTGGGAACATCCAGTGTTGAATGCTGAACACAGATGCTTGGCAGCCAAATCAATATCATCTGTAAGAGTTATTATTTTCACAGTCTGTAACAGTACAGTACATTTTTGAGTAGAGTTAAACTAAAGGCAGTTTTTTTTTTTTTACCTGTTTTTGTTTTTGTTTGCTTGCTTTAAAAACTTTAAAAATCTATTACAGCATTTAGGAATGAAATTTCCCACAACATGAATTTATTCACTGTATTGGTAGGGAAACAAAATGTGAATTCTTTACTCAACAAATATTTATTAACCATGCAGTAAATTTCAGGCACTATGCCACACACAGGCATAACAAAGACAATAACAATATCCCTGCCCTCAAGGAGCTACAGGCCAGGAGACTGACAGGCCAACAGGTGATGACAAGCAACGTAACAAAGACTGATGTGACGTGATGTGACGTGATGTGATGTGACGTGATGATGTGATGTGATGTGATGTGATGTGATGTGATGTGATGATGTGTGATGCGAAATGAGAACACCAGTGGAAGAACGTGACAAGAGTATGGCTTTGACGTGGGTTCTTTTTCCATCAACTAAATGAATTAAGTCATGGCTTGTTTAAAATTTCCAAAGATGAAAGGCAAGCACCTTGAATTATGGAGAACACAGGATTAGTGTTTCCTACACAAAAAAGGGCTTCCCTATCAGTGTGGTCACTTCTATATGTCTTTCTTTTTTAAGACACAGACAGCTCCCGCCCACTAGTTCACTTCCCAAATGCCTGCAATGGCTCAGGCTAGGCTAGGCCAGGCCCAGGCTGAAGCTGGAAACCAGAAACCAGTCCACGTCTCCAAGTAGATAGCAGAGACTCAACCAATTGAGCCATCACCACTGCCTCCCAGGGTCTGCATTAGCAGGAAGTTGCAATTAGAAGCTGGAACTGGGAATCAAACCCAGGCATCTGATTTGAGACGTAGGTATCCCAATCTGGGTGTTAATTGCTAGGCAAAACACTGGCTCCACTTCTAAGGCTTTTCACCTAAAAAGTTCTTTGGCATATTTTGTGTTTATTATGCATTTTTTTTTGTATCTTTTCTCTTTCTCTTCTCCATTCATCCTCTAAGAGACATAGATAGTTCCCAAAGAACAAGTGCTTTTTGAATCCTAAGGGTGATTTGTAAGTACACAGAAAGTAATTTTAAGCCTAAAATGTCTACACAAAAAAGAATATAATTTCTCATACAGTCTTGTGCTTACTGAAGTGGCCGATACCTTTAATTCCATTGCCTTTTTCAGAAATCTCAATCGTAATCCTCTGACAAATGTTGAAGATTCGTATCTTTTTAAACTGCCAGCATTAAAATATCTGTAAGTATGAAAATAATCTTTTTTTATTTTCATCAAACATTAAGTATTTGAGATTGAGGCTAAAAAGTCATGATTTTAAATTAGGTTACTGAAAAAAGTTATTGACTGAGGCAAGAACTGAGAAAGAATTTATCATGGGAAAGACAGCTGGCAGGGCGAGACAGTGTTACATGCAAATACATGTTAGGAATACCATCTATCCCAAGCAAAGAGGTATAGATGTAAATTTTTTAAAGAAAAAATAAGAATTAAAAGAGGTCAGTGTAGTATAAAATGAAAAATAAGACAATGGCAGAAAAAGGTGTAGGTTCTACTCTTCAATGCCAAGGTCATTAATCTGATGATGCAAATAGTAAAGTCATTTCAACCAGGGCTTTCTGGAACTGTCTCCATGACAAACTCTTGAGCTGTCTTGCTTTATAGAGAAGCCAAAACTGATGTAACCACATCTTCCTGAAACAACCTTTTTAAGGACAGATCTTTTTATTGAGGTCCATACCATGAATGTTTGGGCTTTCTCCTTCAGAGACTTGGGAACAACACAAGTACCACTTACCACAGTTGAGAACATTCTCATGATGACTCTTCAACTGGAAAAACTGTAAGGTATCTTTTTCTTAGGTTTATTTCCATGTAAGTCTGTAGACGTGTTTTCTTAAGTCAGGCTTATGGAGGTATAATTTTTATGTATTTCAATTCACACTGTAAAGTTTGCTGAGTTTTGGCAAACACGTGGTTATGTAACCACCACCAAATTCCTGATGTAGAACATTTCTATCAACCCAAAAATGTCCCTCATGGTCCTTTCCAGTCAATCGTCTCCTCCCATCCCCAGACCCAGGCCCTCAAACCACTCACCCTGTTTCTATTCTTGTAGTTTTTCCTTCCACAGTGTCTTATAAGCAAAATCATGTAGTAAGTGTAGCCTCTTGTGTCTGGCTCCTTTACTCAGCATAATCCTTTAGAGATTAAACTACTATTCATGTTGCTGCCTCTACCTATTGCTGAGTAATATTCCAATTGTGTAGTTACACCAGTTTATCCATTTCATCAGCTTATAGAACTGTGTTTTCCAACTTTTTGCAATTATAAATAAAGCCACTAACAGCACTCACATGCAGGTCTGTAAATGAATATGTGGCTTCATCTCTTTGGTGTAAAGATCTAGGGGTAGGACAGTTCATTACCTACTAAGTGTATATTGAACTGTTTAACACACAGCTAAACTGTTTGCCAAGTAGCTGCTGCAGTCTGCACTCTCACCAACAATGTTCGAGAGTGGCAGTTGCAACATGTGTTGTCCCAGTCCTCAGATTTCAACTTTAACAAAAATTTAGAAACTGGATGTTGTGGCACAGCATTAAGATACCACTTGGGGGGCTGGCACCATGGCTCACTTGGCTAATCCTCCGCCTCTGGTACTGGCATCCCATATGGGCGCTGGGTTCTAGTCCCGGCTGCTCCTCTTCCAGTCCAGCTCTCTGCTGTGGCCCGCGAAGGCAGTGGAGGATGGCCCAAGTGCTTGGACCCTGCACCTGCATGGGAGACCAGGAGGAAGCACCTGGCTCCTGGCTTCAGTTCGGCGCAGCTCCGGCCATAGCGGCCATTTGGGGGGTGATTGGGAGGTGAGCCAATGGAAGGAAGACCTTTCTCTCTGTGTCTCTCACTGTCTAACTCTACCTGTCAAATAAATAAATAAATAAGATACCACTTGGGATGCCTACATCCTGTATCAGAGTGCCAAGTTTGAGTCCCAGCTACTCTGCTTCCAGCTAATGTGCACCCTGGGAGGTAGCCGATGGTAACTCGAGTATTCTGGTCTCTGCCACCCATGTAGGAGACCCACACACTGAGACCTATATCCTTGGCATAGTCCTGGCCCAACCCTGGCTGTTATCAGCATTTGGGGAAGTGAACCAGCAGATGGAAGGTCAATCTTTCTCTCTCTCGTTCTTTCAAATAAGTTAAAAAACAAAACTTTTTTAATGTAGCTTTTCTGCTAGTAGATATATAGTGGAATCTCTATTTTTTTTTAGTATTTAAAAATAGTTACTTGAGAGTCAATCAGTTCTCTCACCAAATGCCCACCATGACCAGCACTGGGCTGAAGCTGGAGTTGAAGGCTGGGAATTCAACCAAGACCTCCCATGTAGGTGGCAGGAACCCCAATTTCTCAAGCCCAAGAAAGGCAGGAGAACTATATTAGCAGGAAGCTGGAATCAGGAACCAGAGAGAAGAATCAAATGCAAGTGCTCAAATGTGGGACTCAGTCATCCTAACGCTGGCACCTTGGGTACACTCACTGCAGTTTAAACTTGCACTACTCTAATGACTGACGATACTGTTGTGCAAGTATCTTTACCAAGTGTCTATTCAAATCTGTTCCCATGTAGTAATTTGATGTTAATCTTAGGGAGGTTTTTTTTTTTTTTTGACAGGCAGAGTGGACAGTGAGAGAGAGAGAAAGAGAGAAAGGTCTTCCTTTGCCGTTGGTTCACCCTCCAATGGCCGCCGAGGCTGGCGTGCTGCAGCCGGCGCACTGTGCTGATCCGAAGGCAGGAGCCAGGTGCTTCTCCTGGTCTCCCATGGGGTGCAGAGCCCAAGCACTTGGGACATCCTCCACTGCACACCCTGGCCAGAGCAGAGAGCTGGCCTGGAAGAGGGGCAACCGGGACAGAATCTGGTGCCCCGACCGGGACTAGAACCCAGTGTGCCGGCGCCGCTAGGTGGAGGATTAGTCTATTGAGTCGCAGCGCTGGCCGTGAGTTATCCTTTCACTCTACTAAGTGTACCTTCTGAAGAGTAGAAGTTAATTTTTTAATGTTGCTGAGCCTATAGCAACTTTTTATCTTGTATGGTTTGTCCTTTTATTGTGCCTTTCCTGAAAAAAATCATTCAAATAACCCATTGTCTAATCTAAAGTTACAGAGATTTTTTCCTGTTTTCTTGTAGAAACTGTAGAGTTACATTTAGGTCCATGATCCTTTCTAGTTAATTTTCATGCAGAGTTTGAAGTATCTCAAGTTTTGAAGTTTTAAAAAGGATTTCCTTAGAGCCCTATTCTGACATTTTACCATAAACTCACTGCAACTTCCATTGTGACCTCCCCCCTGCCAATTGGACAAGCTAAACAGAAACTATGATAAGGCTAGTCAAGCGGACTCCACAAGATAAGAATGGGGAAAGGCCTCTCATAGCATACCCTGCCCTAATCACTTCTGTCAGATCACCTCCTTGACTAACTTCCCACATCATCAAATCCATTGGTTTCTGCTCTAGCCTCCTCTTCCTCAACCTTGGGCAGCATCTGCCACAGTGGATCCTCCCAGGTCAGTGAGAGGCCTTCCTCTCCAAAGAGTCAAAGCTCTCATCATCAACAAGCTTTCTCAGTTAGCCAAGGCTGTGGTGTTCTAGCTGCTTTTTTCATACTTGACCATCAGTGGACAGGAAAAGTGCTAGCATTTTCTGGAGCCATGTGCAACCAAGGCTATAAAAACCTGAAAGCAATTGTTACACTGGAGTTCATTATTGGAAGTCCTCAGGAGTTTAGACAAAGCAGGCCAGCTCACTTGTGTCATGACTCATAAGTGATGGTCCTTAATGCATTCTTAAAGACTTACTTATTTATTTGAAAGGCAGAAATACAGAGAGAGAGAAAGATCTTCCATCTGCTGGTTCCTAGCTCAAAAGACCACAACAGCCTGGGCTTGGCCAGGCCAAAGTCAGGCGTCGGAGCTTATTCTGACTCATGTGGGAGCAGGAGCCCAAGCACTTGGGCCATCCTCTGCTGCTTTCCCAAGTGCATTAGCAGGGAGGTGGATCAGAAGCAGAGCAGCTGGGACTTGAACCCGTGCCTATAAGGGATGCTGACACTGCAGGTGAAGGCTTAACCTGCTACACCACAGCGCTGGCCCCTTTATAGCATATTAATGTGCAATGGTCTTATCTAGTAAGAATAAGCTATACCTCAGGTCATTAGCAATTTCAAAAGATTTTCCAATATTTTTTTAAGATTTTATTTATTTATTTGACAGATAGAGTTATAGACAGTGAGAGAGAGACACAGAGAAAAAAGCCTTCCGATGGTTCACTACCCAAATGGCCACAATGGCCGGAGCTGCACTGATCGAAGCCAGGAGCCAGGTGCTTCTTCCCAGTCTCCCATGCAGGTGCAGGGGCCCAAGGACTTGGGCCATCTTCCACTGCTTTCCCAGGCCACAGCAGAGAGCTGGATCAGAAGCAGAGCAGCTGGGACTAGAACCAGCGCCCATATGGGATGCTGGCACCACAGGTGAAGGATTAACCTACTGTGCCATGGTGCCGGCCCAGATTTGCCAATATTTTTAAAAATAATGATTTGGGGCCCAGCACTGGTGTTGTGGCATAAGGTTAAGTTGTCTGTGATGCTGGCATCCCATATGGGAGTGCCAGTTCAAGTCCCAGCTGCTCCACTTCCCATCCAGCTCCTTGCTAATGAACCTGGGGAAGCAGCACAGGATGACCAAAGTGCTTGCCCCCTGCCACCCAGGAGAGACCTGAATATAGTTCCTGGCTCCTGGATCCTGGCTCCTGACTTCAACCCAGCCCAGCCCCAGCTGCGGTGGCCATTTGGGGCATGAACCAGTGGCTGGAAGATTTATTCACATTGGCCTTAGAAAGATAAATTGAGGTGCATGCTGTAAAACAACTGATTTGAATGCCTCAAAAATCCCAATGCCATGAAACACTGCAAAAAAGGAACAGTTCTAAACTGAAGAAAATTAAAGAGCCATGAAAATAAAATGCAATGCCTGATTTAAAAGTAGCCAAGACATGTTTGGGACAACTGAGAGCACCTGCATGTGGACCACAATAGACGGTGATGTTAATGTTAAAGCTGACTGGGTGATAATAGTGTTGTGGATATGCAGGAGAATGCCTTTGTTCTTAGGAGACGCAGACTTCAGGTTTAGCAAGAAAAGGTCATCGTATGTACAGCTCATTCTCAAATGGTTTGTCCAAGAAGTGCATAGAGACACACACGTGGAAAGTGAATGTGGCAAAATGTTAGCAACAGTTGAATCTAAGTGAGAGAACATGTAAACTCATGACACCAATCTTTCGGATATTTTTGTAGGCTTGAAAATTTTCAAAATACGAAGTTAGGGGTAGAAAGGACTTAACGAAAATTTCCTGTTAGAATTGAAGTCTAGTAAAACACTAGCTTAGCATTCTGAGTGCATTCTTTCTATATGAAGCTTTCTCTGGACCCAAAGAAGTAACATTAGTCATCTGTAACAACTCAACCATTGGTTATTCTATTGGTTAGAAAGAGCCTGGCCCACTAAGTGTATCCAGTGTTAATCTAAACTCTATACATTGTGCCCCCAACCCACAGCCTTCGTGTTTCCATGAAACACAGGTTCTGTTTGCCTAATAAAGTCATCCTTTTGCCTCAGAGAAGGCCCCCAAACAACCCAAGGTGGGAGAGCATCAGTACTGTGCAGGTAGTGGTTTGCAAGTGAATAACTAGAGTGGCTAACTTGTGTTGCACACTCACATGTGTCAGGCACATTTCAAGTGCTGATTCATTTGGTCCTCACATCTCATTAGAGGTAGGTGCTATCAGAATGAGGTGGCTGAGAAACAGAGTCTAAGCCATTTGCCCAAGATCATATTATTAGCAGAGCTAAGATGTGAACCTAATCTGGTGATGGAATTTGTACTCCTAATCACTACATTATACTGCTTAAGTATAATATTGAGGACTCACTCCTATTAAACAGGCTGTTTTTATCTCCCTGAAACAGCCTCCAATAATTCTTTTTTTTTTTTTTTTTTTTGGACAGGCAGAGTGGACATTGAGAGAGAGAGAAAGGTCTTCTTTTTGCCGTTGGTTCACCCTCCAATGGCCGCCACTCCCTGGCCACAGCAGAGAGCTGGCCTGCAAGAGGGGCAATTGGGACAGAATCCGGCGCCCGGACTGGGACTAGAACCCGGTGTGCCGGCGCCGCTAGGTGGAGGATTAGCCTATTGAGCTGTGGCTCCGGCTCAATAATTCCTTTTTTTTTTTTTTTTTTTGACAGGCAGAGTGGACAGTGAGAGAGAGAGAGACAGAGAGAAAGGTCTTCCTTTGCCGTTGGTTCACAATCCAATGGCCGCCACAGCCGGCGCGCTGTGGCCTGCTCCGAAGGCAGGAGCCAGGTGCTTATCCTGGTCTCCTGTGGGGTGCAGGGCCCAAGGACTTGGGCCATCCTCCACTGCACTCCCTGACCATAGCAGAGAGCTGGCCTGGAAGAGGGGCAACCGGGACAGAATCCGGTGCCCTGACCGGGACTAGAACCCGGTGTGCCGGCGCCGCCAGGTGGAGGATTAGCCTAGTGAGCCGCGGCGCCGGCTCCGGCTCAATAATTCTTAATAAGATAACCAACTAGCGTTTTTGCCAATTTTATTTTAAAAATACTCAAACCTACTAGGGACAGGCCTTGTGGCACAGCAAGGTAACTCACCACGTGTGATGCCGGCACTCCATATTGGAATGTCAGTTTGAATCCCAGCTACTCCACTCGGCTTTTGTGGCCATTTGGAGAGTGAAAAATAATAATAAATAATAACATAAATAAATAAATATTTTTAAAAATAATTCAATCCCCCAAGAAAAGTAAAGAATAGTACAAAAAGTACACCGAGAACCCAGGCACTGCCATACAGGATGTGGGTATCACAAGCAGCATACTTCTCATGTGGACTCAATCATTAGCCTTCCTTCCCTCCTCTGCTCCCTCACTCCCACCCCTCCCCCTTCCTCCTCCTCTCTCTTGCTTCCTCCCTTCCTTCTTTCCTCTGAGCAGTTTCATAGTAGTTCCAGAGATGAAGAAATAATAGACACAGTGGACCACCTATGTGGATAGATGTATATACCATAGGCCATGACCACAGCAAAATACCCGCCACCTCAACTTGTGCTTTTTTTTTATCATTCTTCCCTTCCATCCCTCCTTGCGCTCCCCAATCCAATTTCCATGGAACCTTGACCTTCTTACTGTTACTATGGGCTATTATGCATGTTCTACACGTTTATAGAAATGGAACCACAAACAGTATGCACTGTTTTCTAACCAGTTTTTGTCACTCAACATGATTAAGACACTCTTGTTGTTGTGTGTACCAAGAGTTAATTTCCTTTTATTGCTGAATAGCATTTCATTATATGAACCTACCATAGTTTATCTATTCACCTATTTGTGAACACTTAGGTTGTTCCAGTTTGGGGGTATTAGAAATTAAGCTGTTTGCACTTACGCCCCATGTAGGACCTCTGTTAATGAGCTGTACTATGAGAATTAACTGCAAAACTTGTTCTCAAACAGTACTTTTTATGTTGTGGGGTGGGGGGTTGGTGCAAAGTGTTGAAATCTTTACTTAGTATAGAGTTGCTCTTTTGTATATAAAGTCAATCAAAAGTGAATCTTAATGAAGAATGGGATGGGAGAGGGAGTAGGAGGTAGGACGGGAGTGGGGGTGGGAGGGCAGGTATGGAGGAAAAAACACTATATTCCTAAAGTTGTACCTATGAAATTGGCATTCGTTACATAAAAGCTTTAAAAAATAAAACAAATAAAAATTAAACTGTTTACGATGGCAGGCATTTGGTGCAGCCGTTAAGCCACTACCTGGGATACTCCAATCCCACATCAGAATGCCTGGATCCAAGTCCCGGCTCTGCTCCACCCTAGCTTCCTGCTAACATGTACCCTGGAAGGCAGTGGGTGATGCCCCAAGGACTTGAGTTCTTGCTCCTCACATGGAAAACCAAACTAGTTTCTGAGCTCCTGGCTTTGGCCTGGCCCAGCCCTGCATGTCGCAGACATTTGGGGAGTAAACTACCTAATGAAAACATGTGGTCGGCACCGTGGCTCAATAGGCTAATCTTCCGCCTTGCGGCGCTGGCACACTGGGTTCTAGTCCCGGTCGGGGTGCCGGATTCTGTCCCGGTTGCCCCTCTTCCAGGCCAGCTCTCTGGTATGGCCCGGGAGTGCAGTGGAGGATGGCCCAAGTCCTTGGGCCCTGCACCCGCATGGGAGACCAGGAAAAGCACCTGGCTTCTGGCTTTGGATCAGCGCGATGCGCCGGCCACGGCGGCCATTGGAGGGTGAACCAATGGCAAAAGGAAGACCTTTCTCTCTGTCTCTGTCTCTCACTGTCCACTCTGCCTGTCAAAAAGAAAAAAAAAAAAGAAAAGATGTGTTTGTGTGTGTTTCTCTCTCTTCCTTCCACAGAAACTTTCGAAATGATAAATTTGAAAAAAATATAATGAAAATAGACTGACAGTTTCTTAAAAACACACACCTACCATAAGTTGCAGTCTTTCCATTTCTGGGTATTTAGGGAAGCACCACCTGACACATCCCAGGGCACTCCCTGGCAGGAAACAGGGATCAGAAATGGAGCCAGGCACTCCAGAAGGGGATGTGCTTGTCCCAAGCAGCATCTTCATGGCTGGGCTAAACACCTGCCTGCTCAAATTACTTTCACTCACCCATCAGTGAGCGAGTGTTCCTTTTTCTCCACATCTTTTCCAACAATTACTGCAGTCAGTCATTTTTCTGGGACCAGAGTAGTTTCTAATAGTGAACACTTCCAACAGGGATGGAGAAGAGTACTCCAGAGGTTGGGGGAAGTCCTCCTGTGCACTCCCAACCCACAATGAGACTTGTGAACTGGAAGGAGACACCCCTGAGTCAAACGACAGATCCATGGTGCCCAATGCTCACCCTGTTGACTTTATTTTGGATACACCACACCCACTTCCATGCCTATGCCTCCTTGGGCCACCTCTCCCTCCTTCCTTTATTCTCATATTCAAGACCAACAATTGGCCACCAGGCTCCTACCCAAATGTCCTGGCCACATACCTCAAGAACTCCTTTGCTGGCACCTTGGCTCACCTGTTTGACCCACCCAAGGAACCCCTTTACAGGTAACTTAATTCTCTGTCTCTATTCATAGGATCTTACCTAGCCATATGGCCTGCTGCCTCTGCCAATTTAAACATACTATCGAGGTTGTCTGCAACACCATCAAGCTTCACTGTGACAATGAATGCCTGCCAAATACGACACATTGCCGTGAGTCGGAACTTCCTGAGGATCTTTTTTTAATTTTTATTTGTTTTAAATTTCTTATTTTAAAATTTTAGGGTCAAGTTTAAAGTAACAATGTAATTAATTGCTGAATTTTTATTCATTCATTCAGATTTAAACTCCCTAAATTGCTACACTGCTCCCTTGCTGAAAGTCAGGTTCGCAATCACCGCTATGTAATTTAATAACATAGTTACCGCTATGTAATTTACATATGCACAAAGGATCATGGAAAAGAGGTGGAAGGGGAAGGAAGCAATGTTGGGAACCACACACGTGGTGTTCTGTGCTCTTGGGTGCTTTGCTTTTCAATGATAACTCATTTGCACACAGTCTATAAACTGGTTTTCTATGTGTTGGGCCTCAAGGGCCCTCTGTCTTATAGAACAGGTCTACACTGCTCACCGCGGTTGTTTGTTTTTGCACTTGTATAAAAGAGTACAAGTGATGCTGTTTTATTTGGAGCCGGGGAGTTTCTGGTTCCATAACCAGAAATGGCTGCCTGGCTGCTCTGATGGAGTCGGAAGGCTCCTCCATGCACTTGTAGACTGTCCAACTCTGAACCTGCTCTGAGTCTCACGCTTTTCTATCCACAGAACACTCGGGTAATTTTAAGTATCCTTCTGTAGATGAGGGTTATTACCACTGATGTCGTGACTTCCAAAATGTGACCGCTTTCTTCCTTAGACAGCTTGAATTCGGATCTCAGTCAGGGATCTGAGGCATTAGCACAGTGATAACTGTATACCCATCTACACAGTGTTGCTCACCTTCCAGACCAGTTTCCTACCAATTATATTATTCCCTTCGTCTCAAGAGGTGAGAAGGACAAGCATTGTTAATCTCCCTTTACAAGGGTGGGAAAGAACACACTGAGGTGAGGAGCAAGGCCCCTTGGCTTGACCACCTCTGCCCTCACTCCCCTTACATGCCTATCTCTTGCCATGGACACCTGTGATGGTAGCAAGAACACAGGGCCACAGGGAGGGAGGGAGGGAAGGAGGAAGCCTGTGCTCCCTCAGCATGAGGCAGGACTGTAGAATGATGTGGCTGAGAAGCAGGGGCAGAGCCACAGAAGGGGCAGCTGGGTGGGGCCATTTGTCCTCCAGCCTTATTCTAAGCCTGGAGTGGTTGGTCATTGGAAACCAATGAAATAATACTGATCATAGTTACTGCTTTTTAACACTGCGAACTCTTTGAATGCCACTCTCAAAAATATCTTTTTCTCCTTTGTTGTTGCCATTTCATAGGTTTGAGTTTGGTTTTACTTTTCTCTCTAAAGTCTCAATGGTACCCCAAATATTGGATTTGACTCCTAATTTAATTGATCAGAGTGTAGGGCTGTGGACTGACATAAAGCTGTCCCATCAGTCTTCTGTGCCAAAAAGCAGTCTCTTCTTTTTTTGACAGTTGAAGAAGCATCTATAGGGAACCCAAAGGGGGCATTCATGAAGATATTGCAAGCCCGGAAGAACAACACCAGCAAGCAGCTGACTATTGAGCCAGGGAACCCAGTATCAGAGAGAAACAGCGTGGACTTCCCAGGCCGCATGAGTGAACAGCGGGACCTCAACGATGAAAGTGATGTTATTAGTGCACTGAATTATATATTGCCTTATTTCTCAGAGGAAAATCTACAAAATGTAGAATCAACATTATTACCATTCATTACACTGCTTTTTTCAAATGTGCAAGATAGAGATAAGTCCCTGAGCTACGTGAAAACCCACATAAGAAGGCCCTCTCATCCTTACAGAAATAAGTTGAGAAAGCTCTATTTTCTGGAGAATTTGTTACATGAAGTAATTCAAGAAAAAAATCGATAAGGTTAAGAAGGAAGAAAAGGCCATGCTTATGCAGCCTATCCTGTTAGGTCATCAATTTAACCCTCAAATCCTCCAAAAGAAATCAGAAACTGCCCCGTCACAGGAGAACAGCCTGGCAACCATGCCAAGTGTGGGGTACAGGCTGCAGAGAGTGAAAAAAGTCATCAAGGGGCCAAAGGGCTTACGGGAAAGGCACCTCCAGGAGATGAGGAAGAGCCTCGGGAGGAGACGGGGCACCTGGCCCTTTGTGGAGAGCATTGGGGGAAGAAGGCTTGGGAGAGCAGGCTCCAGGGAGCTGAAGGAGCTTCAAGTGGCTCAGAGGCCCAGGCAGGTGGCCGGAAACTCCTTGCACATGGAGCCCTTGCTCACAAAGGAACGTGAGGCTGCAGCCCCCTCTTTCCTGAAGAAACACATCCTGGGCAGGCCTTCTACCTCCCCTGCAAAATCTCTCTCTGAGATCAACAACAAAGGAGGACTTAACCTACACCATTTTTGTCTTAGAAGATGCCAATGCTAGAGCCAAAAATAAGGCGGCAGGGAAACCAATCTGGCATTCCAGACAGAATTACCGCTTTCATAAAACTTGCTCTCACCTGGTCCTCCGAACCCCCAAGGCCAAACTGAGTCGAAAGTTCAGAAGGAAAAATTCCCTCAACAGGCTGACGGCTGGGAAGAGGCCTCCGTTCCCTGCACTGCGGAGTCTCATAAACTCCCCCTCCGGAGAGGCTTTCTCATCCCCTGGAGGCCTGCATTCTCAGGGGAGTCCTCCTCTGAGAGAACCTTCTATAGAAGACACTAGGGAGGAAAACCATTCCGGAGGGCGTGTTTTCGAAGAAAATGTTTTGACAGAAAATACCACTGCACATGAAGAAACGCTCCCTGGCGACAAAATGCACACAGATCCTTCAGCTACAGATTCTGCTGGGACCGAGTTCGACCTAATGCCGACTGTGGACCAAACCAAGGAAACACAGTGGGAATACCCCAGCGAGGGCACTGAAGCCCCCACCACGCCCGCAGGCTTCACCTACCCCGTGATGCTGTCCCAGGGGCAACAGTTTGAAATTCAGCTGAATCAGCAGCTACAGTCCCTCATCCCCAACACGGACATGAAAAAGCTCATTTCTCACGTCATCCGCACTCTGAAAATGGACTGCTCTGAGGCCCAGGTGCAACTGCCCTGTGCCAAGCTCATCTCCAAAACAGGCATCCTGATGAAGCTCCTCAGTGAGCAGCAGGAAGAAAAGATAGCCAAGGAAGAATGGGATGCAGAGCAGTGGAGGACCGAGACCTATATCAATGAGAGTACAGAAGCCCCGAGTGGACAGAAAGAGCAGGAGTCGAGTAAGGTGAGGACAGGAGACCTGCACTTTCCCATCACTTAGGAGACCCCACGCGGGAAGACCAGGGGCTCCCAGTCCAGATCCCTTGGCTCTCTGAGCCCTGGTCTTCCCACTCCTTGAATGTCCCACCTGAATCGCCTGACTCGCTCACACCCATGGCAGACCCTGGCGGCTTTGATGACCTGGGGTCTTCTGCTCCCTCCCGGGTGCTGACCTCGCCTCAAGAGTCCACTGTGAGTTTGCTTCCTTTTTCTGGAACTGCCCCCAGAGCCAGAACAGCTTGCTGTTCCGTACCAGTATTTCGATAGGCTGACTCGACAACAGAGGCTACCAGAGGCCATTCCCGTGCTAGACGGGGATCAGGATCAGCCCCCGGCTCTGCCTCCTCGACTGGAACGAAATGCTCACCAGTCATTGGAAGCATTCGTTCTGCCTCTAGACAGTCAGAGTTCACAAGGAAACAAGTTGATTGTTTCACCCCTGACCCCCAAGAAAGATCTAGCTCGGCGTCGACGGCTTCCTAAGGTTGGTGTTGGAACTCCAGACAAAGCAGCCAAGCTTCAGGGTCAAAATCAAGTTTTGCCGGCTGACTATGGGGTCTATCCTGGTGGTTTTCCTACAGAATCCCAGGAGAACCCAGGAGAACCTGCACAGCCCTCTGAGCAGGCTGAACCATCTCAATTCCTGATGGAAGGCCAGACTCAAAATCCAGAGACTCAGGAGCCCATCCAATCCTCCTCTGCACAGCAAGAAGAACAAGTTCCGCCTCCACAGCCTGTTGAACCAGATGAACTTTCTTCACCCCAGCAAGAGGGCCCAGGTGCAGACCTGCAG
This sequence comes from Oryctolagus cuniculus, assembly GCF_964237555.1. Classification (NCBI taxonomy): domain Eukaryota; kingdom Metazoa; phylum Chordata; class Mammalia; order Lagomorpha; family Leporidae; genus Oryctolagus; species Oryctolagus cuniculus. The sequence goes on along the minus strand of NC_091448.1, from coordinate 67,287,432 downwards.
CAACCCGAGGAAGAAGCATCTCCGTTGCAGCAGGAGGCCCCCGCTCAGAATCCATTTGCTACTGCAGAAGTAGCAGGTCAGGCATCAGTGTATCACGATCCTAACACTCCATCCTCACCTCAGATTGTAGCTCTCCAAGCAAACTTCCCCAGCGTCACACTGAAACCTGCAGACACGGAGCTGACAGAAGCCTCAGGGGCAGGTGAGGAAGTTCAGTCTACTCCAAGCACGGAGCAGGCTCCAGCTCAGCCTCTGGGGCATGCTGAGGGAGTGGGACTCCCCTCAGCCCAACAAGAGGCCCCAGTGCAGACTCCAGAATTCCCTGGGAGGGTGGAATCTTGGACTCAAGAGGGTCTAGCTCAGACCTCAGATCTCCCTGAGGAGACTGGACCTTTCTCTACCCAAAACGATGCCACAGCTCAGCCCTCAGAGTATGCTGAGGAAGTCAGCCCATCTGTAGGCCAGCAGGGGGCCCCAGCTCAGCCTCCAGGCCTGCCTGTGAACACTGAATATTCCTCCAGCAATCAGGAGCAGCCTGCTCAGCCTTCTGAGTCTCCAGAGATCGAACCTTCTAGAAGCCAACTGGAAGCCCCGGAGAAGCCTTCGGCACTCCCTGTGGAAGTCAAATCTCCAGTACAGCAAGATCCCCGAGCTCAAGCGCTAGAATCTCCTGAAGAGACTATCATAGCTCAGACTCCACAGATTCAGAAGGGGACGGACTGGTCTCCAGATCAGAATCAAGTTCACCGTTATAACCTGCCCAATGTTACCATCAAGCCTGCAGATGTGGCGCTGACCATAACTCTGGAGCCCACCATGGAGTGGGACTCTTCTCCAGCGCAGCAGGAGGGCTCTGCTCAGACTCCAGGCCCTCCTGTGGAGACAGAACCCTATATTAGTGATCAGGAGCAGCCCACTCAGTATGTTGAGTCTTCTGTAGAGAACAAACCCTCTCCAGCCCAGCAGGAGACCCCATATCAAACTCTGGGCCCTTCCCTGGAGACAGAAGCTTCTCCAGCCCAGCAGGAACCCCCAGAGCTGACTCCGGTCCCTTCTACAGAGACGGAACCTTCCCTATTCCAGCAGGCACCCAGAGCCTCACACTGCACGCCCTTCCGTGGAGGCAGAACCTTCTCCCCGTGAACAGGAGCAGATAGCTCAGTATGCGGAGGCTCTGGTGGAGACTCAGCCTCCTCCAGGCCCTCCTGTGGAGACAGAGCCTTCTCTCAGAGAACAGCAGCAGATTGCTCAGTACGCAGAGGCCCTGGTGGAGACTCAAGCTCCTCCAGGCCAGCTGGAGGCCCTAGCTCTGACTCCAGTCCCTCCTATGGAGACCGAACCTTATATCAGTGAGCAGGAGCAACCAAGGCGGCCCTCTGAGTCTTCTGAGGAGGTTGAGTCTTCTGGAAAGAAGACAGAAGTCCCAGCCCAGCCTCCAAGTCATCACACAGTGACCATTTTACCTCCCGGTCACCATCAAGTTCAGCAGTACGACTTGCCCAATGTGACTACTAAACCTCCAGACCTGCAGCTGACCCTAACACCAAAACCTGCAGCAGAAGTGGAAACATTTCCAGTCAGCCACGAGGTCACAACAACTCAGGCCTCAGTCCCAGCTCTGCCTCCAACGCCTCTTGAAGAGGTTGAACCACTGCCAATTCAATCTCCAGAAGTTATGCAGGATGAGAAACCCTCTATGACCCAGCAGGAGGAAACAGCTGAAATTTTACAGGCCCCCGAAGAGGCTGCACCTTCTCCAATCCATCAGGAAGCCCAAGCTCACGCCTCAGTGTTCCCTACGGAGCATGAGCCTTTGAAAGACCAGGAGGCAGACACAGCTCAGCAGCCAAAGCCCCCAGAAGAGGATGAGCACTCCCCACTTCCAGGGGTCCCAGCTCAGCCTGAACAACTGAAGGAACCTTCACCAAGCCAGCAGGGGATTTCCGTTCCACCTCTAGAGCGCCCCGTGAGTGCTTACCAATTACCACTCCAACAGGGAAACACAAACCAGCCTTCAGATATCTTCCCAGAGATGAGTGATGCTATCCCAATGAATATGACATTTTCACCTCATATTCCAGAAGAAATACTCAGAACTCAGCATTTAAGGATGTCTAAAACCAAACCAAAACATGTGGATATTGACCTTACCAGAACCCTAAAGCCCACTCCAGAAGTTTATCCTTACTGGAGTCAGCAGGAAGGACCTGCCCAGCCTACAGTTCCCACCAAGCAAGTTGAATTTTCTCCAACCCAGCTTGGGCCTCCTCTTGCCAAGCCTCCAGCACTGCCTGAAAAGATGGAACTTTCTCCAGCTGAGCCTCTAGAGCCCCTCAAGAATGCAGAACAAGCTCCAGTGCAAAATGTAGCCCCAGCCAAGCCACAAGACTTCCCTGACACTCAATCATCTGTAACCCAGCAGGAGCTTCAAACTCAGCAACCAAACCTGACCAAAGTCACAGGTCAACCTTTGGATGTGGAACTCACCATAACTACACAACCTGGAATGGAAGGCGGACTTTCTCCAATCATGCAGGAGGCCCCAGTTCAGCTTCCAGGGCCATCTAAGGAAGGTATAGCTCAACCCCCAGGATATCAGGGGGTGACAGTTCCAACACCAGCTCAGGATCAAGCTCCGTTTCCAAAATCACCCCGCGTCACATTTCAACCTTTTGATCTGGCACTTACAATAACTCCACAGCCCATTACAGAGGCTGAACTTGCCACAAATGTGCAGGAGACTCCACCTAAAGAATCTGTAGCTCAGCCCCCAGTGCCTCATGAGGGTCAAAATCAACCTCCACTATCACCCAGTGTCACAAATCAACCTTTAGACCTGACACTTACCATTACTACAGAACCTACTACAGAGGCTGAGCATCCTGCAGACCTGAGCAAGACTACAGCTCCATCTCCAAACCTGACTCCAGTCACAACTCAACATCTGGACCTGGGACTTACCATAACTCCAGAAACCAGCAGTATGGTGACTGAACCCTCTACAGACATGCAGGAGACCTCCAGTCAACCTCCCATGGAGGGTGTAACCCAATCTCCAATACATCAAGAGGTGACAGTTCCAACACTGGGTCATAATCAAGCTCAATATCCAACCTTGCCTCACATCACAGTTCAGCCTTTGGACACAGTGCTTACCATAAATGCAAAGCGTACCAGGAAGGCTGAACATTCTACAGCCCTGAAGAAGACTAAAGTACCTCCCGTGCTCCATGAGGAGGTACTTTCACAACCAGACCAGGTTCAGGCTCAGCATCCAACCCTGACAGAAGTCACAGTTCAACCTTTTGATGTAGAACTTACCCTAACTCCAGAATCCCTTGTGGAGGGTGAACCACTCCCAACCATGCAGGAGACTTCAGGGCAGCCTCCAGGGCCACATAATGAAGTGGTCTGTCAGCCTCCAGTTTATTATGAGAATGTAGTTCCAAAACCAAGTCAAGATCAAACTCCGCATCCAATGTCACCCAGTGCCACAGCTGAACCTTTGAAGTTAGAGTCAACCATAACTCAGGTACCCACTACACAGGATGAACATTCTACAGCCTTCAAGTCTATATCTTCTCCTCCTTATCCAATGTACCCTGAGGTGACATTTTCACCTCCAGTCCAGATTCAGACTCAGTATACAAACCTGCCTCAAGTCACAGTCAAGCCTCTGGACCTGGAAATTACCCAAACTCCACAACGTACTACAGAGGCTACACCTTCTACTACCATGCAAATGACCCTAACTCAGTCTACAGAGCCACTAAAGGAGCTCGTAACTCAGTCCCCAGGGGACAATGAGATGACAGTTCCAACAGCAGGTCAGCATCAAGCTCAGCACCCAACGTCACCCAGTGTCATAGCTCAGCCTTCCAAGATGGAGCTTACCAGAACTCTGGTACCCACTGCAAAAGCTGGCCATTCTCCATCCCTGAAGAAGACTACAGATCTGCATCCAGGCCAGGTTCAGACTCAGCACTCAACCCTAACTGAAGTCACAGATCAACCCCTGAATGCGGCTGCCACCATAAATGTCTGTGAGCTCTGCACCTGCAAAGATGAGACACTTTCGTGCACTGGCCTCAGCCCAGTGCAGAAGCTTCACAGAGTTCCTGTACCAGAGCCCAACAGCTACAACGGCACCTTCAGCATATTGTAAGAATCTCCCTTCCTCATGGTTCCCTACAGCCTGCCTGTCTCAGCAGCTTTTCCTCAAGAGCCTCCTGAGCCCTCCTCAAGTCCCCACCTTATGTTGACTGTGTGTGTGTGTGTGTGTTTTGGCAGGCAGTTAGACAGAGAAAGAGAGAAAGGTCTTCCTTTTGCCATTGGTTCACCTCCCAAGTGGCCACTTTGCTTGTGAGCTTTCCTGATCCTCCTTCTCTTCTTCTCTCTGTCCCTTCTACGGTCTCATGTGATTGCCCTTACTCCTTTTCCTGATTCTTTATTTATTGACATTTGCCATATTATTACCTCATTGCTTTACTCCCACTCTTCAACACAGCCCTCATCCCAACATATTAGAGATGATACAACAGGTTTAAGGATAGATTCTGGAGCCAGGTTGCCTGGCTTTGAACACAGGTCTCCCAGTGATTAGCTTTGTGACTTTCGACAAGTTATTTAGCTTGGATTCCATCTCTTCATCTATAAAACTGGATTATGGCCGTGATCAGTTCACTAGACCGTTGTGTATTTAGATGAGTGGATGCATACAATACATCACTTCCAAGCATATGTGAATGTAAACTCGTAATAAATACCATTATTGCTGAGCCCCTCAGTTGTAGCCTGACCTTACCTTTGTTCCTCTATACATAGTAGCCATTTTGTGCCATTCCAGGGTGTCATAGGAACCACAGATAGAGCACAGTTATTCTAAAACTTTACCTGAGGTTTACAACATGGCCATTATTTGTAAAATCAAGAAAAAAAAAGGGGGGGGGGAGTCTGTTTTAGGCAAAGATTTGTCTGATGGAATGATCAAGATTTAGACTGTCTGGCTACAAGAGATGGACTTAGGAAGCAATGAAAGATATGCAAACAAACTTGAATATTGGCTGAGGGGTTTCAAAGTTCATAATGAGATATGGAGTGTCATTAAAAGCTTGTGAGTAAGAGAAAGATGATTTAAAATGGGGGGTATTTTAATCTACTATTTTCTTTTTAAAGGTTTTTATTTATTTACTCGAGAAGCAGTGCAACAGAGAAAGAGGTCTCATTCGCTTATTCATTCTCTAAATGCATGCAATGGCAGAGAGTGGGGAGGCCAGTGCCGGGAGCACAGAACTCAAACCATGCATGTGTATACAAAGGCTGTTGATTTTTGTGCATTGATTTTATATCCTGCTACTTTGCCAAACTCTTCTATGAGTTCCAATAGTCTCTTAGTAGAGTTCTTTAGATCCCCTAAATAAAGAATCATATCATCTGCAAAGAGGGATAGTTTGAGTTCTTCCTTCCCAATTTGTGTCCCTTTAATTTCTTTTTCTTGTCTAATAGCTCTGGCTAAAACTTCCAGAACTATGTTGAATAGCAGTGGTGAGAGTGGGCATCCCTGTCTGGTACCAGATCTCAGTGGAAATGCTTCCAACTTTTCCACATTCAATAGGATGTTGGCTGTGGGCTTTTCATAAATTGCTTTGATTGTATTGAGGAATGTTCCTTCCATACCCAGTTTGTTTAGAGTTTTCATCATGAAAGGGTGTTGAATTTTATCAAATGCCTTCTCGGCATCTATTGAGCTAATCATATGGTTTTTCTTCTGCAGTCTGTTAATGTGGTGTATCACATTGATTGTTTTGCACACATTGAACCATCCCTGCATACCAGGGATAAATCCCACTTGGTCTGGGTGGATGATCTTTCTGATGTGTTGGTGCATTCTATTGGCCAGAATTTTATTGAGGGTTTTTGCATCTATGTTCATCAGGGATATTGGTCTGTAATTCTCTTTCAATGCTGCATCTTTTTCTGGCTTAGGGATTAAGGTGATGCTGGCTTCATAGAAAGAATTTGGGAGGATTCCCTCTTTTTTGATTGTTCTGAATAGTTTGAAAAGATTTGGAGTTAGTTCTTCTTTAAATGTCTGGTAGAATTCAGCAGTGAATCCATCTGGTCCTGGGCTTTTCTTTGCTGGGAGGGCCTTTATTACTGTTTCAATTTCTGTCCCAGTTGTGGGTCTGTTTAGGTTTTCGATGTCTTCCCGGTTCAATTTAGGTAGGTTGCATGTGTCCAGGAATCTATCCATTTCTGATAGGTTTCCCTGTTTGCTGGCATACAATTCCTTGTAGTAATTTCTGATGATTCTTTTTATTTCTGTGGTGTCTGTTGTTACGTTTCCTTTTTCATCTCTGACTTTATTGATTTGGGTCCTTTTTTAGTTAGTTGGGCCAATGGGGTGTCAATTTTGTTTATTTTTTCAAAAACCAGCTCCTCGGTTGGCTGATTTTTTTTGTCATTTTTTTTTTTTTTACTCAATCGTATTGACTTCTTCTCTGATTTTAATTATTTCTCTTCTCCTACTAGATTTGGGTCTGGTTTACTACAGTTTTTCTAGATCCTTGAGGTGAATTGAAAGCTCATTTATTTGGTGCCTTCCATTTTCTTGATATAGGCACCTATTGCTATAAACTTTCCTCTTAACACTGCTTTTGCTGTATCCCATAAGTTTTGGTATGTTGTACTGTTTTCCTCATTTACTTCCAGGAAGTTTTTGATTTCTTCTATGACCCAGTGTTCATTCAGGAGCATGTTGTTCAATCCCCTTGTGTTTGCATATGCTCTAGGGATTCCTGAGTTGCTAATTTCCAACTTAGTTCCCTTATAGTCTGAGAAGCTACATCGTATGATTCTAATTCTTTTGAATTTGCTGAGACTTCCTTTAAGGCCTACTATGTGGTTGATCCTAGAGGAGGTTCCATGCACTGCTGAGAAGAATGTAAATTCTTTAAGTGTAGCATGAAAAGTTCGGTAAATATCTATTAGATCCATTTGGGCTATAGTGTTGTTTAAATCTACTGTCTCCTTGTTGATCTTCTGTCTGGTTGATCTGTCTATTTCTGAGAGTAGAGTATTGAAGTCCCCCAGTACTATTGTATTGGAGTCTAAGTCTCCCTTTAAGTCCCTTAACAAACCTTTTAAATAAACCGGTGCCTGCAATTAGGTGCATATACATTGATAATAGTTACATCTTCCTGTTGAATTGATCCCTTAATCATTATATAGTGCCCCTCTTTGTCTCTCTTAACAGTTTTTGTGTTGAAGTTTATGTTGTCCGATATTAAGATGGCTACGGCTGCTCTTTTTTCATTTCTGTTGGCATGGTATATCTATTTCCAGCCTTTCACTTTCGGTCTGTGTGCATCTTTGTTGGAAAGATGTGTTTCTTGTAAGCAGCAAATAGATGGGTTTTGTTCCTTAACCCAATCAGCCAATCTGTGTCTTTTAACTGGACAGTTGAGGCCATTGACGTTCAATGTGACTATTGATAAGTAGTAACTTTGCCCTGCCATTTCCCAAAGATATTTTCTAATATATGCTTTGAACTTCCTGTGATCTTTTGCTGTGAGGTTTCCTTCCTTTACCTTCTTACATATTGATGACCGTGTTTCCGTGTTTCTGTGTGTAACACATCTTTAAGCACCTTTTGCAGGGCTGGACAAGTGGCAACAAATTCTTTCAATTTCTGTTTGCTATGAAAGGTCTTTATTTTACCTTCATTCACAAATGAGAGCTTTGTAGGATATAGTATTCTGGGCTGGCAGTTTTTCTCTCTTAGTACCTGGGCTATGTCTTGCCATTCCCTTCTAGCCTGTAGGGTTTCTGATGAGAAGTCTGCTGTAAGTCTGATTGGAGATCCTCTGAGAGTAATCTGACGTTTCTCTCTTGCACATTTTAGAATCTTTTCTTTATGTTTCACTGTGGTGAGTTTGATTACAACGTGTCGTGGTGAGGATCTCTTTTGGTCATGGTTACTGGGGGTTCTATGAGCTTCCTGTACTAGGATGTCTCTGTCCTTCTCCAAGCCCAGGAAGTCCTCTGCTAGTATCTCACTAAAAAGGCCTTCTAATCCTTTCTCCCTCTCCATTCCTTCAGGAATTCCTAGAACCCAAATGTTGGGATTTTTTTTTTTTTACTAGTATCCTGTAGATTCCTAACAATATTTTTTAGATTTCTGATTTCCTCTTCTTTTCTTTGGTTTGACTGTATGCTTTCCTGTGTTCTGTCTTCTAAGCCCTGAGGTTGCTATTATGCATGTCCAAAATGGCATCTGTTCACTGTCTTGCTCGCCTTTGAGAGGTGAGCGGAGAGAGTGAAACTCCTGTCCGTACTGGTCCCTTTTATTATTTTCCTCTCTCCTGTAGTTAGCCTGGTGAACTTTCGCCTACGGGGCTTCAAGCTCGTTCCCTCTAGGCTCCTTCTACTTTCCTGCCGGTTGTCTCAAGCTATTGAGGTTCGGTTCACTTCACGATCCAGCACTGGTGGGTAGATTCTGCTGCTGGTGTCCCGAGCTGTGGACTCCCACGCCCTCCACCGTGAATCACTAGTTCTGGAAGAGTTTCCTCTGCTGTTTCTTCCACAACTCTTCCTTGAACCTGCAGTATCTCCACTTTTATTAAACTGTCTCTTCCCGGACTATCAGTGTGCTCCCTTCCTATTCATCAAATGTAAATTTTATTATCCCCACTGACTATATAGGTAATAGCTAATCAAGGCAATGTTTTCCTTTTCCTAGAGATTTATCCTGCAACAAAATGGAGTCTATCGAAAGACGTGCATTTGAGTCACTCCCTTTTTTGCAGTCTATGTAAGTTGCAATTTCATCATATTTGGAATTTGAGTAAATCTTCCCTGTAAACCACCTTGCTGTTCACCTTGAAATAGGGTGAAGCTTCTACTTTACATTTGTAGTAGAAGGTTACTAAAATTCTGTAACAGGTCCTTTTCATCTCTAGCACAGATGCTATCAGATACAAAGGTCAGAGTGAATCCCACAGAGCAGGGCTTCTCAACCAACTCAATTTTGTATTCAGGTAACATTTTGCAGCCCTGCACATGCTGCTGGCACCTAGTGGGCCAAGGCCAGCCTGCTGTTAAGCCACCTACTATATACAGGACAAACCTCCACAAGAAAGGCATTATCGAGCCCAAAATGTCAATAGCATTCAAGTTGTGAAACTCTGTTCCAGAGAAGTAAAGATCACGCAGTACAAGTATGTCATGTAATATGAAAATGATATGATGAAATTTAATGTAAAAGTACAAGTATAATTTAGAAGCCAAATCTTCCAGTACAAGTAAATTCTTTAGTGTGTAGATAAAATGTGGAAGTGTTGTTTCATCTATAAAAATTAGAATCCCTCCTGAAAGAGGAGTATTCTTCAAATATATCCTTTTTTCTTCTTCATTCTCTTTGACTTCTGTCTTTTTTTGTAGAAATCTTGGTTGCAATTTACTGACAGAACTGAGCTTTGGGACATTTCAGGCGTGGCATGGAATGCAGTTTTTGCACAATGTGTAAGTGAAATAGATGATGAATACATATTTAAAAACCATTTGTGTATAAAAATGGTATATAGTTATGCTTATCTGGGTATTAAGTCCTGTATATAAACTCTGCAAAGAAGGTCTTCATTTCAATTTTTTTTTTTTCAAAAATCTAACACAAAGTACTCTGGGAGAAAAAGGTTCTGGTGCTTTCTCAGGGTTACCTGCTTTTAAATCATAATGCAAAAATAATTCCTGGGACCCAGCCAAAGGGCATGTCTCTCCCCATCACCCAGATCATGAGCTTTTTCCAAAATGTATTTAGCTCTCAATTTATAAATTATCTGTGGATACTAAGAACCTTTATACTTTAGTATAAAAAAAATAAGAAAATACACTGCTCTAACATAATCCCACATGTTCTGTCCTGACTAAACTGCAACAGAAAGTGAGTTTTATTCCCTTTCAGCTCAATAATTCTGTGATGTTCAATGGCCAGAGGGAATTTTAGATTCAAGATAAAGATTCTCCACTCAACCTGACGTTGAAAGACTATCCACCTGTTCTGTAGTTCAGAATCCCAGTCATAACCATTCTGGTTATGAGGGAAGGTTTTAGGATGTGTGGAGGATGGACCAACAGTGCCTGCAGATCTTGGGGAAGAACACTGAAAGTCTGTTTTTCCTACACCCATACACTGGGGAGCTGGTTCCTGAGGCTCCTACACCAAGTGGTTTTGGTAGAATCAGTAAAAATGGCCTCAACATATATCATTCCATTAGATTCCCTCCTAAGGGGCCTCTTAAGTTTTCTGTAGACAACACAGGGAGAAAATCTGTGGAATCACAGCATATGAAAAGTAATGAATTCATTTAAGAACATTCACTGAGTGCCAGGCCCACCGAGTGCCAGGTGCTATATTAAGTGCTGGGGGTACAAATTGGAACAGGACAGAAGCTTTGTCTCCAGAGACTTTCATGCCAGCAGGGGGAAGTTGGGAAAATGAGTGACAGCCATGCTAGCATCTGTGCAGCAAGGCCAGAGAGATGAGCTGGAAAAGTAGGAGCAGAGCTAGGGATGGCGCACAGTACACAAGGCACCAGTTCATTTATCTCAAGATTCTGTGTCCATCTTAAGCCAAAGGAAAAAAAAGCATTTGCTTCATGGTGATGCAAAAACCAGAGCTAGCTGGTATTGGAAACTAATTCTCTTATCATGTGATCTGAACATATCTAACTCGTGGTTACTTCAAAAATTGGCACAATGGCTGTAATACACCAAGTGTGTGTTGGGAGCTGGTCTCCTTTATTTGGGGACATATTCTTTTATTAGACAAAGCTAATCTGCTTCAAGGAAACTTTCGCTATCCCCGTTGCCCCAGGAAGACACCAGTGATCTTATGACCAAAGATGAGGGTTTTTAAAGTGAAAACAATGCTGTTCACTGCATTACAGAGTCCAGAAAAGAGTGCCAGCTGAGCTGGATTCATCATGAACTGGAGCCTAAGCTTCAAGGCTTTATGCTTGCACGTGCCCCTTCCAAGGTCCTGGGAGGGGCTGGAGCAATTTTTATATTCATAATTCTGCATGTTTCATTATAAGGGATTCCCCAAATTAGGTTAAGCTCACGCTCAGCAAAATCTGCATTCACCGTTACTTTGCACGTACTACATGCAGCCCAGTAAACATTCTTCTGAATGAAGCCTCTGTGTAAACAGCAGTGTGGTAGGATCAGTCTATTGTGAATCTGAAATCCACCTCAAAGACATGCCAAGAGCTTACCAGTGACATAACTCTCTTCAAATAGTAATAATCATTAAATCTTTCAGCTGAAATCAGAAATAAATTACAGAAAATCAGCAGTAATTGATAATTCTAAACATTAAGTATACATTTTTTCTTCTGCTTCATGCATGTACATTAAATGTTTTCTTTAAAGAAATATTTAGTTGAAAATCAGAGTTACACAGAGAGAGGAGAGGCAGAGAGAGCAAGATCTTCCATCCAATGGTTCACTCCTCAATTGGCCGCTACAGCTGGAGCTGTGGTGATCCAAAGCCAGGAGCCAGGAGCTTCTTCCTGGTCTCCCAAGCAGGTGCAGGGGCCCAAGGACTTGGGCCACTGCTTTCCCAGGCCACAGCAGAGAACTGGATGGGAAGTGGAGCAGCTGGGACTAGAACCGGCACCCATATGGGATGCCAGTGCTTCATGCCAGGGCGTTAACCCACTGTGCCACAGCACCGGCCCCTTGTACATTAAGTCTTAACCCAATGGCTTATTTTTAAAAATTGTTTTAGTCACTTCATTGGTTCTCACAATAAAACTCAGGTCTGCCCTTTGGGGTGTTTTGTAAGGGTTCAAAGGTTTCCACATTGTCACTTCCAGCAACTTTTCTTCTCATAATCTTCTCATCTGCACCATATTCTCATCTGTGTAACAAGAGATCTTCTTTTCTCTTAAGGTACTTCTTCCTCTGCCCCATATGTTTCTAAGTATTCTCTTCATTGCCTTTACTTTTTCTTCTTTAAGATTTATTCATTTATTTGAAAGTCAGAGATGGGGCTGGCACTGTGGCACAGCAGGTTAATGTCCTGGCCTGAAGCGCTGGCATCCCATATGGGCGCCAGTTCGAGACCTGGCTGTTCCACTTCTGATCCAGCTCTCTGCTATGGCCTGGGAAGATGGCCCTAGTCCTTGGGACCCTGCACCTCTCTCTCTCTTTCTCTCTCCCTCTCCTCTCTCTGTGTAACTCTGACTTTCAAATAGAAAGAAAGAGAGAGAGAGAGAGAGGAGAGGAGAGGAGAGGAGAGGAGAGGAGAGGAGAGGAGAGGAGAGAAGGAAAGATAGTTACAGAGAGGTGGGGGAGGGGGTCGTCTTCCATCCACTGGTTTACTCCCCAAATGGCCAATATGACCGGAGCTGAGCTAGCTGATCCAAGGCCAGGGGCCGGGAGCTTATTCCAGGTCTCCCACATGGGTGCAGGGGCCCAAAGACTTGGGTCATCTTCCACTGATTTTCCAGGCCATAGAGAGAGCTGAATTGGAAGTGGAGCAATGGGGACTCAAACTGACATCCCATGTGTGATGCCGGCACTGCAGGCAGTGGCTTTACTCGCTATGCCACAGCGCCAGCCCCTGCCATACACATCTTTAATTCCTCCTTTTATTAGGTCATTACGTTTTAGGCACTATACTAAGTACTTACACAAGTGAGATAACATGAAGAATGCACAGTAATGCTTGGCAAATGGTACATGATTACACACGTTGCTTCCATCTTCCCAACAACTCTTGCCATTTAGAAACGATGACCCCTATTGTGTAGGTGAGGGAGGTTAAACTGAGATACTAGCAGAGAACTTCCCAGGCTTGGAGAAGGACAGAGACATGCTAGTACAGGAAGCTCATAGAACCCCCAGTAACCATGACCAAAAGAGATCCTCATCACGACACGTTGTAATCAAACTCACCACAGTGAAACATAAAGAAAAGATTCTAAAATGTGCAAGAGAGAAACGTCAGATTACTCTCAGAGGATCTCTAATTAGTTCACACTGTTAATGTGTGATACAACTATTTAGGAACTTTACAAGAAATTTTCTGTGCAGTTCTTTGTTCCCTGGTGAACAAGAGCTGAAGGAGGGCAACTTGACCTTTTTGTGCATTGTACCTTTTTTAAAAGATTTATTTGTTTATTTGAAAGTCAGAGTTACACACAGAGAGAAGGAGAATCAGAGAGAGAGAGAGAGAGAGAGAGAGCGAGAGAGAGAGAGAGAGAGACCTTCCATCCGATGGTTCACTCCCCAGTTGGCTGCAATGGCAGGAGCTGTGCAGATCTGAAGCCAGGAGCCAGGAGCTTCTTCCGGGTCTCCCACGCAGGTGCAGGGGCCCAAGGACTTGGGCCATCTTCTACTGCTTTCTCAGGCCATAGCAGAGAGCTGGATGGGAAGTAGAGCAGCCGGGACTAGAACCGGCACCCATATGAGATGCCGGCACCACAGGCAGAGGATTAACCTAGTGAGCCACGGCGCCGGCCCCTAGAACAATATTTCTCACACTTTGACTCTGATTTGGCTTGTGCTGCCACATTTTACTCCCACAAGCGTTATCAAAAAGGCAGTGGAGTAGGATTCAATAGACCGCCATTTATCAAGTGAGGGAATGGGGCCAGAAATGGAAGCGATCTTCAGTGCGGAATCCATGTGATCCTCAAAGCATAATGGTTCACGGTAAAGAGCGTCTGTAGAGTCCTCCACCTAGAGCTGTTGAGACAGTTCCTGCTCAGTCTCTGCACTGCCCATGCACAACCCTAGTGAAGAAGTGAATGCTCTGCAATGGGAGGAAGAGGTGGGAGAGTAGAGTGGCCTCGCAGTGTGACTTCACTGGAGACACATGCAAGGCCCCTACGTCAGCTACAGAAGGGCTGCCCCATGAAAAGGAAAGGCTGAGCCATTTGGTACAAGGCCATGGGTGCTGCTAAGGAAGAGGGAAGCAGTGGAGAACGACAAACTTGGCCAAATTGTCTGCGCTGCTTAATGTTCTACCATCATTCTTCACAGCTTGGGGAAAGGGTGCCAAGGGGAGATGCAGAGGCCAAGGAGCCTTCTTGCACAAGGCTCCCTCGTGATCTCACAGAACAAAGAACAAAGAACAAAACAGATGATGGTCAAAGTCCAGTCTGAGAAACCCTGCTTCACCAAGCACGTGATACATTTTTCATCTAGCATCCTTAGTGACTATTAAAGAATTTTATGAGTTGAACAAGTTCATGATGCTAAAAATACCTGCGAGAACACACTTGAACGGGGGAGATCACAGGCAAGACAATACATGGTTCTTGAACTCACCACTGACCCTGACCTTGATCACAGAAGAATCAGATGTTTCATTCTTTTCCCATATAGCAGCATGTCTGGTTTTCTGGCACCTGTGTATAATATGGTTCTGTTTCAAAACTGAAATATAATCCACTTATCATAAACTGCATACAATCCAGTGGTGTCTAGTATAGTCATTCACAAGGCTCTATAATCATCTCCATTATCTGATTCTGTCACAGAGAGAAGTCATGTGGGGTTCTTGTCTTCATGCAAGAAAGAATTCAGGTGTGAGACAGAGAGCAAAGTAGCAAGGTTTCACTGGGGACAGGGCATCCGTCAGGATGGAAGGGACAGAGAGAGTTTGCCCAGTCACTCGGACTGGGGGAGAGCAAGGTGACATGTTTGAATGGAGAAAATACACTTGGCAGGCCAGGCGGGCAGCTCAGGGGAGAGCAGAGAGCTGAACGCGCAGTCTTTGTCTAGACTGGGGTTTATAAGGGAAAAGGGGTCCAGGTTTTTCCTTCCCCTCCTTCTCCTCCTCCTCTAGGACAAGTCAGATGCAAAAGGCCACAATACTGTGTGGTGCATTTGTATAAAATGTTCAGAATTATACAAATGCATAACACAGTATTGTGGCCTTTTGCATCTGACTTCTTGCCCATAGCCTGCTGGTTTCAAGGTTCACCCATGTTGTAACAGGTACCAGTGCTTTAATGCCTTCCTAATGCTGATAAGGCTCCATGGTGTAGACAGACCACAATACCAATTCACATACTCATCCTTTAAGAGCCACCTGGGTTATTTCCACTTTGGGGCTGCTATGAATAATGCTGTTGTGAACATTCAGGAACAAGTTTTTGTGCAACCATGTTTGTTTTTTAATTCCTGAACCTATAAGTAGGAATGATACTGCTGGGTCTTATGTTAAGGCATGTTTAACATACGTGAGGAACCACCAATCTCTTTTCCACATTGGCTACACCATTTTACCTTCCCACCTGCCATGTAGGAGAGTTCCCATTCTATCTATCTATGTCAACAACTGTCAGTGTATGTCTTTTTTTATTATGACCATCCTATTAAGTGGCTAAAGTAGCATCTAATTGTGGTTTTCATTCACATTTCCCTAATGACTTCAGATGTTGTGCATCATTTTATGACTGCTGGCCATTTATATATCTTCATTTCATGAATGTTTATTCCCTTCTCCTTGAAGTCTAAGAATTCTTTAAATACTCTGGGCATTCTAAGAACTAGACCTTTATCAGATACAAGACTTGCAAATACTGTGAGTTGTCTTAGCTTTTTTAAAAAAAATATTTACCTATTTTATTTTAAAGGGATACAGAGACAGAAGACAGAGATAATTCTTCCATTTGCTGGTTCAATCGCCAAAGTCCCGCAACAACTAGGGTGGGTCAGGCCTAACCCAGGGGCCCAGAACTCAATCTGAGACTCCCATAAGAGTGGCAAGGACCCAATACCTGACCATCACCTGCTGCCTCCCAGGGTACACACTAGCAGGAAGCTAGATTGGAAGCAGGGTAGCCAGGAATCAAATACGGTACTCTGATCTAAGATTCAGACTTTCCAAGTATCAACTCAACTGCTATGCCACACACCTGTCCCACCTTCTTGACAGTCTCCTTGGATGCACCAGTGTTTTTAATTTTCAAAACATATAGTCTATATAACCCTCTATATGTGAGGGTTCATTTTGGGGGTGTCAAGTCGGTTCCATTGATTCCAATGATTGTCAATCATTACTCCAGTACCATACTGAGATTACCATAGGTTTGAACTGGGTTTTGTTGTGGAGTTTTTGCTTGCAACAGACTGAAAGTAGAGCAGGAAGGGAAGTTCAATCCAGGCCTCCCACATGGGTGTCAGGAACCAATTACTTGAGCTATCACTGCTGCCTCCCACTGTCTGCATTACCAGGAAGTAGAACTCAGGAGCTGAAGCCAGACATCAAATCTAGGCACTTGGATATGGGATGCAGACATTTTAACCAGCATCTTAACTGTCAGGCCAAATGCCTGCCTCTGGGTTTTGAAATTGGGAAGTTTGAGTCCTCCCGATTTTTTCCTTTTTTAAGTATTGTTTTAGCTATTCTGGATCCCTTGAATTGTCATATGACCTTATGCCAATTTCTGGCAAGAAGCCAGCTTGGATTTTGCTAGGAATTGTGCTAAAATCATGGATAAATTTGGAGAACAGTCACATCTTCACTGTACTTTCTGATTCATAAACACAGAATGTCTTTCCATTTTCTTAGATCTTCTTTAAAATTACTCAAAAATATGTTGTAGCTTCAGAGTACAGGCCTTTTCATTCTGATTAGATGTATTCCTAAGTATTTTTCTTTGGTGTGATTGTTTATGGAATTGTTACCTTAATGTCATTTTCAGATTATTAATTGCTAGTCTGAAAATACAGCAAATTTTGGCAGACTGATCTGTGCCCCACAAACTACTGAACTTTTTCTCTAGTAGATTTTTTTGTGCATGGATTCTTTCTCATTTTCTACAGGTAAGATAATCATCTCATCTCCAAAAAGAGAATGTTTTCTTTCATTCATTCCAAAATATATGTTTTTCTCACCTAATTTCCCTAGCTAGAACCTTCAGAACAACATCGAATAAAAGTGGTAAGAGAAAGCACCCTTGCTTTGTTCTTGATCTTAGGATGAAAGCTTTCAATCCATCATAATTCAGCACGAAGTTAGCCAGGGGATCTTCACTGTTGTCCTCTATTAGGTTATTGAGTTGCCTTCTATCCAAGTTCCATGTTTTTATACTGAAAGGTTATTCTAGCTTTTAAATACTTTTAGAACTGTATGTATTGAGATGATCACGTATCTTTTCTTTCATTCTATTAACACAGCACATTACAGTGATTTACTTTGATATGTTTAATCAACTTTTCATTCCTGGGATAAATCCAAGTTGGTTAAGATATGGAATCCTTTTCATATATTCTGTTGGATTATACTTGCTAGTATTTGCTGAGCATTTTCCAATCTATATCATTAGGTACCAGTTTATAATTTTTCTTGTGATATTTTTGTCTGACTTTGGTATCAGCATAAAACTAACCTCATACAATGCTAGGAAATGTTCTGCCCTATATTTTAGAAGACTTAATGAATTATTGACGTTAATTATTTTAGATTTGCAATGAAGTTATGTGTCCTTGAGCTTTTCTTTGTAGAAGTTCTAATTACTAACTCAATCTCTTTTCTTTAAAAGAAAGTTTATCTATTTATTTGAAAGGCAGAAAGAATCAGAATGAATGAATGAGTGAATATCTTCTATTTGCTAGTTTACTCACCACAAACCTGAGGCTGGGCAAGACTGAAGCCAAGAGCCAGGAACTCCATCTGGGTCTTCCACATGGGTGGCCAAGAATCTGAACCCTCATCTGCTGCCTCCCAGGGAGCACATTAGCATGAAGTTGTATCAGAAGCGGACGTGGGGCTTGATCCCAGCCAATCCAGTAAGGGGTGTGGGCATTCTTAGTGGCAGCCTAACCTACCACACCACATCTGCCCCCTCAGTCTCTTCACCTGATATAGGTCTATTCAGATTTGTTAATTTGAAGTCAGGTTCAGCAGTTTGTATCCATCTAAGAACGTGTCCATTCCATCCATGTTTCCTAATTCACTGGCATATAGTCCTCAGTTTTCCTTTTTATCCTTCTGATGTCTATAAGGTCAACAGTAATGTCCCTTTCATTCCTGATTTTTTTTTTCTTGACAGGCAGAGTGGACAGAGAGAGAGACAGAGGGAAAGGTCTTCCTTTGCTGTTGGTTCACCCTCCAATGGCCGCCGCAGCCAGCACGCTACAGCCGGCACATTGCGCTGATCCAAAGCCAGGAGCCAGGTGCTTCTCCTGATCTCCCATGTGGGTGCAGGGCCCAAGCACTTGGGCCATCCTCCACTGCACTCCCTGGCCACAGCAGAGAGCTGGCCTGGAAGAGGGGCAACCGGGACAGAATCTGGCGCCTGGACCGGGACTAGAACCCGGTGTGCCGGCGCCGCAAGGCAGAAGTTTAGCCTAGTGAGCCGCGGCGCCGGCCCCTGATTTTAAGTAATTTTATTGGTCAGTCGAACTTAAGTGTGTTGATCTTTTCAATGAACCAATTTTTATTATATTGAGTTTTCTCTATTGTTTTTCTATATTTCTGCTCTGAACTTTGTTTCATTCCTTTTTTTTTTTTCATAGTTGATTTGGGAGGAAGTTTAGGTACAGATATGAGACTTCTAAACATTTATATTTGCATATATAAACTTCCCTCTGAGCACTGCTCCAGCTCATCATGTAGTATTGATATCTTCTGTGTGCATTTTCATTCCTACCAAAATAGTTTCTGGTTTCCTTTGTGATTTCTTCTTTGAACCACTGGTTATTCATGGGTGCTTATTTCCACTTATATGTGAATTTCCCAGATGTTTTTCTGCTTTGATTTCTAATTTCATTCTACTTTAGTTGAAAACATACTCTGTGTGATTTCAGTCCTTTTAAATGTATTGATAGGTCTTGTGATGTAACATATGATCTTCCTAGAGAATGTTCTATTTACACTAGAAAAGAATACATCTTTAGCATTTTTATGTCGACATTGCTGGGAATTGCTCTGTAGATGTCTGGTACATCTAGATGGTTTATATTCATTCAAGTTTTCTTTTTTTAAATATTTTATTTATTTATTTGAGAGAGCATTACAGAGAGAGGGAGAGACAGAGAGAAAGGTCTTCCACCCACTGGTTCACTACCCAGATGGCCACAACAGCCAGAGCTGAACCCATCCAAAGCCAGGAATCAGAAGCTTCCTCTAGGTCTTCCCATACGGGTATAGGGGCCTTGCTTTCCCAGGCCATAGCAGAGAGCTGGATGGGAAGAGGAACGGCTGGGACACAAACCAGCACCCATATGGGGTGCCAGTGCCACACCTCCCAGCCCACTCCCTAAATGCCTGTACTGGCCAGGGTTGGGTAAGGCAAAAGCCAGGAGCTGGCAACTCAGTCCATGTCTACCCAACATGGGCAACTGGAAGCCAACCACTTGAGCTACCACTTGCCGCCTCCCAAGGTCCACACTGGCAGGAAGCTGGAATTAGGAGCAAAACTCAGACTCCTTTGCAGACACTCTAATACAGGATGCAGACAACCCAAACAGTGGTTTAACCACTAGACCAAATGGCCATCCACTTTTTTTCTACAATATATTCAAGTTATTTCCTTAGTGGTTGTCCTAGAATTATAATTAACATCTTAGTTTATAACATTTTTCTTCAGATTACTATCAAAATAACTTAAATAGTATACAGAAACTTTGCTTCTCTATAGCTCCATTCTCCCCCTACCTTTATACTATTTTTTTATTTAATAAATGTAAATTTACAAAGTGCAACTTTTGCATTGTTGTGGCTTTCCCCCCCTAACCTCCCTCCCACCCGCAGCCATCCCATCTCCCACTCCCTCTCCCATCCCACTCTTCATCACGTTTCATTTTCAATTATCTTTATATACAGAAGATCAACTTAGTATATACTAAGCAAAGATTTCAACAGACTGCACCCACACAACCACACAAGATATAGAGTACTGTTCGACTAGTAGTTTTATCGTTAACTCTCATAGTAAAACACATTAAGGACAGAGATCCTGCATGGGGAGCATGTGCACAGTGACTCCCATTGTTGATTTAACAATTGACACTCTTATTTATGACGTCAGTAATCACCTGAGGCTCTTGCCATGAGCTGTCAAGGCTATGGAAGCCTCTTGAGATCACCAACTCTGAACTTAGTCAAGGCCATATCACAGTGGAGGTTCCTTCCTCCCTTCAGAGAAAGAAAGGTGACTCCTCCTTTGATGGCCCATTCTTTCTGCTGGGATCTTGTTCACTGAGATCGTTCATTCAGGTTGTTTTTGCTACAGTGTCTTGGCTTTCCATGCCTGTGAGACTCTCATGGGCCTTTTAGCCAGATCCGAATGCCCCAAGGGTTGATTCCGAGGCTGGAGTGCTGTTTAGGACATTTGCTATTCTATGAGTCTGCTGTGTGTCCTGCTTCCCCTGCCGGATCATTCTCTCCCTTTTAATTCTATCCTTCATTCTTTGCAGACACTGGTCTTTTTTGTGAAATCTCTTCGACACTTACCTTTTTGAGCAATTATGTACTTAAACTTATCACTTTAACAAGTGAGATGCCATTGGTACATGCCTCCTTGATAAGATTGATTTGGAATCCCCTGGCACATTTCTAGCTCTACCATTGGAGGTAAGCCCGAGTGAGCATGTGCCGACCTGTACATCTCCTCCCTCTCTTATTCCCACTCTTCTATTTAACAGAGATTATTTTTCTGTTAATTTTAAATGCCTAAGAATAATTGTGTATTAATTACAGAGTTCAACCATATCCTGCTATTCTTACCCATCAGGGTGACAAAAAGTTTGAGAAAGTGGAATTAAAACATATTAGATAATCCATGCATCTGATGAGTCTTCAAAAGTTTACAGAAATGTGTACTATGGAAAAACTATGCACTTCTTGGTTGACATTTCTTCCCTGCAGAACACTGAATGTGCCATCTCACTGCCTTGGGGCCTCTATTGTTTCTGATGATACATCAGCTATTAATCTTTTGACGATTCCTAGTATATGATGTTATTTTCTCTTGCTGCTTTCAAGATGTTCTGTGTTTGGCTTCTAATAGTTTGATTATGATACGCCTATATGTGAAACTCTTTCAGTTCATCCTACTTAAGAATTCCTTGAACTTCTTGCATGTATAGATCCATATGTTTTATTAGGTTTAGGAAGTTTGAGGCCACCATTTCTTCAAATATTCTTTCTCCTCTTTTCTCCTTCTGAAATTAGTAAGCTTGATGGTGTCCTACTCTCTAGGATTGCATCCATCTTTCTTCTTTCTTCCTTCTTTCTGTTCCTTCAACTCAACAATCTCAATTTATCATCAAATTCCTGATTCTTTCTTCTGCTTAGTCAGATCTGCCACTGACACTCACTAGTGAATTTTCCATATTAATTACTATGTTTTTCAACTCCTCAATTTCTATTTGGCTCCTTTTTATAATTTCTGTGTTTTTTTTTTTTTAATTTAGAAAGCATACAAAGATGGTGATCTTCCACCCACAGTTTTACTCCCCAACTATCTCTATCATGTGGGGCTGGGGCAGGCTGAAACAGGAAATGGGGAACTCAGTCCAGGTCTCCTCTGTGGGTGAAATTACCTGCTTCCTCCAATACTCTGCATTAGCAGGAAGCTGAAGTTGCGAGTGGAATCAGAACTTGAACCCAGGCACTCTGCTATGGGATGCAGATGTCCCAAGCAGCGTCTTGACTGCTGCACCAATCAGCTGTCCCTCTTTTTAAAGTAATTTCCATATTTAATATGGTCCATTTGATGAGGCATAGTTTTCATTAGTTCTTTACTAAACAAAACTAAATGGTTTCCTTTATACTTTCTTAAACAAGGGTGTCCTCACTCATCACTTCCATTTTGACATCTGTTTGAAAGGTAGTGACTGACAGAGAGGTCTTCCATCTGCTGGTTCATTCCCTAAATGCCTGCAAAAGCCAGAGCTGGGCCAGACCAAAGCCAAAAGCTTGGAAAACCATCTGGGTCCCCCACATGGCTGGCAGGGGCTCCCACACTTGAGGCAAAGCTGCTGTCTCCCAGCACGTGAAGCAGCAGGAGGCTGAAGTCAGAAGCCAGGTAGGATGTGGACATCCCAAGTGACAGCTTAACCCTCTGCACCACAACACCCACCTCTGAACTTATTATCAGTAACTGAATCAAGTCTTTGTCTAGTGAGTCCAATGTCTGGGCTCCTCTGGGATAGTTTTTTACTGAAACTGGAATTTCCTCTGAGTATGAGCCATATTTTGTTTCCTTCTCGCTCTCATAAAAAAATGAACATTTTAAATAATATAGCAATTCCAAAAACTAGATTCCTGTCTCCAGTTTGGTGTTACTAATGCTTGTTGTAGCAGTTGCTGTTATCTAGCCACTTTTCTGAACCAATGCTATAAAGTTTGTATTACTTATGATGTGTGGCCATTGAAGTCTCCACTTGGTTAGCCTGGGGGTCAGGACTGAATAGAGAACTCCCTACAAGTCTGGAATCAACAATTCTCCCAGCTTTTGTCAAAGAGCTCCAAGTACACGTTGTACTGTGTCCTTTCTGTTCTTAGCCAGGAAGTCCAGGGCTGTCTTTTCTTTTACTTCCTGCATGCATAGAACCTCAGGATCAGCCAGTTATAAAGAAGTCAGGGCCCCTTCAGGTCTTTCCTGGCAAAGCTTATAGCCCTAGATATGTGTAAGGCCTTCCAAATTCACAGGAATACATTCCACCATCTTCCAGTGTCCTGAGGGTATATTGTGTGTTTCAAAGTTCTAATGAACATCTTATTCCTCAGCTTCCCATGTTAAGCTTTTTGAATAGACTATCTTTTGGTCCCAACTGCTATCCAGTATCGCACACAGCTTCCATGGTGAAGCACTTGCCTGTAGTTATTTCCCAAAAACAGCCTCTGAGAGAGGCTTCATTCTGCATGTTTATCTCCATTCATTTCCATTCTCTCTGTCTCTGTTCTGTCTCTCTCTCTCTTTCTCTCCCTCCCTCCCTCCTTCTGTCCCTCTATCCCTCTCCCTCTCTCTGATACTGGGCATACAGGCTATTTTTTTTTTTATTTTGGAGAGTTTGGAGGTTTTTTTTTTTTTTGCTCATTTTACACATACTTCTCTTTTCTCTCATTATAATTCCTGATTTGGTTCAAATGTAGACAAAATAAATTGGACAAAGTTCAAACATTATCCAACATTCACATGGTTACATATGACTTTGAGTATGCAAGTAATACATCTCATAATTTTAAAAAAATTGAGAAGCAACAAATTAAAAATAAAATTCACCCACAATCCAAAAACCTAAACCCAAATATTACTAAGACATCAGTCTATTCCTAAAGCAGATGTTTCTTTTTTAACCTTTATTTAATAAATATAAATTTCCAATGTACAACTTCTGGATTATAGTGGCTTTTTGCCCCCATAACTTCCTCCCACCCGCAACCATCCCATCTCCCATTCCCTTTCTCATCCCATTCTTCATCAAGATTCATTCTCAATTCTCTTTATATACAGAAGATCAACTTAGTATATACTAAGTAAAGATTTCAACAGTTTGCACCCACACAGAAACACAAAGTATAAAGTATTGTTTGAGTACTAGTTATACCATTAATTCACATAGTACCACACATTAAGGACAGAGATCCTACATGGGGAGTAAGTGCACAGTGACTCCTGTTGTTGATTTAACAATTGACACTCTTATTTATGACATCAGTCATCACCCGAGGCTCTTGTCATAAGCTGCCAAGCCTATTTTTAAGGCTACCACTGAGCTTGCCAGGGAGGAACTGTCTAGGGCAAGTTAAATACACGAAACCCACACAAATCTCACTATTCTTAGAGAAAGTCAGCCAATTTTCTTGAGTAAATGCCCCACAGGTTGCTGCAAGCCTTTGGTTAAATTTCCAGAATTATCAAAAACTTGATTCTGACCACTTTTACCATTTTGTTGTTCCCTTTATGAAGGGATAAATTTTCAGATGTTCTCACTCCACTGTTTACATAGGTTTCCACTGATGTCACCTACAACATGCTGTTAAATCTCTAGTCTCAATGACTCTGAGCTAAATATCTAATCGTGGGATAAGATTAGGGAAAAGGAATAAAAAGAGAAACTAATTTTCATGAGCGCTATCCTGAGAAGGTTGATGAAATTTTCAAAGTACTTCTATATTTAGTCATCTCAAGCTTCAGATTAAAGTGACAAATATTTGGACCCTTTTCTGCACACATATTAGACACAGTCTGGGGCAGGACTGAGCTCCAGCTCCAGCTTTGCTTCTTACAAGTGCAGTGACCTACAACAAGTTACACAGCCTCTGTGACTCAGCACAATATATATCACAATAGGCTACTGGGCTACAATACCTATCACAGAGGTTACTGGGAACATCCAGTGTTGAATGCTGAACACAGATGCTTGGCAGCCAAATCAATATCATCTGTAAGAGTTATTATTTTCACAGTCTGTAACAGTACAGTACGTTTTTGAGTAGAGTTAAACTAAAGGCAGTTTTTTTTTTTTTACCTGTTTTTGTTTTTGTTTGCTTGCTTTAAAAACTTTAAAAATCTATTACAGCATTTAGGAATGAAATTTCCCACAACATGAATTTATTCACTGTATTGGTAGGGAAACAAAATGTGAATTCTTTACTCAACAAATATTTATTAACCATGCAGTAAATTTCAGGCACTATGCCACACACAGGCATAACAAAGACAATAACAATATCCCTGCCCTCAAGGAGCTACAGGCCAGGAGACTGACAGGCCAACAGGTGATGACAAGCAACGTAACAAAGACTGATGTGACGTGATGTGACGTGATGTGATGTGACGTGATGATATGATGTGATGTGATGTGATGTGATGTGATGATGTGTGATGCGAAATGAGAACACCAGTGGAAGAACGTGACAAGAGTATGGCTTTGACGTGGGTTCTTTTTCCATCAACTAAATGAATTAAGTCATGGCTTGTTTAAAATTTCCAAAGATGAAAGGCAAGCACCTTGAATTATGGAGAACACAGGATTAGTGTTTCCTACACAAAAAAGGGCTTCCCTATCAGTGTGGTCACTTCTATATGTCTTTCTTTTTTAAGACACAGACAGCTCCCGCCCACTAGTTCACTTCCCAAATACCTGCAATGGCTCAGGCTAGGCTAGGCCAGGCCCAGGCTGAAGCTGGAAACCAGAAACCAGTCCACGTCTCCAAGTAGATAGCAGAGACTCAACCAATTGAGCCATCACCACTGCCTCCCAGGGTCTGCATTAGCAGGAAGTTGCAATTAGAAGCTGGAACTGGGAATCAAACCCAGGCATCTGATTTGAGACGTAGGTATCCCAATCTGGGTGTTAATTGCTAGGCAAAACACTGGCTCCACTTCTAAGGCTTTTCACCTAAAAAGTTCTTTGGCATATTTTGTGTTTATTATGCATTTTTTTGTATCTTTTCTCTTTCTCTTCTCCATTCATCCTCTAGGAGACATAGATAGTTCCCAAAGAACAAGTGCTTTTTGAATCCTAAGGGTGATTTGTAAGTACACAGAAAGTAATTTTAAGCCTAAAATGTCTACACAAAAAAGAATATAATTTCTCATACAGTCTTGTGCTTACTGAAATGGCCGATACCTTTAATTCCATTGCCTTTTTCAGAAATCTCAATCGTAATCCTCTGACAAATGTTGAAGATTCGTATCTTTTTAAACTGCCAGCATTAAAATATCTGTAAGTATGAAAATAATCTTTTTTTATTTTCATCAAACATTAAGTATTTGAGATTGAGGCTAAAAAGTCATGATTTTAAATTAGGTTACTGAAAAAAGTTATTGACTGAGGCAAGAACTGAGAAAGAATTTATCATGGGAAAGACAGCTGGCAGGGCGAGACAGTGTTACATGCAAATACATGTTAGGAATACCATCTATCCCAAGCAAAGAGGTATAGATGTAAATTTTTTAAAGAAAAAATAAGAATTAAAAGAGGTCAGTGTAGTATAAAATGAAAAATAAGACAATGGCAGAAAAAGGTGTAGGTTCTACTCTTCAATGCCAAGGTCATTAATCTGATGATGCAAATAGTAAAGTCATTTCAACCAGGGCTTTCTGGAACTGTCTCCATGACAAACTCTTGAGCTGTCTTGCTTTATAGAGAAGCCAAAACTGATGTAACCACATCTTCCTGAAACAACCTTTTTAAAGACAGATCTTTTTATTGAGGTCCATACCGTGAATGTTTGGGCTTTCTCCTTCAGAGACTTGGGAACAACACAAGTACCACTTACCACAGTTGAGAACATTCTCATGATGACTCTTCAACTGGAAAAACTGTAAGGTATCTTTTTCTTAGGTTTATTTCCATGTAAGTCTGTAGATGTGTTTTCTTAAGTCAGGCTTATGGAGGTATAATTTTTATGTATTTCAATTCGCACTGTAAAGTTTGCTGAGTTTTGGCAAACACGTGGTTATGTAACCACCACCAAATTCCTGATGTAGAACATTTCTATCAACCCAAAAAGGTCCCTCATGGTCCTTTCCAGTCAATCGTCTCCTCCCATCCCCAGACCCAGGCCCTCAAACCACTCACCCTGTTTCTATTCTTGTAGTTTTTCCTTCCACAGTGTCTTATAAGCAAAATCATGTAGTAAGTGTAGCCTCTTGTGTCTGGCTCCTTTACTCAGCATAATCCTTTAGAGATTAAACTACTATTCATGTTGCTGCCTCTACCTATTGCTGAGTAATATTCCAATTGTGTAGTTACACCAGTTTATCCATTTCATCAGCTTATAGAACTGTGTTTTCCAACTTTTTGCAATTATAAATAAAGCCACTAACAGCACTCACATGCAGGTCTGTAAATGAATATGTGGCTTCATCTCTTTGGTGTAAAGATCTAGGGGTAGGACAGTTCATTACCTACTAAGTGTATATTGAACTGTTTAACACACAGCTAAACTGTTTGCCAAGTAGCTGCTGCAGTCTGCACTCTCACCAACAATGTTCGAGAGTGGCAGTTGCAACATGTGTTGTCCCAGTCCTCAGGTTTCAACTTTAACAAAAATTTAGAAACTGGATGTTGTGGCACAGCATTAAGATACCACTTGGGGGGCTGGCACCATGGCTCACTTGGCTAATCCTCCGCCTGTGGTACTGGCATCCCATATGGGCGCTGGGTTCTAGTCCCGGCTGCTCCTCTTCCAGTCCAGCTCTCTGCTGTGGCCCGCGAAGGCAGTGGAGGATGGCCCAAGTGCTTGGACCCTGCACCCGCATGGGAGACCAGGAGGAAGCACCTGGCTCCTGGCTTCAGTTTGGCGCAGCTCCGGCCATAGCGGCCATTTGGGGGGTGATTGGGAGGTGAGCCAACGGAAGGAAGACCTTTCTCTCTGTGTCTCTCACTGTCTAACTCTACCTGTCAAATAAATAAATAAATAAGATACCACTTGGGATGCCTACATCCCGTATCAGAGTGCCAAGTTTGAGTCCCAGCTACTCTGCTTCCAGCTAATGTGCACCCTGGGAGGTAGCCGATGGTAACTCGAGTATTCTGGTCTCTGCCACCCATGTAGGAGACCCACACACTGAGACCTATATCCTTGGCATAGTCCTGGCCCAACCCTGGCTGTTATCAGCATTTGGGGAAGTGAACCAGCAGATGGAAGGTCAATCTTTCTCTCTCTCTCTCTTTCTCTCTCTCGTTCTTTCAAATAAGTTAAAAAACAAAACTTTTTTAATGTAGCTTTTCTGCTAGTAGATATATAGTGGAATCTCTATTTTTTTTTAGTATTTAAAAATAGTTACTTGAGAGTCAATCAGTTCTCTCACCAAATGCCCACCATGACCAGCACTGGGCTGAAGCTGGAGTTGAAGGCTGGGAATTCAACCAAGACCTCCCATGTAGGTGGCAGGAACCCCAATTTCTCAAGCCCAAGAAAGGCAGGAGAACTATATTAGCAGGAAGCTGGAATCAGGAACCAGAGAGAAGAATCAAATGCAAGTGCTCAAATGTGGGACTCAGTCATCCTAACGCTGGCACCTTGGGTACACTCACTGCAGTTTAAACTTGCACTACTCTAATGACTGACGATACTGTTGTGCAAGTATCTTTACCAAGTGTCTATTCAAATCTGTTCCCATGTAGTAATTTGATGTTAATCTTAGGGAGGTTTTTTTTTTTTTTTTTTGACAGGCAGAGTGGACAGTGAGAGAGAGAGAAAGAGAGAAAGGTCTTCCTTTGCCGTTGGTTCACCCTCCAATGGCCGCCGAGGCTGGCGTGCTGCAGCCGGCGCACTGTGCTGATCCGAAGGCAGGAGCCAGGTGCTTCTCCTGGTCTCCCATGGGGTGCAGAGCCCAAGCACTTGGGACATCCTCCACTGCACACCCTGGCCAGAGCAGAGAGCTGGCCTGGAAGAGGGGCAACCGGGACAGAATCTGGTGCCCCGACCGGGACTAGAACCCAGTGTGCCGGCGCCGCTAGGTGGAGGATTAGTCTATTGAGTCGCAGCGCTGGCCATGAGTTATCCTTTCACTCTACTAAGTGTACCTTCTGAAGAGTAGAAGTTAATTTTTTAATGTTGCTGAGCCTATAGCAACTTTTTATCTTGTATGGTTTGTCCTTTTATTGTGCCTTTCCTAAAAAAATCATTCAAATAACCCATTGTCTAATCTAAAGTTACAGAGATTTTTTCCTGTTTTCTTGTAGAAACTGTAGAGTTACATTTAGGTCCATGATCCTTTCTAGTTAATTTTCATGCAGAGTTTGAAGTATCTCAAGTTTTGAAGTTTTAAAAAGGATTTCCTTAGAGCCCTATTCTGACATTTTACCATAAACTCACTGCAACTTCCATTGTGACCTCCCCCCTGCCAATTGGACAAGCTAAACAGAAACTATGATAAGGCTAGTCAAGCGGACTCCACAAGATAAGAATGGGGAAAGGCCTCTCATAGCATACCCTGCCCTAATCACTTCTGTCAGATCACCTCCTTGACTAACTTCCCACATCATCAAATCCATTGGTTTCTGCTCTAGCCTCCTCTTCCTCAACCTTGGGCAGCATCTGCCACAGTGGATCCTCCCAGGTCAGTGAGAGGCCTTCCTCTCCAAAGAGTCAAAGCTCTCATCATCAACAAGCTTTCTCAGTTAGCCAAGGCTGTGGTGTTCTAGCTGCTTTTTTCATACTTGACCATCAGTGGACAGGAAAAGTGCTAGCATTTTCTGGAGCCATGTGCAACCAAGGCTATAAAAACCTGAAAGCAATTGTTACACTGGAGTTCATTATTGGAAGTCCTCAGGAGTTTAGACAAAGCAGGCCAGCTCACTTGTGTCATGACTCATAAGTGATGGTCCTTAATGCATTCTTAAAGACTTACTTATTTATTTGAAAGGCAGAAATACAGAGAGAGAGAAAGATCTTCCATCTGCTGGTTCCTAGCTCAAAAGACCACAACAGCCTGGGCTTGGCCAGGCCAAAGTCAGGCGTCGGAACTTATTCTGACTCATGTGGGAGCAGGAGCCCAAGCACTTGGGCCATCCTCTGCTGCTTTCCCAAGTGCATTAGCAGGGAGGTGGATCAGAAGCAGAGCAGCTGGGACTTGAACCCGTGCCTATAAGGGATGCTGACACTGCAGGTGAAGGCTTAACCTGCTACACCACAGCGCTGGCCCCTTTATAGCATATTAATGTGCAATGGTCTTATCTAGTAAGAATAAGCTATACCTCAGGTCATTAGCAATTTCAAAAGATTTTCCAATATTTTTTTAAGATTTTATTTATTTATTTGACAGATAGAGTTATAGACAGTGAGAGAGAGACACAGAGAAAAAAGCCTTCCGATGGTTCACTACCCAAATGGCCACAATGGCCGGAGCTGCACTGATCGAAGCCAGGAGCCAGGTGCTTCTTCCCAGTCTCCCATGCAGGTGCAGGGGCCCAAGGACTTGGGCCATCTTCCACTGCTTTCCCAGGCCACAGCAGAGAGCTGGATCAGAAGCAGAGCAGCTGGGACTAGAACCAGCGCCCATATGGGATGCTGGCACCACAGGTGAAGGATTAACCTACTGTGCCATGGTGCCGGCCCAGATTTGCCAATATTTTTAAAAATAATGATTTGGGGCCCAGCACTGGTGTTGTGGCATAAGGTTAAGTTGTCTGTGATGCTGGCATCCCATATGGGAGTGCCAGTTCAAGTCCCAGCTGCTCCACTTCCCATCCAGCTCCTTGCTAATGAACCTGGGGAAGCAGCACAGGATGACCAAAGTGCTTGCCCCCTGCCACCCAGGAGAGACCTGAATATAGTTCCTGGCTCCTGGATCCTGGCTCCTGACTTCAACCCAGCCCAGCCCCAGCTGCGGTGGCCATTTGGGGCATGAACCAGTGGCTGGAAGATTTATTCACATTGGCCTTAGAAAGATAAATTGAGGTGCATGCTGTAAAACAACTGATTTGAATGCCTCAAAAATCCCAATGCCATGAAACACTGCAAAAAAGGAACAGTTCTAAACTGAAGAAAATTAAAGAGCCATGAAAATAAAATGCAATGCCTGATTTAAAAGTAGCCAAGACATGTTTGGGACAACTGAGAGCACCTGCATGTGGACCACAATAGACGGTGATGTTAATGTTAAAGCTGACTGGGTGATAACAGTGTTGTGGATATGCAGGAGAATGCCTTTGTTCTTAGGAGACGCAGACTTCAGGTTTAGCAAGAAAAGGTCATCGTATGTACAGCTCATTCTCAAATGGTTTGTCCAAGAAGTGCATAGAGACACACACGTGGAAAGTGAATGTGGCAAAATGTTAGCAACAGTTGAATCTAAGTGAAAGAACATGTAAACTCATGACACCAATCTTTCGGATATTTTTGTAGGCTTGAAAATTTTCAAAATACGAAGTTAGGGGTAGAAAGGACTTAACGAAAATTTCCTGTTAGAACTGAAGTCTAGTAAAACACTAGCTTAGCATTCTGAGTGCATTCTTTCTATATGAAGCTTTCTCTGGACCCAAAGAAGTAACATTAGTCATCTGTAACAACTCAACCATTGGTTATTCTATTGGTTAGAAAGAGCCTGGCCCACTAAGTGTATCCAGTGTTAATCTAAACTCTATACATTGTGCCCCCAACCCACAGCCTTCGTGTTTCCATGAAACACAGGTTCTGTTTGCCTAATAAAGTCATCCTTTTGCCTCAGAGAAGGCCCCCAAACAACCCAAGGTGGGAGAGCATCAGTACTGTGCAGGTAGTGGTTTGCAAGTGAATAACTAGAGTGGCTAACTTGTGTTGCACACTCACACGTGTCAGGCACATTTCAAGTGCTGATTCATTTGGTCCTCACATCTCATTAGAGGTAGGTGCTATCAGAATGAGGTGGCTGAGAAACAGAGTCTAAGCCATTTGCCCAAGATCATATTATTAGCAGAGCTAAGATGTGAACCTAATCTGGTGATGGAATTTGTACTCCTAATCACTACATTATACTGCTTAAGTATAATATTGAGGACTCACTCCTATTAAACAGGCTGTTTTTATCTCCCTGAAACAGCCTCCAATAATTCTTTTTTTTTTTTTTTTTGGACAGGCAGAGTGGACATTGAGAGAGAGAGAAAGGTCTTCTTTTTGCCATTGGTTCACCCTCCAATGGCCGCCACTCCCTGGCCACAGCAGAGAGCTGGCCTGCAAGAGGGGCAATTGGGACAGAATCCGGCGCCCGGACTGGGACTAGAACCCGGTGTGCCGGCGCCGCTAGGTGGAGGATTAGCCTATTGAGCTGTGGCTCCGGCTCAATAATTCCTTTTTTTTTTTTGACAGGCAGAGTGGACAGTGAGAGAGAGAGAGACAGAGAGAAAGGTCTTCCTTTGCCGTTGGTTCACAATCCAATGGCCGCCACAGCCGGCGCGCTGTGGCCTGCTCCGAAGGCAGGAGCCAGGTGCTTATCCTGGTCTCCTGTGGGGTGCAGGGCCCAAGGACTTGGGCCATCCTCCACTGCACTCCCTGACCATAGCAGAGAGCTGGCCTGGAAGAGGGGCAACCGGGACAGAATCCGGTGCCCTGACCGGGACTAGAACCCGGTGTGCCGGCGCCGCCAGGTGGAGGATTAGCCTAGTGAGCCGCGGCGCCGGCTCCGGCTCAATAATTCTTAATAAGATAACCAACTAGCTTTGTTAGCGTTTTTGCCAATTTTATTTTAAAAATACTCAAACCTACTAGGGACAGGCCTTGTGGCACAGCAAGGTAACTCACCACGTGTGATGCCGGCACTCCATATTGGAATGTCAGTTTGAATCCCAGCTACTCCACTCGGCTTTTGTGGCCATTTGGAGAGTGAAAAATAATAATAAATAATAACATAAATAAATAAATATTTTTAAAAATAATTCAATCCCCCAAGAAAAGTAAAGAATAGTACAAAAAGTACACCGAGAACCCAGGCACTGCCATACAGGATGTGGGTATCACAAGCAGCATACTTCTCATGTGGACTCAATCATTAGCCTTCCTTCCCTCCTCTGCTCCCTCACTCCCACCCCTCCCCCTTCCTCCTCCTCTCTCTTGCTTCCTCCCTTCCTTCTTTCCTCTGAGCAGTTTCATAGTAGTTCCAGAGATGAAGAAATAATAGACACAGTGGACCACCTATGTGGATAGATGTATATACCATAGGCCATGACCACAGCAAAATACCCGCCACCTCAACTTGTGCTTTTTTTTATCATTCTTCCCTTCCATCCCTCCTTGCGCTCCCCAATCCAATTTCCATGGAACCTTGACCTTCTTACTGTTACTATGGGCTATTATGCATGTTCTACACGTTTATAGAAATGGAACCA
This sequence comes from Oryctolagus cuniculus, assembly GCF_964237555.1. Classification (NCBI taxonomy): domain Eukaryota; kingdom Metazoa; phylum Chordata; class Mammalia; order Lagomorpha; family Leporidae; genus Oryctolagus; species Oryctolagus cuniculus. The sequence goes on along the minus strand of NC_091448.1, from coordinate 67,254,642 downwards.
CAAACAGTATGCACTGTTTTCTAACCAGTTTTTGTCACTCAACATGATTAAGACACTCTTGTTGTTGTGTGTACCAAGAGTTAATTTCCTTTTATTGCTGAATAGCATTTCATTATATGAACCTACCATAGTTTATCTATTCACCTATTTGTGAACACTTAGGTTGTTCCAGTTTGGGGGTATTAGAAATTAAGCTGTTTGCACTTACGCCCCATGTAGGACCTCTGTTAATGAGCTGTACTATGAGAATTAACTGCAAAACTTGTTCTCAAACAGTACTTTTTATGTTGTGGGGTGGGGGGTTGGTGCAAAGTGTTGAAATCTTTACTTAGTATAGAGTTGCTCTTTTGTATATAGTCAATCAAAAGTGAATCTTAATGAAGAATGGGATGGGAGAGGGAGTAGGAGGTAGGACGGGAGTGGGGGTGGGAGGGCAGGTATGGAGGAAAAAACACTATATTCCTAAAGTTGTACCTATGAAATTGGCATTCATTACATAAAAGCTTTAAAAAATAAAACAAATAAAAATTAAACTGTTTACGATGGCAGGCATTTGGTGCAGCCGTTAAGCCACTACCTGGGATACTCCAATCCCACATCAGAATGCCTGGATCCAAGTCCCGGCTCTGCTCCACCCTAGCTTCCTGCTAACATGTACCCTGGAAGGCAGTGGGTGATGCCCCAAGGACTTGAGTTCTTGCTCCTCACATGGAAAACCAAACTAGTTTCTGAGCTCCTGGCTTTGGCCTGGCCCAGCCCTGCATGTCGCAGACATTTGGGGAGTAAACTACCTAATGAAAACATGTGGTCGGCACCGTGGCTCAATAGGCTAATCTTCCGCCTTGCGGCGCTGGCACACTGGGTTCTAGTCCCGGTCGGGGCGCCGGATTCTGTTCCGGTTGCCCCTCTTCCAGGCCAGCTCTCTGGTATGGCCCGGGAGTGCAGTGGAGGATGGCCCAAGTCCTTGGGCCCTGCACCCGCATGGGAGACCAGGAAAAGCACCTGGCTTCTGGCTTTGGATCAGCGCGATGCGCCGGCCACGGCGGCCATTGGAGGGTGAACCAATGGCAAAAGGAAGACCTTTCTCTCTGTCTCTGTCTCTCACTGTCCACTCTGCCTGTCAAAAAGAAAAAAAAAAGAAAAGATGTGTTTGTGTGTGTTTCTCTCTCTTCCTTCCACAGAAACTTTCGAAATGATAAATTTGAAAAAAATATAATGAAAATAGACTGACAGTTTCTTAAAAACACACACCTACCATAAGTTGCAGTCTTTCCATTTCTGGGTATTTAGGGAAGCACCACCTGACACATCCCAGGGCACTCCCTGGCAGGAAACAGGGATCAGAAATGGAGCCAGGCACTCCAGAAGGGGATGTGCTTGTCCCAAGCAGCATCTTCATGGCTGGGCTAAACACCTGCCTGCTCAAATTACTTTCACTCACCCATCAGTGAGCGAGTGTTCCTTTTTCTCCACATCTTTTCCAACAATTACTGCAGTCAGTCATTTTTCTGGGACCAGAGTAGTTTCTAATAGTGAACACTTCCAACAGGGATGGAGAAGAGTACTCCAGAGGTTGGGGGAAGTCCTCCTGTGCACTCCCAACCCACAATGAGACTTGTGAACTGGAAGGAGACACCCCTGAGTCAAACGACAGATCCATGGTGCCCAATGCTCACCCTGTTGACTTTATTTTGGATACACCACACCCACTTCCATGCCTATGCCTCCTTGGGCCACCTCTCCCTCCTTCCTTTATTCTCATATTCAAGACCAACAATTGGCCACCAGGCTCCTACCCAAATGTCCTGGCCACATACCTCAAGAACTCCTTTGCTGGCACCTTGGCTCACCTGTTTGACCCACCCAAGGAACCCCTTTACAGGTAACTTAATTCTCTGTCTCTATTCATAGGATCTTACCCAGCCATATGGCCTGCTGCCTCTGCCAATTTAAACATACTATCGAGGTTGTCTGCAACACCGTCAAGCTTCACTGTGACAATGAATGCCTGCCAAATACGACACATTGCCGTGAGTCGGAACTTCCTGAGGATCTTTTTTTAATATTTATTTGTTTTAAATTTCTTATTTTAAAATTTTAGGGTCAAGTTTAAAGTAACAATGTAATTAATTGCTGAATTTTTATTCATTCATTCAGATTTAAACTCCCTAAATTGCTACACTGCTCCCTTGCTGAAAGTCAGGTTCGCAATCACCGCTATGTAATTTAATAACATAGTTACCGCTATGTAATTTACATATGCACAAAGGATCATGGAAAAGAGGTGGAAGGGGAAGGAAGCAATGTTGGGAACCACACACGTGGTGTTCTGTGCTCTTGGGTGCTTTGCTTTTCAATGATAACTCATTTGCACACAGTCTATAAACTGGTTTTCTATGTGTTGGGCCTCAAGGGCCCTCTGTCTTATAGAACAGGTCTACACTGCTCACCGCGGTTGTTTGTTTTTGCACTTGTATAAAAGAGTACAAGTGATGCTGTTTTATTTGGAGCCGGGGAGTTTCTGGTTCCATAACCAGAAATGGCTGCCTGGCTGCTCTGATGGAGTCGGAAGGCTCCTCCATGCACTTGTAGACTGTCCAACTCTGAACCTGCTCTGAGTCTCACGCTTTTCTATCCACAGAACACTCGGGTAATTTTAAGTATCCTTCTGTAGATGAGGGTTATTACCACTGATGTCGTGACTTCCAAAATGTGACCGCTTTCTTCCTTAGCTTGAATTCGGATCTCAGTCAGGGATCTGAAGCATTAGCACAGTGATAACTGTATACCCATCTACACAGTGTTGCTCACCTTCCAGACCAGTTTCCTACCAATTATATTATTCCCTTCGTCTCAAGAGGTGAGAAGGACAAGCATTGTTAATCTCCCTTTACAAGGGTGGGAAAGAACATACTGAGGTGAGGAGCAAGGCCCCTTGGCTTGACCACCTCTGCCCTCACTCCCCTTACATGCCTATCTCTTGCCATGGACACCTGTGATGGTAGCAAGAACACAGGGCCACAGGGAGGGAGGGAGGGAAGGAGGAAGCCTGTGCTCCCTCAGCATGAGGCAGGACTGTAGAATGATGTGGCTGAGAAGCAGGGGCAGAGCCACAGAAGGGGCAGCTGGGTGGGGCCATTTGTCCTCCAGCCTTATTCTAAGCCTGGAGTGGTTGGTCATTGGAAACCAATGAAATAATACTGATCATAGTTACTGCTTTTTAACACTGCGAACTCTTTGAATGCCACTCTCAAAAATATCTTTTTCTCCTTTGTTGTTGCCATTTCATAGGTTTGAGTTTGGTTTTACTTTTCTCTCTAAAGTCTCAATGGTACCCCAAATATTGGATTTGACTCCTAATTTAATTGATCAGAGTGTAGGGCTGTGGACTGACATAAAGCTGTCCCATCAGTCTTCTGTGCCAAAAAGCAGTCTCTTCTTTTTTTGACAGTTGAAGAAGCATCTATAGGGAACCCAAAGGGGGCATTCATGAAGATATTGCAAGCCCGGAAGAACAACACCAGCAAGCAGCTGACTATTGAGCCAGGGAACCCAGTATCAGAGAGAAACAGTGTGGACTTCCCAGGCCGCATGAGTGAACAGCGGGACCTCAACGATGAAAGTGATGTTATTAGTGCACTGAATTATATATTGCCTTATTTCTCAGAGGAAAATCTACAAAATGTAGAATCAACATTATTACCATTCATTACACTGCTTTTTTCAAATGTGCAAGATAGAGATAAGTCCCTGAGCTACGTGAAAACCCACATAAGAAGGCCCTCTCATCCTTACAGAAATAAGTTGAGAAAGCTCTATTTTCTGGAGAATTTGTTACATGAAGTAATTCAAGAAAAAAATCGATAAGGTTAAGAAGGAAGAAAAGGCCATGCTTATGCAGCCTATCCTGTTAGGTCATCAATTTAACCCTCAAATCCTCCAAAAGAAATCAGAAACTGCCCCGTCACAGGAGAACAGCCTGGCAACCATGCCAAGTGTGGGGTACAGGCTGCAGAGAGTGAAAAAAGTCATCAAGGGGCCAAAGGGCTTACGGGAAAGGCACCTCCAGGAGATGAGGAAGAGCCTCGGGAGGAGACGGGGCACCTGGCCCTTTGCGGAGAGCATTGGGGGAAGAAGGCTTGGGAGAGCAGGCTCCAGGGAGCTGAAGGAGCTTCAAGTGGCTCAGAGGCCCAGGCAGGTGGCCGGAAACTCCTTGCACACGGAGCCGTTGCTCACAAAGGAACGTGAGGCTGCAGCCTCCTCTTTCCTGAAGAAACACATCCTGGGCAGGCCTTCTACCTCCCCTGCAAAATCTCTCTCTGAGATCAACAACAAAGGAGGACTTAACCTACACCATTTTTGTCTTAGAAGATGCCAATGCTAGAGCCAAAAATAAGGTGGCAGGGAAACCAATCTGGCATTCCAGACAGAATTACCGCTTTCATAAAACTTGCTCTCACCTGGTCCTCCGAACCCCCAAGGCCAAACTGAGTCGAAAGTTCAGAAGGAAAAATTCCCTCAACAGGCTGACGGCTGGGAAGAGGCCTCCGTTCCCTGCACTGCGGAGTCTCATAAACTCCCCCTCCGGAGAGGCTTTCTCATCCCCTGGAGGCCTGCATTCTCAGGGGAGTCCTCCTCTGAGAGAACCTTCTATAGAAGACACTAGGGAGGAAAACCATTCCGGAGGGCGTGTTTTCGAAGAAAATGTTTTGACAGAAAACACCACTGCACATGAAGAAACGCTCCCTGGCGACAAAATGCACACAGATCCTTCAGCTACAGATTCTGCTGGGACCGAGTTCGACCTAATGCCGACTGTGGACCAAACCAAGGAAACACAGTGGGAATACCCCAGCGAGGGCACTGAAGCCCCCACCACGCCCGCAGGCTTCACCTACCCCGTGATGCTGTCCCAGGGGCAACAGTTTGAAATTCAGCTGAATCAGCAGCTACAGTCCCTTATCCCCAACACGGACATGAAAAAGCTCATTTCTCACGTCATCCGCACTCTGAAAATGGACTGCTCTGAGGCCCAGGTGCAACTGCCCTGTGCCAAGCTCATCTCCAAAACAGGCATCCTGATGAAGCTCCTCAGTGAGCAGCAGGAAGAAAAGATAGCCAAGGAAGAATGGGATGCAGAGCAGTGGAGGACCGAGACCTATATCAATGAGAGTACAGAAGCCCCGAGTGGACAGAAAGAGCAGGAGTCGAGTAAGGTGAGGACAGGAGACCTGCACTTTCCCATCACTTAGGAGACCCCACGCGGGAAGACCAGGGGCTCCCAGTCCAGATCCCTTGGCTCTCTGAGCCCTGGTCTTCCCACTCCTTGAATGTCCCACCTGAATCGCCTGACTCGCTCACACCCATGGCAGACCCTGGCGGCTTTGATGACCTGGGGTCTTCTGCTCCCTCCCGGGTGCTGACCTCGCCTCAAGAGTCCACTGTGAGTTTGCTTCCTTTTTCTGGAACTGCCCCCAGAGCCAGAACAGCTTGCTGTTCCGTACCAGTATTTCGATAGGCTGACTCGACAACAGAGGCTACCAGAGGCCATTCCCGTGCTAGACGGGGATCAGGATCAGCCCCCGGCTCTGCCTCCTCGACTGGAACGAAATGCTCACCAGTCATTGGAAGCATTCGTTCTGCCTCTAGACAGTCAGAGTTCACAAGGAAACAAGTTGATTGTTTCACCCCTGACCCCCAAGAAAGATCTAGCTCGGCGTCGACGGCTTCCTAAGGTTGGTGTTGGAACTCCAGACAAAGCAGCCAAGCTTCAGGGTCAAAATCAAGTTTTGCCGGCTGACTATGGGGTCTATCCTGGTGGTTTTCCTACAGAATCCCAGGAGAACCCAGGAGAACCTGCACAGCCCTCTGAGCAGGCTGAACCATCTCAATTCCTGATGGAAGGCCAGACTCAAAATCCAGAGACTCAGGAGCCCATCCAATCCTCCTCTGCACAGCAAGAAGAACAAGTTCCGCCTCCACAGCCCGTTGAACCAGATGAACTTTCTTCACCCCAGCAAGAGGGCCCAGGTGCAGACCTGCAGCAGCCCGAGGAAGAAGCATCTCCGTTGCAGCAGGAGGCCCCCGCTCAGAATCCATTTGCTACTGCAGAAGTAGCAGGTCAGGCATCAGTGTATCACGATCCTAACACTCCATCCTCACCTCAGATTGTAGCTCTCCAAGCAAACTTCCCCAGCGTCACACTGAAACCTGCAGACACGGAGCTGACAGAAGCCTCAGGGGCAGGTGAGGAAGTTCAGTCTACTCCAAGCACGGAGCAGGCTCCAGCTCAGCCTCTGGGGCATCCTGAGGGAGTGGGACTCCCCTCAGCCCAACAAGAGGCCCCAGTGCAGACTCCGGAATACCCTGGGAGGGTGGAATCTTGGACTCAAGAGGGTCTAGCTCAGACCTCAGATCTCCCTGAGGAGACTGGACCTTTCTCTACCCAAAACGATGCCACAGCTCAGCCCTCAGAGTATGCTGAGGAAGTCAGCCCATCTGTAGGCCAGCAGGGGGCCCCAGCTCAGCCTCCAGGCCTGCCTGTGAACACTGACTATTCCTCCAGCAATCAGGAGCAGCCTGCTCAGCCTTCTGAGTCTCCAGAGATCGAACCTTCTAGAAGCCAACTGGAAGCCCCGGAGAAGCCTTCGGCACTCCCTGTGGAAGTCAAATCTCCAGTACAGCAAGATCCCCGAGCTCAAGCGCTAGAATCTCCTGAAGAGACTATCATAGCTCAGACTCCACAGATTCAGAAGGGGACGGACTGGTCTCCAGATCAGAATCAAGTTCACCGTTATAACCTGCCCAATGTTACCATCAAGCCTGCAGATGTGGCGCTGACCATAACTCCGGAGCCCACCATGGAGCGGGACTCTTCTCCAGCGCAGCAGGAGGGCTCTGCTCAGACTCCAGGCCCTCCTGTGGAGACAGAACCCTATATTAGTGATCAGGAGCAGCCCACTCAGTATGTTGAGTCTTCTGTAGAGAACAAACCCTCTCCAGCCCAGCAGGAGACCCCATATCAAACTCTGGGCCCTTCCCTGGAGACAGAAGCTTCTCCAGCCCAGCAGGAACCCCCAGAGCTGACTCCGGTCCCTTCTGCAGAGACGGAACCTTCCCCATTCCAGCAGGCACCCAGAGCTCACACTGCACGCCCTTCCGTGGAGGCAGAACCTTCTCCCCGTGAACAGGAGCAGATAGCTCAGTATGCGGAGGCTCTGGTGGAGACTCAGCCTCCTCCAGGCCCTCCTGTGGAGACAGAGCCTTCTCTCAGAGAACAGCAGCAGATTGCTCAGTACGCGGAGGCCCTGGTGGAGACTCAAGCTCCTCCAGGCCAGCTGGAGGCCCTAGCTCTGACTCCAGTCCCTCCTATGGAGACCGAACCTTATATCAGTGAGCAGGAGCAACCAAGGCGGCCCTCTGAGTCTTCTGAGGAGGTTGAATCTTCTGGAAAGAAGACAGAAGTCCCAGCCCAGCCTCCAAGTCATCACACAGTGACCATTTTACCTCCCGGTCACCATCAAGTTCAGCAGTACGACTTGCCCAATGTGACTACTAAACCTCCAGACCTGCAGCTGACCCTAACACCAAAACCTGCAGCAGAAGTGGAAACATTTCCAGTCAGCCACGAGGTCACAACAACTCAGGCCTCAGTCCCAGCTCTGCCTCCAACGCCTCTTGAAGAGGTTGAACCACTGCCAATTCAATCTCCAGAAGTTATGCAGGATGAGAAACCCTCTATGACCCAGCAGGAGGAAACAGCTGAAATTTTACAGGCCCCCGAAGAGGCTGCACCTTCTCCAATCCATCAGGAAGCCCAAGCTCATGACTCAGTGTTCCCTACGGAGCATGAGCCTTTGAAAGACCAGGAGGCAGACACAGCTCAGCAGCCAAAGCCCCCAGAAGAGGATGAGCACTCCCCACTTCCAGGGGTCCCAGCTCAGCCTGAACAACTGAAGGAACCTTCACCAAGCCAGCAGGGGATTTCCGTTCCACCTCTAGAGCGCCCCGTGAGTGCTTACCAATTACCACTCCAACAGGGAAACACAAACCAGCCTTCAGATATCTTCCCAGAGATGAGTGATGCTATTCCAATGAATATGACATTTTCACCTCATATTCCAGAAGAAATACTCAGAACTCAGCATTTAAGGATGTCTAAAACCAAACCAAAACATGTGGATATTGACCTTACCAGAACCCTAAAGCCCACTCCAGAAGTTTATCCTTACTGGAGTCAGCAGGAAGGACCTGCCCAGCCTACAGTTCCCACCAAGCAAGTTGAATTTTCTCCAACCCAGCTTGGGCCTCCTCTTGCCAAGCCTCCAGCACTGCCTGAAAAGATGGAACTTTCTCCAGCTGAGCCTCTAGAGCCCCTCAAGAATGCAGAACAAGCTCCAGTGCAAAATGTAGCCCCAGCCAAGCCACAAGACTTCCCTGACACTCAATCATCTGTAACACAGCAGGAGCTTCAAACTCAGCAACCAAACCTGACCAAAGTCACAGGTCAACCTTTGGATGTGGAACTCACCATAACTACACAACCTGGAATGGAAGGCGGACTTTCTCCAATCATGCAGGAGGCCCCAGTTCAGCTTCCAGGGCCATCTAAGGAAGGTATAGCTCAACCCCCAGGATATCAGGGGGTGACAGTTCCAACACCAGCTCAGGATCAAGCTCCGTTTCCAAAATCACCCCGCATCACATTTCAACCTTTTGATCTGGCACTTACAATAACTCCACAGCCCATTACAGAGGCTGAACTTGCCACAAATGTGCAGGAGACTCCACCTAAAGAATCTGTAGCTCAGCCACCAGTGCATCATGAGGGTCAAAATCAACCTCCACTATCACCCAGTGTCACAAATCAACCTTTAGACCTGGCACTTACCATTACTACAGAACCTACTACAGAGGCTGAGCATCCTGCAGACCTGAGCAAGACTACAGCTCCATCTCCAAACCTGACTCCAGTCACAACTCAACATCTGGACCTGGGACTTACCATAACTCCAGAAACCAGCAGTATGGTGACTGAACCCTCTACAGACATGCAGGAGACCTCCAGTCAACCTCCCATGGAGGGTGTAACCCAATCTCCAATACATCAAGAGGTGACAGTTCCAACACTGGGTCATAATCAAGCTCAATATCCAACATTGCCTCACATCACAGTTCAGCCTTTGGACACAGTGCTTACCATAAATGCAAAGCGTACCAGGAAGGCTGAACATTCTACAGCCCTGAAGAAGACTAAAGTACCTCCCGTGCTCCATGAGGAGGTACTTTCACAACCAGACCAGGTTCAGGCTCAGCATCCAACCCTGACAGAAGTCACAGTTCAACCTTTTGATGTAGAACTTACCCTAACTCCAGAATCCGTTGTGGAGGGTGAACCACTCCCAACCATGCAGGAGACTTCAGGGCAGCCTCCAGGGCCACATAATGAAGTGGTCTGTCAGCCTCCAGTTTATTATGAGAATGTAGTTCCAAAACCAAGTCAAGATCAAACTCCGCATCCAATGTCACCCAGTGCCACAGCTGAACCTTCGAAGTTAGAGTCAACCATAACTCAGGTACCCACTACACAGGATGAACATTCTACAGCCTCCAAGTCTATATCTCCTCCTCCTTATCCAATGTACCCTGAGGTGACATTTTCACCTCCAGTCCAGATTCAGACTCAGTATACAAACCTGCCTCAAGTCACAGTCAAGCCTCTGGACCTGGAAATTACCCAAACTCCACAACGTACTACAGAGGCTACACCTTCTACTACCATGCAAATGACCCTAACTCAGTCTACAGAGCCACTAAAGGAGCTTGTAACTCAGTCCCCAGGGGACAATGAGATGACAGTTCCAACAGCAGGTCAGCATCAAGCTCAGCACCCAACATCACCCAGTGTCATAGCTCAGCCTTCCAAGATGGAGCTTACCAGAACTCTGGTACCCACTGCAAAAGCTGGCCATTCTCCATCCCTGAAGAAGACTACAGATCTGCATCCAGGCCAGGTTCAGACTCAGCACTCAACCCTAACTGAAGTCACAGATCAACCCCTGAATGCGGCTGCCACCATAAATGTCTGTGAGCTCTGCACCTGCAAAGATGAGACACTTTCGTGCACTGGCCTCAGCCCAGTGCAGAAGCTTCACAGAGTTCCTGTACCAGAGCCCAACAGCTACAACGGCACCTTCAGCATATTGTAAGAATCTCCCTTCCTCATGGTTCCCTACAGCCTGCCTGTCTCAGCAGCTTTTCCCCAAGAGCCTCCTGAGCCCTCCTCAAGTCCCCACCTTATGTTGACTGTGTGTGTGTGTGTGTGTTTTGGCAGGCAGTTAGACAGAGAAAGAGAGAAAGGTCTTCCTTTTGCCATTGGTTCACCCCCCAAGTGGCCACTTTGCTTGTGAGCTTTCCTGATCCTCCTTCTCTTCTTCTCTCTGTCCCTTCTACAGTCTCATGTGATTGCCCTTACTCCTTTTCCTGATTCTTTATTTATTGACATTTGCCATATTATTACCTCATTGCTTTACTCCCACTCTTCAACACAGCCCTCATCCCAACATATTAGAGATGATACAACAGGTTTAAGGATAGATTCTGGAGCCAGGTTGCCTGGCTTTGAACACAGGTCTCCCAGTGATTAGCTTTGTGACTTTCGACAAGTTATTTAGCTTGGATTCCATCTCTTCATCTATAAAACTGGATTATGGCCGTGATCAGTTCACTAGACCGTTGTGTATTTAGATGAGTGGATGCATACAATACATCACTTCCAAGCATATGTGAATGTAAACTCGTAATAAATACCATTATTGCTGAGCCCCTCAGTTGTAGCCTGACCTTACCTTTGTTCCTCTATACATAGTAGCCATTTTGTGCCATTCCAGGGTGTCATAGGAACCACAGATAGAGCACAGTTATTCTAAAACTTTACCTGAGGTTTACAACATGGCCATTATTTGTAAAATCAAGAAAAAAAAGGGGGGGGAGTCTGTTTTAGGCAAAGATTTGTCTGATGGAATGATCAAGATTTAGACTGTCTGGCTACAAGAGATGGACTTAGGAAGCAATGAAAGATATGCAAACAAACTTGAATATTGGCTGAGGGGTTTCAAAGTTCATAATGAGATATGGAGTGTCATTAAAAGCTTGTGAGTAAGAGAAAGATGATTTAAAATGGGGGGTATTTTAATCTACTATTTTCTTTTTAAAGGTTTTTATTTATTTACTCGAGAAGCAGTGCAACAGAGAAAGAGGTCTCATTCGCTTATTCATTCTCTAAATGCATGCAATGGCAGAGAGTGGGGAGGCCAGTGCCGGGAGCACAGAACTCAAACCATGCATGTGTATACAAAGGCTGTTGATTTTTGTGCATTGATTTTATATCCTGCTACTTTGCCAAACTCTTCTATGAGTTCCAATAGTCTCTTAGTAGAGTTCTTTAGATCCCCTAAATAAAGAATCATATCATCTGCAAAGAGGGATAGTTTGAGTTCTTCCTTCCCAATTTGTGTCCCTTTAATTTCTTTTTCTTGTCTAATAGCTCTGGCTAAAACTTCCAGAACTATGTTGAATAGCAGTGGTGAGAGTGGGCATCCCTGTCTGGTACCAGATCTCAGTGGAAATGCTTCCAACTTTTCCCCATTCAATAGGATGTTGGCTGTGGGCTTTTCATAAATTGCTTTGATTGTATTGAGGAATGTTCCTTCCATACCCAGTTTGTTTAGAGTTTTCATCATGAAAGGGTGTTGAATTTTATCAAATGCCTTCTCGGCATCTATTGAGCTAATCATATGGTTTTTCTTCTGCAGTCTGTTAATGTGGTGTATCACATTGATTGTTTTGCACACATTGAACCATCCCTGCATACCAGGGATAAATCCCACTTGGTCTGGGTGGATGATCTTTCTGATGTGTTGGTGCATTCTATTGGCCAGAATTTTATTGAGGGTTTTTGCATCTATGTTCATCAGGGATATTGGTCTGTAATTCTCTTTCAATGCTGCATCTTTTTCTGGCTTAGGGATTAAGGTGATGCTGGCTTCATAGAAAGAATTTGGGAGGATTCCCTCTTTTTTGATTGTTCTGAATAGTTTGAAAAGATTTGGAGTTAGTTCTTCTTTAAATGTCTGGTAGAATTCAGCAGTGAATCCATCTGGTCCTAGGCTTTTCTTTGCTGGGAGGGCCTTTATTACTGTTTCAATTTCTGTCCCAGTTGTGGGTCTGTTTAGGTTTTCGATGTCTTCCCGGTTCAATTTAGGTAGGTTGCATGTGTCCAGGAATCTATCCATTTCTGATAGGTTTCCCTGTTTGCTGGCATACAATTCCTTGTAGTAATTTCTGATGATTCTTTTTATTTCTGTGGTGTCTGTTGTTACGTTTCCTTTTTCATCTCTGACTTTATTGATTTGGGTCCTTTTTTAGTTAGTTGGGCCAATGGGGTGTCAATTTTGTTTATTTTTTCAAAAACCAGCTCCTCGGTTGGCTGATTTTTTTTGTCATTTTTTTTTTTTACTCAATCGTATTGACTTCTTCTCTGATTTTAATTATTTCTCTTCTCCTACTAGATTTGGGTCTGGTTTACTACAGTTTTTCTAGATCCTTGAGGTGAATTGAAAGCTCATTTATTTGGTGCCTTCCATTTTCTTGATATAGGCACCTATTGCTATAAACTTTCCTCTTAACACTGCTTTTGCTGTATCCCATAAGTTTTGGTATGTTGTACTGTTTTCCTCATTTACTTCCAGGAAGTTTTTGATTTCTTCTATGACCCAGTGTTCATTCAGGAGCATGTTGTTCAATCCCCTTGTGTTTGCATATGCTCTAGGGATTCCTGAGTTGCTAATTTCCAACTTAGTTCCCTTATAGTCTGAGAAGCTACATCGTATGATTCTAATTCTTTTGAATTTGCTGAGACTTCCTTTAAGGCCTACTATGTGGTTGATCCTAGAGGAGGTTCCATGCACTGCTGAGAAGAATGTAAATTCTTTAAGTGTAGCATGAAAAGTTCGGTAAATATCTATTAGATCCATTTGGGCTATAGTGTTGTTTAAATCTACTGTCTCCTTGTTGATCTTCTGTCTGGTTGATCTGTCTATTTCTGAGAGTAGAGTATTGAAGTCCCCCAGTACTATTGTATTGGAGTCTAAGTCTCCCTTTAAGTCCCTTAACAAACCTTTTAAATAAACCGGTGCCTGCAATTAGGTGCATATACATTGATAATAGTTACATCTTCCTGTTGAATTGATCCCTTAATCATTATATAGTGCCCCTCTTTATCTCTCTTAACAGTTTTTGTGTTGAAGTTTATGTTGTCCGATATTAAGATGGCTACAGCTGCTCTTTTTTCATTTCTGTTGGCATGGTATATCTATTTCCAGCCTTTCACTTTCGGTCTGTGTGCATCTTTGTTGGAAAGATGTGTTTCTTGTAAGCAGCAAATAGATGGGTTTTGTTCCTTAACCCAATCAGCCAATCTGTGTCTTTTAACTGGACAGTTGAGGCCATTAACGTTCAATGTGACTATTGATAAGTAGTAACTTTGCCCTGCCATTTCCCAAAGATATTTTCTAATATATGCTTTGAACTTCCTGTGATCTTTTGCTGTGAGGTTTCCTTCCTTTACCTTCTTACATATTGATGACCGTGTTTCCGTGTTTCTGTGTGTAACACATCTTTAAGCACCTTTTGCAGGGCTGGACAAGTGGCAACAAATTCTTTCAATTTCTGTTTGCTATGAAAGGTCTTTATTTTACCTTCATTCACAAATGAGAGCTTTGTAGGATATAGTATTCTGGGCTGGCAGTTTTTCTCTCTTAGTACCTGGGCTATGTCTTGCCATTCCCTTCTAGCCTGTAGGGTTTCTGATGAGAAGTCTGCTGTAAGTCTGATTGGAGATCCTCTGAGAGTAATCTGACGTTTCTCTCTTGCACATTTTAGAATCTTTTCTTTATGTTTCACTGTGGTGAGTTTGATTACAACGTGTCGTGGTGAGGATCTCTTTTGGTCATGGTTACTGGGGGTTCTATGAGCTTCCTGTACTAGGATGTCTCTGTCCTTCTCCAAGCCCAGGAAGTCCTCTGCTAGTATCTCACTAAAAAGGCCTTCTAATCCTTTCTCCCTCTCCATTCCTTCAGGAATTCCTAGAACCCAAATGTTGGGATTTTTTTTTTTTTACTAGTATCCTGTAGATTCCTAACAATATTTTTTAGATTTCTGATTTCCTCTTCTTTTCTTTGGTTTGACTGTATGCTTTCCTGTGTTCTGTCTTCTAAGCCCTGAGGTTGCTATTATGCATGTCCAAAATGGCATCTGTTCACTGTCTTGCTCGCCTTTGAGAGGTGAGCGGAGAGAGTGAAACTCCTGTCCGTACTGGTCCCTTTTATTATTTTCCTCTCTCCTGTAGTTAGCCTGGTGAACTTTCGCCTACGGGGCTTCAAGCCTCGTTCCCTCTAGGCTCCTTCTACTTTCCTGCCGGTTGTCTCAAGCTATTGAGGTTCGGTTCACTTCACGATCCAGCACTGGTGGGTAGATTCTGCTGCTGGTGTCCCGAGCTGTGGACTCCCACGCCCTCCACCGTGAATCACTAGTTCTGGAAGAGTTTCCTCTGCTGTTTCTTCCACAACTCTTCCTTGAACCTGCAGTATCTCCACTTTTATTAAACTGTCTCTTCCCGGACTATCAGTGTGCTCCCTTCCTATTCATCAAATGTAAATTTTATTATCCCCACTGACTATATAGGTAATAGCTAATCAAGGCAATGTTTTCCTTTTCCTAGAGATTTATCCTGCAACAAAATGGAGTCTATCGAAAGACGTGCATTTGAGTCACTCCCTTTTTTGCAGTCTATGTAAGTTGCAATTTCATCATATTTGGAATTTGAGTAAATCTTCCCTGTAAACCACCTTGCTGTTCACCTTGAAATAGGGTGAAGCTTCTACTTTACATTTGTAGTAGAAGGTTACTAAAATTCTGTAACAGGTCCTTTTCATCTCTAGCACAGATGCTATCAGATACAAAGGTCAGAGTGAATCCCACAGAGCAGGGCTTCTCAACCAACTCAATTTTGTATTCAGGTAACATTTTGCAGCCCTGCACATGCTGCTGGCACCTAGTGGGCCAAGGCCAGCCTGCTGTTAAGCCACCTACTATATACAGGACAAACCTCCACAAGAAAGGCATTATCGAGCCCAAAATGTCAATAGCATTCAAGTTGTGAAACTCTGTTCCAGAGAAGTAAAGATCACGCAGTACAAGTATGTCATGTAATATGAAAATGATATGATGAAATTTAATGTAAAAGTGCAAGTATAATTTAGAAGCCAAATCTTCCAGTACAAGTAAATTCTTTAGTGTGTAGATAAAATGTGGAAGTGTTGTTTCATCTATAAAAATTAGAATCCCTCCTGAAAGAGGAGTATTCTTCAAATATATCCTTTTTTCTTCTTCATTCTCTTTGACTTCTGTCTTTTTTTGTAGAAATCTTGGTTGCAATTTACTGACAGAACTGAGCTTTGGGACATTTCAGGCGTGGCATGGAATGCAGTTTTTGCACAATGTGTAAGTGAAATAGATGATGAATACATATTTAAAAACCATTTGTGTATAAAAATGGTATATAGTTATGCTTATCTGGGTATTAAGTCCTGTATATAAACTCTGCAAAGAAGGTCTTCATTTCAATTTTTTTTTTCAAAAATCTAACACAAAGTACTCTGGGAGAAACAGGTTCTGGTGCTTTCTCAGGGTTACCTGCTTTTAAATCCTAATGCAAAAATAATTCCTGGGACCCAGCCAAAGGGCATGTCTCTCCGCATCACCCAGATCATGAGCTTTTTCCAAAATGTATTTAACTCTCAATTTATAAATTATCTGTGGATACTAAGAACCTTTATACTTTAGTATAAAAAAAAATAAGAAAATACACTGCTCTAACATAATCCCACATGTTCTGTCCTGACTAAACTGCAACAGAAAGTGAGTTTTATTCCCTTTCAGCTCAATAATTCTGTGATGTTCAATGGCCAGAGGGAATTTTAGATTCAAGATAAAGATTCTCCACTCAACCTGACGTTGAAAGACTATCCACCTGTTCTGTAGTTCAGAATCCCAGTCATAACCATTCTGGTTATGAGGGAAGGTTTTAGGATGTGTGGAGGATGGACCAACAGTGCCTGCAGATCTTGGGGAAGAACACTGAAAGTCTGTTTTTCCTACACCCATACACTGGGGAGCTGGTTCCTGAGGCTCCTACACCAAGTGGTTTTGGTAGAATCAGTAAAAATGGCCTCAACATATATCATTCCATTAGATTCCCTCCTAAGGGGCCTCTTAAGTTTTCTGTAGACAACACAGGGAGAAAATCTGTGGAATCACAGCATATGAAAAGTAATGAATTCATTTAAGAACATTCACTGAGTGCCAGGCCCACCGAGTGCCAGGTGCTATATTAAGTGCTGGGGGTACAAATTGGAACAGGACAGAAGCTTTGTCTCCAGAGACTTTCATGCCAGCAGGGGGAAGTTGGGAAAATGAGTGACAGCCATGCTAGCATCTGTGCAGCAAGGCCAGAGAGATGAGCTGGAAAAGTAGGAGCAGAGCTAGGGATGGCGCACAGTACACAAGGCACCAGTTCATTTATCTCAAGATTCTGTGTCCATCTTAAGCCAAAGGAAAAAAAAGCATTTGCTTCATGGTGATGCAAAAACCAGAGCTAGCTGGTATTGGAAACTAATTCTCTTATCATGTGATCTGAACATATCTAACTCGTGGTTACTTCAAAAATTGGCACAATGGCTGTAATACACCAAGTGTGTGTTGGGAGCTGGTCTCCTTTATTTGGGGACATATTCTTTTATTAGACAAAGCTAATCTGCTTCAAGGAAACTTTCGCTATCCCCGTTGCCCCAGGAAGACACCAGTGATCTTATGACCAAAGATGAGGGTTTTTAAAGTGAAAACAATGCTGTTCACTGCATTACAGAGTCCAGAAAAGAGTGCCAGCTGAGCTGGATTCATCATGAACTGGAGCCTAAGCTTCAAGGCTTTATGCTTGCACGTGCCCCTTCCAAGGTCCTGGGAGGGGCTGGAGCAATTTTTATATTCATAATTCTGCATGTTTCATTATAAGGGATTCCCCAAATTAGGTTAAGCTCACGCTCAGCAAAATCTGCATTCACCGTTACTTTGCACGTACTACATGCAGCCCAGTAAACATTCTTCTGAATGAAGCCTCTGTGTAAACAGCAGTGTGGTAGGATCAGTCTATTGTGAATCTGAAATCCACCTCAAAGACATGCCAAGAGCTTACCAGTGACATAACTCTCTTCAAATAGTAATAATCATTAAATCTTTCAGCTGAAATCAGAAATAAATTACAGAAAATCAGCAGTAATTGATAATTCTAAACATTAAGTATACATTTTTTCTTCTGCTTCATGCATGTACATTAAATGTTTTCTTTAAAGAAATATTTAGTTGAAAATCAGAGTTACACAGAGAGAGGAGAGGCAGAGAGAGCAAGATCTTCCATCCAATGGTTCACTCCTCAATTGGCCGCTACAGCTGGAGCTGTGGTGATCCAAAGCCAGGAGCCAGGAGCTTCTTCCTGGTCTCCCAAGCAGGTGCAGGGGCCCAAGGACTTGGGCCACTGCTTTCCCAGGCCACAGCAGAGAACTGGATGGGAAGTGGAGCAGCTGGGACTAGAACCGGCACCCATATGGGATGCCAGTGCTTCATGCCAGGGCGTTAACCCACTGTGCCACAGCACCGGCCCCTTGTACATTAAGTCTTAACCCAATGGCTTATTTTTAAAAATTGTTTTAGTCACTTCATTGGTTCTCACAATAAAACTCAGGTCTGCCCTTTGGGGTGTTTTGTAAGGGTTCAAAGGTTTCCACATTGTCACTTCCAGCAACTTTTCTTCTCATAATCTTCTCATCTGCACCATATTCTCATCTGTGTAACAAGAGATCTTCTTTTCTCTTAAGGTACTTCTTCCTCTGCCCCATATGTTTCTAAGTATTCTCTTCATTGCCTTTACTTTTTCTTCTTTAAGATTTATTCATTTATTTGAAAGTCAGAGATGGGGCTGGCACTGTGGCACAGCAGGTTAATGCCCTGGCCTGAAGCGCTGGCATCCCATATGGGCGCCAGTTCGAGACCTGGCTGTTCCACTTCTGATCCAGCTCTCTGCTATGGCCTGGGAAGATGGCCCTAGTCCTTGGGACCCTGCACCTCTCTCTCTCTTTCTCTCTCCCTCTCCTCTCTCTGTGTAACTCTGACTTTCAAATAGAAAGAGAGAGAGAGAGAGGAGAGGAGAGGAGAGGAGAGAAGGAAAGATAGTTACAGAGAGGTGGGGGAGGGGGTCATCTTCCATCCACTGGTTTACTCCCCAAATGGCCAATATGACCAGAGCTGAGCTAGCTGATCCAAGGCCAGGAGCCGGGAGCTTATTCCAGGTCTCCCACATGGGTGCAGGGGCCCAAAGACTTGGGTCATCTTCCACTGATTTTCCAGGCCATAGAGAGAGCTGAATTGGAAGTGGAGCAATGGGGACTCAAACTGACATCCCATGTGTGATGCCGGCACTGCAGGCAGTGGCTTTACTCGCTATGCCACAGCGCCAGCCCCTGCCATACACATCTTTAATTCCTCCTTTTATTAGGTCATTACGTTTTAGGCACTATACTAAGTACTTACACAAGCGAGATAACATGAAGAATGCACAGTAATGCTTGGCAAATGGTACATGATTACACACGTTGCTTCCATCTTCCCAACAACTCTTGCCATTTAGAAACGATGACCCCTATTGTGTAGGTGAGGGAGGTTAAACTGAGATACTAGCAGAGAACTTCCCAGGCTTGGAGAAGGACAGAGACATGCTAGTACAGGAAGCTCATAGAACCCCCAGTAACCATGACCAAAAGAGATCCTCATCACGACACGTTGTAATCAAACTCACCACAGTGAAACATAAAGAAAAGATTCTAAAATGTGCAAGAGAGAAACGTCAGATTACTCTCAGAGGATCTCTAATTAGTTCACACTGTTAATGTGTGATACAACTATTTAGGAACTTTACAAGAAATTTTCTGTGCAGTTCTTTGTTCCCTGGTGAACAAGAGCTGAAGGAGGGCAACTTGACCTTTTTGTGCATTGTAACTTTTTTAAAAGATTTATTTGTTTATTTGAAAGTCAGAGTTACACACAGAGAGAAGGAGAATCAGAGAGAGAGAGAGAGAGAGAGAGAGCGAGAGAGAGAGAGAGAGAGACCTTCCATCCGATGGTTCACTCCCCAGTTGGCTGCAATGGCAGGAGCTGTGCAGATCTGAAGCCAGGAGCCAGGAGCTTCTTCCGGGTCTCCCACGCAGGTGCAGGGGCCCAAGGACTTGGGCCATCTTCTACTGCTTTCTCAGGCCATAGCAGAGAGCTGGATGGGAAGTAGAGCAGCCGGGACTAGAACCGGCACCCATATGAGATGCCGGCACCACAGGCAGAGGATTAACCTAGTGAGCCACGGCGCCGGCCCCTAGAACAATATTTCTCACACTTTGACTCTGATTTGGCTTGTGCTGCCACATTTTACTCCCACAAGCGTTATCAAAAAGGCAGTGGAGTAGGATTCAATAGACCGCCATTTATCAAGTGAGGGAATGGGGCCAGAAATGGAAGCGATCTTCAGTGCGGAATCCATGTGATCCTCAAAGCATAATGGTTCACGGTAAAGAGCGTCTGTAGAGTCCTCCACCTAGAGCTGTTGAGACAGTTCCTGCTCAGTCTCTGCACTGCCCATGCACAACCCTAGTGAAGAAGTGAATGCTCTGCAATGGGAGGAAGAGGTGGGAGAGTAGAGTGGCCTCGCAGTGTGACTTCACTGGAGACACATGCAAGGCCCCTACGTCAGCTACAGAAGGGCTGCCCCATGAAAAGGAAAGGCTGAGCCATTTGGTACAAGGCCATGGGTGCTGCTAAGGAAGAGGGAAGCAGTGGAGAACGACAAACTTGGCCAAATTGTCTGTGCTGCTTAATGTTCTACCATCATTCTTCACAGCTTGGGGAAAGGGTGCCAAGGGGAGATGCAGAGGCCAAGGAGCCTTCTTGCACAAGGCTCCCTCGTGATCTCACAGAACAAAGAACAAAGAACAAAACAGATGATGGTCAAAGTCCAGTCTGAGAAACCCTGCTTCACCAAGCACGTGATACATTTTTCATCTAGCATCCTTAGTGACTATTAAAGAATTTTATGAGTTGAACAAGTTCATGATGCTAAAAATACCTGCGAGAACACACTTGAACGGGGGAGATCACAGGCAAGACAATACATGGTTCTTGAACTCACCACTGACCCTGACCTTGATCACAGAAGAATCAGATGTTTCATTCTTTTCCCATATAGCAGCATGTCTGGTTTTCTGGCACCTGTGTATAATATGGTTCTGTTTCAAAACTGAAATATAATCCACTTATCATAAACTGCATACAATCCAGTGGTGTCTAGTATAGTCATTCACAAGGCTCTATAATCATCTCCATTATCTGATTCTGTCACAGAGAGAAGTCATGTGGGGTTCTTGTCTTCATGCAAGAAAGAATTCAGGTGTGAGACAGAGAGCAAAGTAGCAAGGTTTCACTGGGGACAGGGCATCCGTCAGGATGGAAGGGACAGAGAGAGTTTGCCCAGTCACTCGGACTGGGGGAGAGCAAGGTGACATGTTTGAATGGAGAAAATACACTTGGCAGGCCAGGCGGGCAGCTCAGGGGAGAGCAGAGAGCTGAACGCGCAGTCTTTGTCTAGACTGGGGTTTATAAGGGAAAAGGGGTCCAGGTTTTTCCTTCCCCTCCTTCTCCTCCTCCTCTAGGACAAGTCAGATGCAAAAGGCCACAATACTGTGTGGTGCATTTGTATAAAATGTTCAGAATTATACAAATGCATAACACAGTATTGTGGCCTTTTGCATCTGACTTCTTGCCCATAGCCTGCTGGTTTCAAGGTTCACCCATGTTGTAACAGGTACCAGTGCTTTAATGCCTTCCTAATGCTGATAAGGCTCCATGGTGTAGACAGACCACAATACCAATTCACATACTCATCCTTTAAGAGCCACCTGGGTTATTTCCACTTTGGGGCTGCTATGAATAATGCTGTTGTGAACATTCAGGAACAAGTTTTTGTGCAACCATGTTTGTTTTTTAATTCCTGAACCTATAAGTAGGAATGATACTGCTGGGTCTTATGTTAAGGCATGTTTAACATACGTGAGGAACCACCAATCTCTTTTCCACATTGGCTACACCATTTTACCTTCCCACCTGCCATGTAGGAGAGTTCCCATTCTATCTATCTATGTCAACAACTGTCAGTGTATGTCTTTTTTTATTATGACCATCCTATTAAGTGGCTAAAGTAGCATCTAATTGTGGTTTTCATTCACATTTCCCTAATGACTTCAGATGTTGTGCATCATTTTATGACTGCTGGCCATTTATATATCTTCATTTCATGAATGTTTATTCCCTTCTCCTTGAAGTCTAAGAATTCTTTAAATACTCTGGGCATTCTAAGAACTAGACCTTTATCAGATACAAGACTTGCAAATACTGTGAGTTGTCTTAGCTTTTTTAAAAAAAATATTTACCTATTTTATTTTAAAGGGATACAGAGACAGAAGACAGAGATAATTCTTCCATTTGCTGGTTCAATCGCCAAAGTCCCGCAACAACTAGGGTGGGTCAGGCCTAACCCAGGGGCCCAGAACTCAATCTGAGACTCCCATAAGAGTGGCAAGGACCCAATACCTGACCATCACCTGCTGCCTCCCAGGGTACACACTAGCAGGAAGCTAGATTGGAAGCAGGGTAGCCAGGAATCAAATACGGTACTCTGATCTAAGATTCAGACTTTCCAAGTATCAACTCAACTGCTATGCCACACACCTGTCC
Source organism: Oryctolagus cuniculus (assembly GCF_964237555.1). Classification (NCBI taxonomy): domain Eukaryota; kingdom Metazoa; phylum Chordata; class Mammalia; order Lagomorpha; family Leporidae; genus Oryctolagus; species Oryctolagus cuniculus. Next base: position 67,232,697 of record NC_091448.1, on the reverse strand, counting down.
CACCTTCTTGACAGTCTCCTTGGATGCACCAGTGTTTTTAATTTTCAAAACATATAGTCTATATAACCCTCTATATGTGAGGGTTCATTTTGGGGGTGTCAAGTCGGTTCCATTGATTCCAATGATTGTCAATCATTACTCCAGTACCATACTGAGATTACCATAGGTTTGAACTGGGTTTTGTTGTGGAGTTTTTGCTTGCAACAGACTGAAAGTAGAGCAGGAAGGGAAGTTCAATCCAGGCCTCCCACATGGGTGTCAGGAACCAATTACTTGAGCTATCACTGCTGCCTCCCACTGTCTGCATTACCAGGAAGTAGAACTCAGGAGCTGAAGCCAGACATCAAATCTAGGCACTTGGATATGGGATGCAGACATTTTAACCAGCATCTTAACTGTCAGGCCAAATGCCTGCCTCTGGGTTTTGAAATTGGGAAGTTTGAGTCCTCCCGATTTTTTCCTTTTTTAAGTATTGTTTTAGCTATTCTGGATCCCTTGAATTGTCATATGACCTTATGCCAATTTCTGGCAAGAAGCCAGCTTGGATTTTGCTAGGAATTGTGCTAAAATCATGGATAAATTTGGAGAACAGTCACATCTTCACTGTACTTTCTGATTCATAAACACAGAATGTCTTTCCATTTTCTTAGATCTTCTTTAAAATTACTCAAAAATATGTTGTAGCTTCAGAGTACAGGCCTTTTCATTCTGATTAGATGTATTCCTAAGTATTTTTCTTTGGTGTGATTGTTTATGGAATTGTTACCTTAATGTCATTTTCAGATTATTAATTGCTAGTCTGAAAATACAGCAAATTTTGGCAGACTGATCTGTGTCCCACAAACTACTGAACTTTTTCTCTAGTAGATTTTTTTGTGCATGGATTCTTTCTCATTTTCTACAGGTAAGATAATCATCTCATCTCCAAAAAGAGAATGTTTTCTTTCATTCATTCCAAAATATATGTTTTTCTCACCTAATTTCCCTAGCTAGAACCTTCAGAACAACATCGAATAAAAGTGGTAAGAGAAAGCACCCTTGCTTTGTTCTTGATCTTAGGATGAAAGCTTTCAATCCATCATAATTCAGCACGAAGTTAGCCAGGGGATCTTCACTGTTGTCCTCTATTAGGTTATTGAGTTGCCTTCTATCCAAGTTCCATGTTTTTATACTGAAAGGTTATTCTAGCTTTTAAATACTTTTAGAACTGTATGTATTGAGATGATCACGTATCTTTTCTTTCATTCTATTAACACAGCACATTACAGTGATTTACTTTGATATGTTTAATCAACTTTTCATTCCTGGGATAAATCCAAGTTGGTTAAGATATGGAATCCTTTTCATATATTCTGTTGGATTATACTTGCTAGTATTTGCTGAGCATTTTCCAATCTATATCATTAGGTACCAGTTTATAATTTTTCTTGTGATATTTTTGTCTGACTTTGGTATCAGCATAAAACTAACCTCATACAATGCTAGGAAATGTTCTGCCCTATATTTTAGAAGACTTAATGAATTATTGACGTTAATTATTTTAGATTTGCAATGAAGTTATGTGTCCTTGAGCTTTTCTTTGTAGAAGTTCTAATTACTAACTCAATCTCTTTTCTTTAAAAGAAAGTTTATCTATTTATTTGAAAGGCAGAAAGAATCAGAATGAATGAATGAGTGAATATCTTCTATTTGCTAGTTTACTCACCACAAACCTGAGGCTGGGCAAGACTGAAGCCAAGAGCCAGGAACTCCATCTGGGTCTTCCACATGGGTGGCCAAGAATCTGAACCCTCATCTGCTGCCTCCCAGGGAGCACATTAGCATGAAGTTGTATCAGAAGCGGACGTGGGGCTTGATCCCAGCCAATCCAGTAAGGGGTGTGGGCATTCTTAGTGGCAGCCTAACCTACCACACCACATCTGCCCCCTCAGTCTCTTCACCTGATATAGGTCTATTCAGATTTGTTAATTTGAAGTCAGGTTCAGCAGTTTGTATCCATCTAAGAACGTGTCCATTCCATCCATGTTTCCTAATTCACTGGCATATAGTCCTCAGTTTTCCTTTTTATCCTTCTGATGTCTATAAGGTCAACAGTAATGTCCCCTTTCATTCCTGATTTTTTTTTTCTTGACAGGCAGAGTGGACAGAGAGAGAGACAGAGAGAAAGGTCTTCCTTTGCTGTTGGTTCACCCTCCAATGGCCGCCGCAGCCAGCACGCTACAGCCGGCACATTGCGCTGATCCAAAGCCAGGAGCCAGGTGCTTCTCCTGATCTCCCATGTGGGTGCAGGGCCCAAGCACTTGGGCCATCCTCCACTGCACTCCCTGGCCACAGCAGAGAGCTGGCCTGGAAGAGGGGCAACCGGGACAGAATCCGGCGCCTGGACCGGGACTAGAACCCGGTGTGCCGGCGCCGCAAGGCAGAAGTTTAGCCTAGTGAGCCGTGGCGCCGGCCCCTGATTTTAAATAATTTTATTGGTCAGTCGAACTTAAGTGTGTTGATCTTTTCAATGAACCAATTTTTATTATATTGAGTTTTCTCTATTGTTTTTCTATATTTCTGCTCTGAACTTTGTTTCATTCCTTTTTTTTTTTTCATAGTTGATTTGGGAGGAAGTTTAGGTACAGATATGAGACTTCTAAACATTTATATTTGCATATATAAACTTCCCTCTGAGCACTGCTCCAGCTCATCATGTAGTATTGATATCTTCTGTGTGCATTTTCATTCCTACCAAAATAGTTTCTGGTTTCCTTTGTGATTTCTTCTTTGAACCACTGGTTATTCATGGGTGCTTATTTCCACTTATATGTGAATTTCCCAGATGTTTTTCTGCTTTTCTAATTTCATTCTACTTTAGTTGAAAACATACTCTGTGTGATTTCAGTCCTTTTAAATGTATTGATAGGTCTTGTGATGTAACATATGATCTTCCTAGAGAATGTTCTATTTACACTAGAAAAGAATACATCTTTAGCATTTTTATGTCGACATTGCTGGGAATTGCTCTGTAGATGTCTGGTACATCTAGATGGTTTATATTCATTCAAGTTTTCTTTTTTTAAATATTTTATTTATTTATTTGAGAGAGCATTACAGAGAGAGGGAGAGACAGAGAGAAAGGTCTTCCACCCACTGGTTCACTACCCAGATGGCCACAACAGCCAGAGCTGAACCCATCCAAAGCCAGGAATCAGAAGCTTCCTCTAGGTCTTCCCATACGGGTATAGGGGCCTTGCTTTCCCAGGCCATAGCAGAGAGCTGGATGGGAAGAGGAACGGCTGGGACACAAACCAGCACCCATATGGGGTGCCAGTGCCACACCTCCCAGCCCACTCCCTAAATGCCTGTACTGGCCAGGGTTGGGTAAGGCAAAAGCCAGGAGCTGGCAACTCAGTCCATGTCTACCCAACATGGGCAACTGGAAGCCAACCACTTGAGCTACCACTTGCTGCCTCCCAAGGTCCACACTGGCAGGAAGCTGGAATTAGGAGCAAAACTCAGACTCCTTTGCAGACACTCTAATACAGGATGCAGACAACCCAAACAGTGGTTTAACCACTAGACCAAATGGCCATCCACTTTTTTTCTACAATATATTCAAGTTATTTCCTTAGTGGTTGTCCTAGAATTATAATTAACATCTTAGTTTATAACATTTTTCTTCAGATTACTATCAAAATAACTTAAATAGTATACAGAAACTTTGCTTCTCTATAGCTCCATTCTCCCCCTACCTTTATACTATTTTTTTATTTAATAAATGTAAATTTACAAAGTGCAACTTTTGCATTGTTGTGGCTTTCCCCCCCTAACCTCCCTCCCACCCGCAGCCATCCCATCTCCCACTCCCTCTCCCATCCCACTCTTCATCACGTTTCATTTTCAATTATCTTTATATACAGAAGATCAACTTAGTATATACTAAGCAAAGATTTCAACAGACTGCACCCACACAACCACACAAGATATAGAGTACTGTTCGACTAGTAGTTTTATCGTTAACTCTCATAGTAAAACACATTAAGGACAGAGATCCTGCATGGGGAGCATGTGCACAGTGACTCCCATTGTTGATTTAACAATTGACACTCTTATTTATGACGTCAGTAATCACCTGAGGCTCTTGCCATGAGCTGTCAAGGCTATGGAAGCCTCTTGAGATCACCAACTCTGAACTTAGTCAAGGCCATATCACAGTGGAGGTTCCTTCCTCCCTTCAGAGAAAGAAAGGTGACTCCTCCTTTGATGGCCCATTCTTTCTGCTGGGATCTTGTTCACTGAGATCGTTCATTCAGGTTGTTTTTGCTACAGTGTCTTGGCTTTCCATGCCTGTGAGACTCTCATGGGCCTTTTAGCCAGATCCGAATGCCCCAAGGGTTGATTCCGAGGCTGGAGTGCTGTTTAGGACATTTGCTATTCTATGAGTCTGCTGTGTGTCCTGCTTCCCCTGCCGGATCATTCTCTCCCTTTTAATTCTATCCTTCATTCTTTGCAGACACTGGTCTTTTTTGTGAAATCTCTTCGACACTTACCTTTTTGATCAATTATGTACTTAAACTTATCACTTTAACAAGTGAGATGCCATTGGTACATGCCTCCTTGATAAGATTGATTTGGAATCCCCTGGCACATTTCTAGCTCTACCATTGGAGGTAAGCCCGAGTGAGCATGTGCCGACCTGTACATCTCCTCCCTCTCTTATTCCCACTCTTCTATTTAACAGAGATCATTTTTCTGTTAATTTTAAATGCCTAAGAATAATTGTGTATTAATTACAGAGTTCAACCATATCCTGCTATTCTTACCCATCAGGGTGACAAAAAGTTTGAGAAAGTGGAATTAAAACATATTAGATAATCCATGCATCTGATGAGTCTTCAAAAGTTTACAGAAATGTGTACTATGGAAAAACTATGCACTTCTTGGTTGACATTTCTTCCCTGCAGCACACTGAATGTGCCATCTCACTGCCTTGGGGCCTCTATTGTTTCTGATGATACATCAGCTATTAATCTTTTGACGATTCCTAGTATATGATGTTATTTTCTCTTGCTGCTTTCAAGATGTTCTGTGTTTGGCTTCTAATAGTTTGATTATGATACGCCTATATGTGAAACTCTTTCAGTTCATCCTACTTAAGAATTCCTTGAACTTCTTGCATGTATAGATCCATATGTTTTATTAGGTTTAGGAAGTTTGAGGCCACCATTTCTTCAAATATTCTTTCTCCTCTTTTCTCCTTCTGAAATTGGTAAGCTTGATGGTGTCCTACTCTCTAGGATTGCATCCATCTTTCTTCTTTCTTCCTTCTTTCTGTTCCTTCAACTCAACAATCTCAATTTATCATCAAATTCCTGATTCTTTCTTCTGCTTAGTCAGATCTGCCACTGACACTCACTAGTGAATTTTCCATATTAATTACTATGTTTTTCAACTCCTCAATTTCTATTTGGCTCCTTTTTATAATTTCTGTGTGTTTTTTTTTTTAATTTAGAAAGCATACAAAGATGGTGATCTTCCACCCACAGTTTTACTCCCCAACTATCTCTATCATGTGGGGCTGGGGCAGGCTGAAACAGGAAATGGGGAACTCAGTCCAGGTCTCCTCTGTGGGTGAAATTACCTGCTTCCTCCAATACTCTGCATTAGCAGGAAGCTGAAGTTGTGAGTGGAATCAGAACTTGAACCCAGGCACTCTGCTATGGGATGCAGATGTCCCAAGCAGCGTCTTGACTGCTGCACCAATCAGCTGTCCCTCTTTTTAAAGTAATTTCCATATTTAATATGGTCCATTTGATGAGGCATAGTTTTCATTAGTTCTTTACTAAACAAAACTAAATGGTTTCCTTTATACTTTCTTAAACAAGGGTGTCCTCACTCATCACTTCCATTTTAACATCTGTTTGAAAGGTAGTGACTGACAGAGAGGTCTTCCATCTGCTGGTTCATTCCCTAAATGCCTGCAAAAGCCAGAGCTGGGCCAGACCAAAGCCAAAAGCTTGGAAAACCATCTGGGTCCCCCACATGGCTGGCAGGGGCTCCCACACTTGAGGCAAAGCTGCTGTCTCCCAGCACGTGAAGCAGCAGGAGGCTGAAGTCAGAAGCCAGGTAGGATGTGGACATCCCAAGTGACAGCTTAACCCTCTGCACCACAACACCCACCTCTGAACTTATTATCAGTAACTGAATCAAGTCTTTGTCTAGTGAGTCCAATGTCTGGGCTCCTCTGGGATAGTTTTTTACTGAAACTGGAATTTCCTCTGAGTATGAGCCATATTTTGTTTCCTTCTCGCTCTCATAAAAAAATGAACATTTTAAATAATATAGCAATTCCAAAAACTAGATTCCTGTCTCCAGTTTGGTGTTACTAATGCTTGTTGTAGCAGTTGCTGTTATCTAGCCACTTTTCTGAACCAATGCTATAAAGTTTGTATTACTTATGATGTGTGGCCATTGAAGTCTCCACTTGGTTAGCCTGGGGGTCAGGACTGAATAGAGAACTCCCTACAAGTCTGGAATCAACAATTCTCCCAGCTTTTGTCAAAGAGCTCCAAGTACACGTTGTACTGTGTCCTTTCTGTTCTTAGCCAGGAAGTCCAGGGCTGTCTTTTCTTTTACTTCCTGCATGCATAGAACCTCAGGATCAGCCAGTTATAAAGAAGTCAGGGCCCCTTCAGGTCTTTCCTGGCAAAGCTTATAGCCCTAGATATGTGTAAGGCCTTCCAAATTCACAGGAATACATTCCACCATCTTCCAGTGTCCTGAGGGTATATTGTGTGTTTCAAAGTTCTAATGAACATCTTATTCCTCAGCTTCCCATGTTAAGCTTTTTGAATAGACTATCTTTTGGTCCCAACTGCTATCCAGTATCGCACACAGCTTCCATGGTGAAGCACTTGCCTGTAGTTATTTCCCAAAAACAGCCTCTGAGAGAGGCTTCATTCTGCATGTTTATCTCCATTCATTTCCATTCTCTCTGTCTCTGTTCTGTCTCTCTCTCTCTTTCTCTCCCTCCCTCCCTCCTTCTGTCCCTCTATCCCTCTCCCTCTCTCTGATACTGGGCATACAGGCTATTTTTTTTTTTTATTTTGGAGAGTTTGGAGGTTTTTTTTTTTTGGCTCATTTTACACATACTTCTCTTTTCTCTCATTATAATTCCTGATTTGGTTCAAATGTAGACAAAATAAATTGGACAAAGTTCAAACATTATCCAACATTCACATGGTTACATATGACTTTGAGTATGCAAGTAATACATCTCATAATTTTAAAAAAATTGAGAAGCAACAAATTAAAAATAAAATTCACCCACAATCCAAAAACCTAAACCCAAATATTACTAAGACATCAGTCTATTCCTAAAGCAGATGTTTCTTTTTTAACCTTTATTTAATAAATATAAATTTCCAATGTACAACTTCTGGATTATAGTGGATTTTTGCCCCCATAACTTCTTCCCACCCGCAACCATCCCATCTCCCATTCCCTTTCTCATCCCATTCTTCATCAAGATTCATTCTCAATTCTCTTTATATACAGAAGATCAACTTAGTATATACTAAGTAAAGATTTCAACAGTTTGCACCCACACAGAAACACAAAGTATAAAGTATTGTTTGAGTACTAGTTATACCATTAATTCACATAGTACCACACATTAAGGACAGAGATCCTACATGGGGAGTAAGTGCACAGTGACTCCTGTTGTTGATTTAACAATTGACACTCTTATTTATGACATCAGTCATCACCCGAGGCTCTTGTCATAAGCTATCAAGCCTATTTTTAAGGCTACCACTGAGCTTGCCAGGGAGGAACTGTCTAGGGCAAGTTAAATACACGAAACCCACACAAATCTCACTATTCTTAGAGAAAGTCAGCCAATTTTCTTGAGTAAATGCCCCACAGGTGGCTGCAAGCCTTTGGTTAAATTTCCAGAATTATCAAAAACTTGATTCTGACCACTTTTACCATTTTGTTGTTCCCTTTATGAAGGGATAAATTTTCAGATGTTCTCACTCCACTGTTTACATAGGTTTCCACTGATGTCACCTACAACATGCTTTTAAATCTCTAGTCTCAATGACTCTGAGCTAAATATCTAATCGTGGGATAAGATTAGGGAAAAGGAATAAAAAGAGAAACTAATTTTCATGAGCGCTATCCTGAGAAGGTTGATGAAATTTTCAAAGTACTTCTATATTTAGTCATCTCAAGCTTCAGATTAAAGTGACAAATATTTGGACCCTTTTCTGCACACATATTAGACACAGTCTGGGGCAGGACTGAGCTCCAGCTCCAGCTTTGCTTCTTACAAGTGCAGTGACCTACAACAAGTTACACAGCCTCTGTGACTCAGCACAATATATATCACAATAGGCTACTGGGCTACAATACCTATCACAGAGGTTACTGGGAACATCCAGTGTTGAATGCTGAACACAGATGCTTGGCAGCCAAATCAATATCATCTGTAAGAGTTATTATTTTCACAGTCTGTAACAGTACAGTACGTTTTTGAGTAGAGTTAAACTAAAGGCAGTTTTTTTTTTTTTACCTGTTTTTGTTTTTGTTTGCTTGCTTTAAAAACTTTAAAAATCTATTACAGCATTTAGGAATGAAATTTCCCACAACATGAATTTATTCACTGTATTGGTAGGGAAACAAAATGTGAATTCTTTACTCAACAAATATTTATTAACCATGCAGTAAATTTCAGGCACTATGCCACACACAGGCATAACAAAGACAATAACAATATCCCTGCCCTCAAGGAGCTACAGGCCAGGAGACTGACAGGCCAACAGGTGATGACAAGCAACGTAACAAAGACTGATGTGACGTGATGTGACGTGATGTGATGTGACGTGATGATGTGATGTGATGTGATGTGATGTGATGTGATGTGATGATGTGTGATGCGAAATGAGAACACCAGTGGAAGAACGTGACAAGAGTATGGCTTTGACGTGGGTTCTTTTTCCATCAACTAAATGAATTAAGTCATGGCTTGTTTAAAATTTCCAAAGATGAAAGGCAAGCACCTTGAATTATGGAGAACACAGGATTAGTGTTTCCTACACAAAAAAGGGCTTCCCTATCAGTGTGGTCACTTCTATACGTCTTTCTTTTTTAAGACACAGACAGCTCCCACCCACTAGTTCACTTCCCAAATACCTGCAATGGCTCAGGCTAGGCTAGGCCAGGCCCAGGCTGAAGCTGGAAACCAGAAACCAGTCCACGTCTCCAAGTAGATAGCAGAGACTCAACCAATTGAGCCATCACCACTGCCTCCCAGGGTCTGCATTAGCAGGAAGTTGCAATTAGAAGCTGGAACTGGGAATCAAACCCAGGCATCTGATTTGAGACGTAGGTATCCCAATCTGGGTGTTAATTGCTAGGCAAAACACTGGCTCCACTTCTAAGGCTTTTCACCTAAAAAGTTCTTTGGCATATTTTGTGTTTATTATGCATTTTTTTGTATCTTTTCTCTTTCTCTTCTCCATTCATCCTCTAGGAGACATAGATAGTTCCCAAAGAACAAGTGCTTTTTGAATCCTAAGGGTGATTTGTAAGTACACAGAAAGTAATTTTAAGCCTAAAATGTCTACACAAAAAAGAATATAATTTCTCATACAGTCTTGTGCTTACTGAAATGGCCGATACCTTTAATTCCATTGCCTTTTTCAGAAATCTCAATCGTAATCCTCTGACAAATGTTGAAGATTCGTATCTTTTTAAACTGCCAGCATTAAAATATCTGTAAGTATGAAAATAATCTTTTTTTATTTTCATCAAACATTAAGTATTTGAGATTGAGGCTAAAAAGTCATGATTTTAAATTAGGTTACTGAAAAAAGTTATTGACTGAGGCAAGAACTGAGAAAGAATTTATCATGGGAAAGACAGCTGGCAGGGCGAGACAGTGTTACATGCAAATACATGTTAGGAATACCATCTATCCCAAGCAAAGAGGTATAGATGTAAATTTTTTAAAGAAAAAATAAGAATTAAAAGAGGTCAGTGTAGTATAAAATGAAAAATAAGACAATGGCAGAAAAAGGTGTAGGTTCTACTCTTCAATGCCAAGGTCATTAATCTGATGATGCAAATAGTAAAGTCATTTCAACCAGGGCTTTCTGGAACTGTCTCCATGACAAACTCTTGAGCTGTCTTGCTTTATAGAGAAGCCAAAACTGATGTAACCACATCTTCCTGAAACAACCTTTTTAAGGACAGATCTTTTTATTGAGGTCCATACCGTGAATGTTTGGGCTTTCTCCTTCAGAGACTTGGGAACAACACAAGTACCACTTACCACAGTTGAGAACATTCTCATGATGACTCTTCAACTGGAAAAACTGTAAGGTATCTTTTTCTTAGGTTTATTTCCATGTAAGTCTGTAGATGTGTTTTCTTAAGTCAGGCTTATGGAGGTATAATTTTTATGTATTTCAATTCGCACTGTAAAGTTTGCTGAGTTTTGGCAAACACGTGGTTATGTAACCACCACCAAATTCCTGATGTAGAACATTTCTATCAACCCAAAAAGGTCCCTCATGGTCCTTTCCAGTCAATCGTCTCCTCCCATCCCCAGACCCAGGCCCTCAAACCACTCACCCTGTTTCTATTCTTGTAGTTTTTCCTTCCACAGTGTCTTATAAGCAAAATCATGTAGTAAGTGTAGCCTCTTGTGTCTGGCTCCTTTACTCAGCATAATCCTTTAGAGATTAAACTACTATTCATGTTGCTGCCTCTACCTATTGCTGAGTAATATTCCAATTGTGTAGTTACACCAGTTTATCCATTTCATCAGCTTATAGAACTGTGTTTTCCAACTTTTTGCAATTATAAATAAAGCCACTAACAGCACTCACATGCAGGTCTGTAAATGAATATGTGGCTTCATCTCTTTGGTGTAAAGATCTAGGGGTAGGACAGTTCATTACCTACTAAGTGTATATTGAACTGTTTAACACACAGCTAAACTGTTTGCCAAGTAGCTGCTGCAGTCTGCACTCTCACCAACAATGTTCGAGAGTGGCAGTTGCAACATGTGTTGTCCCAGTCCTCAGGTTTCAACTTTAACAAAAATTTAGAAACTGGATGTTGTGGCACAGCATTAAGATACCACTTGGGGGGCTGGCACCATGGCTCACTTGGCTAATCCTCCGCCTGTGGTACTGGCATCCCATATGGGCGCTGGGTTCTAGTCCCGGCTGCTCCTCTTCCAGTCCAGCTCTCTGCTGTGGCCCGCGAAGGCAGTGGAGGATGGCCCAAGTGCTTGGACCCTGCACCCGCATGGGAGACCAGGAGGAAGCACCTGGCTCCTGGCTTCAGTTTGGCGCAGCTCCGGCCATAGCGGCCATTTGGGGGGTGATTGGGAGGTGAGCCAATGGAAGGAAGACCTTTCTCTCTGTGTCTCTCACTGTCTAACTCTACCTGTCAAATAAATAAATAAATAAGATACCACTTGGGATGCCTACATCCCGTATCAGAGTGCCAAGTTTGAGTCCCAGCTACTCTGCTTCCAGCTAATGTGCACCCTGGGAGGTAGCCGATGGTAACTCGAGTATTCTGGTCTCTGCCACCCATGTAGGAGACCCACACACTGAGACCTATATCCTTGGCATAGTCCTGGCCCAACCCTGGCTGTTATCAGCATTTGGGGAAGTGAACCAGCAGATGGAAGGTCAATCTTTCTCTCTCTCTCTCTTTCTCTCTCTCATTCTTTCAAATAAGTTAAAAAACAAAACTTTTTTAATGTAGCTTTTCTGCTAGTAGATATATAGTGGAATCTCTATTTTTTTTTAGTATTTAAAAATAGTTACTTGAGAGTCAATCAGTTCTCTCACCAAATGCCCACCATGACCAGCACTGGGCTGAAGCTGGAGTTGAAGGCTGGAAATTCAACCAAGACCTCCCATGTAGGTGGCAGGAACCCCAATTTCTCAAGCCCAAGAAAGGCAGGAGAACTATATTAGCAGGAAGCTGGAATCAGGAACCAGAGAGAAGAATCAAATGCAAGTGCTCAAATGTGGGACTCAGTCATCCTAACGCTGGCACCTTGGGTACACTCACTGCAGTTTAAACTTGCACTACTCTAATGACTGACGATACTGTTGTGCAAGTATCTTTACCAAGTGTCTATTCAAATCTGTTCCCATGTAGTAATTTGATGTTAATCTTAGGGATGTTTTTTTTTTTTTTTTTGACAGGCAGAGTGGACAGTGAGAGAGAGAGAAAGAGAGAAAGGTCTTCCTTTGCCGTTGGTTCACCCTCCAATGGCCGCCGAGGCTGGCGTGCTGCAGCCGGCGCACTGTGCTGATCCGAAGGCAGGAGCCAGGTGCTTCTCCTGGTCTCCCATGGGGTGCAGAGCCCAAGCACTTGGGACATCCTCCACTGCACACCCTGGCCAGAGCAGAGAGCTGGCCTGGAAGAGGGGCAACCGGGACAGAATCTGGTGCCCCGACCGGGACTAGAACCCAGTGTGCCGGCGCCGCTAGGTGGAGGATTAGTCTATTGAGTCGCAGCGCTGGCCGTGAGTTATCCTTTCACTCTACTAAGTGTACCTTCTGAAGAGTAGAAGTTAATTTTTTAATGTTGCTGAGCCTATAGCAACTTTTTATCTTGTATGGTTTGTCCTTTTATTGTGCCTTTCCTAAAAAAATCATTCAAATAACCCATTGTCTAATCTAAAGTTACAGAGATTTTTTCCTGTTTTCTTGTAGAAACTGTAGAGTTACATTTAGGTCCATGATCCTTTCTAGTTAATTTTCATGCAGAGTTTGAAGTATCTCAAGTTTTGAAGTTTTAAAAAGGATTTCCTTAGAGCCCTATTCTGACATTTTACCATAAACTCACTGCAACTTCCATTGTGACCTCCCCCCTGCCAATTGGACAAGCTAAACAGAAACTATGATAAGGCTAGTCAAGCGGACTCCACAAGATAAGAATGGGGAAAGGCCTCTCATAGCATACCCTGCCCTAATCACTTCTGTCAGATCACCTCCTTGACTAACTTCCCACATCATCAAATCCATTGGTTTCTGCTCTAGCCTCCTCTTCCTCAACCTTGGGCAGCATCTGCCACAGTGGATCCTCCCAGGTCAGTGAGAGGCCTTCCTCTCCAAAGAGTCAAAGCTCTCATCATCAACAAGCTTTCTCAGTTAGCCAAGGCTGTGGTGTTCTAGCTGCTTTTTTCATACTTGACCATCAGTGGACAGGAAAAGTGCTAGCATTTTCTGGAGCCATGTGCAACCAAGGCTATAAAAACCTGAAAGCAATTGTTACACTGGAGTTCATTATTGGAAGTCCTCAGGAGTTTAGACAAAGCAGGCCAGCTCACTTGTGTCATGACTCATAAGTGATGGTCCTTAATGCATTCTTAAAGACTTACTTATTTATTTGAAAGGCAGAAATACAGAGAGAGAGAAAGATCTTCCATCTGCTGGTTCCTAGCTCAAAAGACCACAACAGCCTGGGCTTGGCCAGGCCAAAGTCAGGCGTCGGAGCTTATTCTGACTCATGTGGGAGCAGGAGCCCAAGCACTTGGGCCATCCTCTGCTGCTTTCCCAAGTGCATTAGCAGGGAGGTGGATCAGAAGCAGAGCAGCTGGGACTTGAACCCGTGCCTATAAGGGATGCTGACACTGCAGGTGAAGGCTTAACCTGCTACACCACAGCGCTGGCCCCTTTATAGCATATTAATGTGCAATGGTCTTATCTAGTAAGAATAAGCTATACCTCAGGTCATTAGCAATTTCAAAAGATTTTCCAATATTTTTTTAAGATTTTATTTATTTATTTGACAGATAGAGTTATAGACAGTGAGAGAGACACAGAGAAAAAAGCCTTCCGATGGTTCACTACCCAAATGGCCACAATGGCCGGAGCTGCACTGATCGAAGCCAGGAGCCAGGTGCTTCTTCCCAGTCTCCCATGCAGGTGCAGGGGCCCAAGGACTTGGGCCATCTTCCACTGCTTTCCCAGGCCACAGCAGAGAGCTGGATCAGAAGCAGAGCAGCTGGGACTAGAACCAGCGCCCATATGGGATGCTGGCACCACAGGTGAAGGATTAACCTACTGTGCCATGGTGCCGGCCCAGATTTGCCAATATTTTTAAAAATAATGATTTGGGGCCCAGCACTGGTGTTGTGGCATAAGGTTAAGTTGTCTGTGATGCTGGCATCCCATATGGGAGTGCCAGTTCAAGTCCCAGCTGCTCCACTTCCCATCCAGCTCCTTGCTAATGAACCTGGGGAAGCAGCACAGGATGACCAAAGTGCTTGCCCCCTGCCACCCAGGAGAGACCTGAATATAGTTCCTGGCTCCTGGATCCTGGCTCCTGACTTCAACCCAGCCCAGCCCCAGCTGCGGTGGCCATTTGGGGCATGAACCAGTGGCTGGAAGATTTATTCACATTGGCCTTAGAAAGATAAATTGAGGTGCATGTTGTAAAACAACTGATTTGAATGCCTCAAAAATCCCAATGCCATGAAACACTGCAAAAAAGGAACAGTTCTAAACTGAAGAAAATTAAAGAGCCATGAAAATAAAATGCAATGCCTGATTTAAAAGTAGCCAAGACATGTTTGGGACAACTGAGAGCACCTGCATGTGGACCACAATAGACGGTGATGTTAATGTTAAAGCTGACTGGGTGATAATAGTGTTGTGGATATGCAGGAGAATGCCTTTGTTCTTAGGAGACGCAGACTTCAGGTTTAGCAAGAAAAGGTCATCGTATGTACAGCTCATTCTCAAATGGTTTGTCCAAGAAGTGCATAGAGACACACACGTGGAAAGTGAATGTGGCAAAATGTTAGCAACAGTTGAATCTAAGTGAAAGAACATGTAAACTCATGACACCAATCTTTCGGATATTTTTGTAGGCTTGAAAATTTTCAAAATACGAAGTTAGGGGTAGAAAGGACTTAACGAAAATTTCCTGTTAGAATTGAAGTCTAGTAAAACACTAGCTTAGCATTCTGAGTGCATTCTTTCTATATGAAGCTTTCTCTGGACCCAAAGAAGTAACATTAGTCATCTGTAACAACTCAACCATTGGTTATTCTATTGGTTAGAAAGAGCCTGGCCCACTAAGTGTATCCAGTGTTAATCTAAACTCTATACATTGTGCCCCCAACCCACAGCCTTCGTGTTTCCATGAAACACAGGTTCTGTTTGCCTAATAAAGTCATCCTTTTGCCTCAGAGAAGGCCCCCAAACAACCCAAGGTGGGAGAGCATCAGTACTGTGCAGGTAGTGGTTTGCAAGTGAATAACTAGAGTGGCTAACTTGTGTTGCACACTCACACGTGTCAGGCACATTTCAAGTGCTGATTCATTTGGTCCTCACATCTCATTAGAGGTAGGTGCTATCAGAATGAGGTGGCTGAGAAACAGAGTCTAAGCCATTTGCCCAAGATCATATTATTAGCAGAGCTAAGATGTGAACCTAATCTGGTGATGGAATTTGTACTCCTAATCACTACATTATACTGCTTAAGTATAATATTGAGGACTCACTCCTATTAAACAGGCTGTTTTTATCTCCCTGAAACAGCCTCCAATAATTCTTTTTTTTTTTTTTTTTGGACAGGCAGAGTGGACATTGAGAGAGAGAGAAAGGTCTTCTTTTTGCCATTGGTTCACCCTCCAATGGCCGCCACTCCCTGGCCACAGCAGAGAGCTGGCCTGCAAGAGGGGCAATTGGGACAGAATCCGGCGCCCGGACTGGGACTAGAACCCGGTGTGCCGGCGCCGCTAGGTGGAGGATTAGCCTATTGAGCTGTGGCTCCGGCTCAATAATTCCTTTTTTTTTTTTTTTGACAGGCAGAGTGGACAGTGAGAGAGAGAGAGACAGAGAGAAAGGTCTTCCTTTGCCGTTGGTTCACAATCCAATGGCCGCCACAGCCGGCGCGCTGTGGCCTGCTCCGAAGGCAGGAGCCAGGTGCTTATCCTGGTCTCCTGTGGGGTGCAGGGCCCAAGGACTTGGGCCATCCTCCACTGCACTCCCTGACCATAGCAGAGAGCTGGCCTGGAAGAGGGGCAACCGGGACAGAATCCGGTGCCCTGACCGGGACTAGAACCCGGTGTGCCGGCGCCGCCAGGTGGAGGATTAGCCTAGTGAGCCGCGGCGCCGGCTCCGGCTCAATAATTCTTAATAAGATAACCAACTAGCTTTGTTAGCGTTTTTGCCAATTTTATTTTAAAAATACTCAAACCTACTAGGGACAGGCCTTGTGGCACAGCAAGGTAACTCACCACGTGTGATGCCGGCACTCCATATTGGAATGTCAGTTTGAATCCCAGCTACTCCACTCGGCTTTTGTGGCCATTTGGAGAGTGAAAAATAATAATAAATAATAACATAAATAAATAAATATTTTTAAAAATAATTCAATCCCCCAAGAAAAGTAAAGAATAGTACAAAAAGTACACCGAGAACCCAGGCACTGCCATACAGGATGTGGGTATCACAAGCAGCATACTTCTCATGTGGACTCAATCATTAGCCTTCCTTCCCTCCTCTGCTCCCTCACTCCCACCCCTCCCCCTTCCTCCTCCTCTCTCTTGCTTCCTCCCTTCCTTCTTTCCTCTGAGCAGTTTCATAGTAGTTCCAGAGATGAAGAAATAATAGACACAGTGGACCACCTATGTGGATAGATGTATATACCATAGGCCATGACCACAGCAAAATACCCGCCACCTCAACTTGTGCTTTTTTTTATCATTCTTCCCTTCCATCCCTCCTTGCGCTCCCCAATCCAATTTCCATGGAACCTTGACCTTCTTACTGTTACTATGGGCTATTATGCATGTTCTACACGTTTATAGAAATGGAACCACAAACAGTATGCACTGTTTTCTAACCAGTTTTTGTCACTCAACATGATTAAGACACTCTTGTTGTTGTGTGTACCAAGAGTTAATTTCCTTTTATTGCTGAATAGCATTTCATTATATGAACCTACCATAGTTTATCTATTCACCTATTTGTGAACACTTAGGTTGTTCCAGTTTGGGGGTATTAGAAATTAAGCTGTTTGCACTTACGCCCCATGTAGGACCTCTGTTAATGAGCTGTACTATGAGAATTAACTGCAAAACTTGTTCTCAAACAGTACTTTTTATGTTGTGGGGTGGGGGGTTGGTGCAAAGTGTTGAAATCTTTACTTAGTATAGAGTTGCTCTTTTGTATATAAAGTCAATCAAAAGTGAATCTTAATGAAGAATGGGATGGGAGAGGGAGTAGGAGGTAGGACGGGAGTGGGGGTGGGAGGGCAGGTATGGAGGAAAAAACACTATATTCCTAAAGTTGTACCTATGAAATTGGCATTCATTACATAAAAGCTTTAAAAAATAAAACAAATAAAAATTAAACTGTTTACGATGGCAGGCATTTGGTGCAGCCGTTAAGCCACTACCTGGGATACTCCAATCCCACATCAGAATGCCTGGATCCAAGTCCCGGCTCTGCTCCACCCTAGCTTCCTGCTAACATGTACCCTGGAAGGCAGTGGGTGATGCCCCAAGGACTTGAGTTCTTGCTCCTCACATGGAAAACCAAACTAGTTTCTGAGCTCCTGGCTTTGGCCTGGCCCAGCCCTGCATGTCGCAGACATTTGGGGAGTAAACTACCTAATGAAAACATGTGGTCGGCACCGTGGCTCAATAGGCTAATCTTCCGCCTTGCGGCGCTGGCACACTGGGTTCTAGTCCCGGTCGGGGCGCCGGATTCTGTCCCGGTTGCCCCTCTTCCAGGCCAGCTCTCTGGTATGGCCCGGGAGTGCAGTGGAGGATGGCCCAAGTCCTTGGGCCCTGCACCCGCATGGGAGACCAGGAAAAGCACCTGGCTTCTGGCTTTGGATCAGCGCGATGCGCCGGCCACGGCGGCCATTGGAGGGTGAACCAATGGCAAAAGGAAGACCTTTCTCTCTGTCTCTGTCTCTCACTGTCCACTCTGCCTGTCAAAAAGAAAAAAAAAAAAGAAAAGATGTGTTTGTGTGTGTTTCTCTCTCTTCCTTCCACAGAAACTTTCGAAATGATAAATTTGAAAAAAATATAATGAAAATAGACTGACAGTTTCTTAAAAACACACACCTACCATAAGTTGCAGTCTTTCCATTTCTGGGTATTTAGGGAAGCACCACCTGACACATCCCAGGGCACTCCCTGGCAGGAAACAGGGATCAGAAATGGAGCCAGGCACTCCAGAAGGGGATGTGCTTGTCCCAAGCAGCATCTTCATGGCTGGGCTAAACACCTGCCTGCTCAAATTACTTTCACTCACCCATCAGTGAGCGAGTGTTCCTTTTTCTCCACATCTTTTCCAACAATTACTGCAGTCAGTCATTTTTCTGGGACCAGAGTAGTTTCTAATAGTGAACACTTCCAACAGGGATGGAGAAGAGTACTCCAGAGGTTGGGGGAAGTCCTCCTGTGCACTCCCAACCCACAATGAGACTTGTGAACTGGAAGGAGACACCCCTGAGTCAAACGACAGATCCATGGTGCCCAATGCTCACCCTGTTGACTTTATTTTGGATACACCACACCCACTTCCATGCCTATGCCTCCTTGGGCCACCTCTCCCTCCTTCCTTTATTCTCATATTCAAGACCAACAATTGGCCACCAGGCTCCTACCCAAATGTCCTGGCCACATACCTCAAGAACTCCTTTGCTGGCACCTTGGCTCACCTGTTTGACCCACCCAAGGAACCCCTTTACAGGTAACTTAATTCTCTGTCTCTATTCATAGGATCTTACCTAGCCATATGGCCTGCTGCCTCTGCCAATTTAAACATACTATCGAGGTTGTCTGCAACACCATCAAGCTTCACTGTGACAATGAATGCCTGCCAAATACGACACATTGCCGTGAGTCGGAACTTCCTGAGGATCTTTTTTTAATTTTTATTTGTTTGAAATTTCTTATTTTAAAATTTTAGGGTCAAGTTTAAAGTAACAATGTAATTAATTGCTGAATTTTTATTCATTCATTCAGATTTAAACTCCCTAAATTGCTACACTGCTCCCTTGCTGAAAGTCAGGTTCGCAATCACCGCTATGTAATTTAATAACATAGTTACCGCTATGTAATTTACATATGCACAAAGGATCATGGAAAAGAGGTGGAAGGGGAAGGAAGCAATGTTGGGAACCACACACGTGGTGTTCTGTGCTCTTGGGTGCTTTGCTTTTCAATGATAACTCATTTGCACACAGTCTATAAACTGGTTTTCTATGTGTTGGGCCTCAAGGGCCCTCTGTCTTATAGAACAGGTCTACACTGCTCACCGCGGTTGTTTGTTTTTGCACTTGTATAAAAGAGTACAAGTGATGCTGTTTTATTTGGAGCCGGGGAGTTTCTGGTTCCATAACCAGAAATGGCTGCCTGGCTGCTCTGATGGAGTCGGAAGGCTCCTCCATGCACTTGTAGACTGTCCAACTCTGAACCTGCTCTGAGTCTCACGCTTTTCTATCCACAGAACACTCGGGTAATTTTAAGTATCCTTCTGTAGATGAGGGTTATTACCACTGATGTCGTGACTTCCAAAATGTGACCGCTTTCTTCCTTAGACAGCTTGAATTCGGATCTCAGTCAGGGATCTGAGGCATTAGCACAGTGATAACTGTATACCCATCTACACAGTGTTGCTCACCTTCCAGACCAGTTTCCTACCAATTATATTATTCCCTTCGTCTCAAGAGGTGAGAAGGACAAGCATTGTTAATCTCCCTTTACAAGGGTGGGAAAGAACACACTGAGGTGAGGAGCAAGGCCCCTTGGCTTGACCACCTCTGCCCTCACTCCCCTTACATGCCTATCTCTTGCCATGGACACCTGTGATGGTAGCAAGAACACAGGGCCACAGGGAGGGAGGGAGGGAAGGAGGAAGCCTGTGCTCCCTCAGCATGAGGCAGGACTGTAGAATGATGTGGCTGAGAAGCAGGGGCAGAGCCACAGAAGGGGCAGCTGGGTGGGGCCATTTGTCCTCCAGCCTTATTCTAAGCCTGGAGTGGTTGGTCATTGGAAACCAATGAAATAATACTGATCATAGTTACTGCTTTTTAACACTGCGAACTCTTTGAATGCCACTCTCAAAAATATCTTTTTCTCCTTTGTTGTTGCCATTTCATAGGTTTGAGTTTGGTTTTACTTTTCTCTCTAAAGTCTCAATGGTACCCCAAATATTGGATTTGACTCCTAATTTAATTGATCAGAGTGTAGGGCTGTGGACTGACATAAAGCTGTCCCATCAGTCTTCTGTGCCAAAAAGCAGTCTCTTCTTTTTTTGACAGTTGAAGAAGCATCTATAGGGAACCCAAAGGGGGCATTCATGAAGATATTGCAAGCCCGGAAGAACAACACCAGCAAGCAGCTGACTATTGAGCCAGGGAACCCAGTATCAGAGAGAAACAGCGTGGACTTCCCAGGCCGCATGAGTGAACAGCGGGACCTCAACGATGAAAGTGATGTTATTAGTGCACTGAATTATATATTGCCTTATTTCTCAGAGGAAAATCTACAAAATGTAGAATCAACATTATTGCCATTCATTACACTGCTTTTTTCAAATGTGCAAGATAGAGATAAGTCCCTGAGCTACGTGAAAACCCACATAAGAAGGCCCTCTCATCCTTACAGAAATAAGTTGAGAAAGCTCTATTTTCTGGAGAATTTGTTACATGAAGTAATTCAAGAAAAAAATCGATAAGGTTAAGAAGGAAGAAAAGGCCATGCTTATGCAGCCTATCCTGTTAGGTCATCAATTTAACCCTCAAATCCTCCAAAAGAAATCAGAAACTGCCCCGTCACAGGAGAACAGCCTGGCAACCATGCCAAGTGTGGGGTACAGGCTGCAGAGAGTGAAAAAAGTCATCAAGGGGCCAAAGGGCTTACGGGAAAGGCACCTCCAGGAGATGAGGAAGAGCCTCGGGAGGAGACGGGGCACCTGGCCCTTTGCGGAGAGCATTGGGGGAAGAAGGCTTGGGAGAGCAGGCTCCAGGGAGCTGAAGGAGCTTCAAGTGGCTCAGAGGCCCAGGCAGGTGGCCGGAAACTCCTTGCACACGGAGCCCTTGCTCACAAAGGAACGTGAGGCTGCAGCCTCCTCTTTCCTGAAGAAACACATCCTGGGCAGGCCTTCTACCTCCCCTGCAAAATCTCTCTCTGAGATCAACAACAAAGGAGGACTTAACCTACACCATTTTTGTCTTAGAAGATGCCAATGCTAGAGCCAAAAATAAGGCGGCAGGGAAACCAATCTGGCATTCCAGACAGAATTACCGCTTTCATAAAACTTGCTCTCACCTGGTCCTCCGAACCCCCAAGGCCAAACTGAGTCGAAAGTTCAGAAGGAAAAATTCCCTCAACAGGCTGACGGCTGGGAAGAGGCCTCCGTTCCCTGCACTGCGGAGTCTCATAAACTCCCCCTCCGGAGAGGCTTTCTCATCCCCTGGAGGCCTGCATTCTCAGGGGAGTCCTCCTCTGAGAGAACCTTCTATAGAAGACACTAGGGAGGAAAACCATTCCGGAGGGCGTGTTTTCGAAGAAAATGTTTTGACAGAAAACACCACTGCACATGAAGAAACGCTCCCTGGCGACAAAATGCACACAGATCCTTCAGCTACAGATTCTGCTGGGACCGAGTTCGACCTAATGCCGACTGTGGACCAAACCAAGGAAACACAGTGGGAATACCCCAGCGAGGGCACTGAAGCCCCCACCACGCCCGCAGGCTTCACCTACCCCGTGATGCTGTCCCAGGGGCAACAGTTTGAAATTCAGCTGAATCAGCAGCTACAGTCCCTTATCCCCAACACGGACATGAAAAAGCTCATTTCTCACGTCATCCGCACTCTGAAAATGGACTGCTCTGAGGCCCAGGTGCAACTGCCCTGTGCCAAGCTCATCTCCAAAACAGGCATCCTGATGAAGCTCCTCAGTGAGCAGCAGGAAGAAAAGATAGCCAAGGAAGAATGGGATGCAGAGCAGTGGAGGACCGAGACCTATATCAATGAGAGTACAGAAGCCCCGAGTGGACAGAAAGAGCAGGAGTCGAGTAAGGTGAGGACAGGAGACCTGCACTTTCCCATCACTTAGGAGACCCCACGCGGGAAGACCAGGGGCTCCCAGTCCAGATCCCTTGGCTCTCTGAGCCCTGGTCTTCCCACTCCTTGAATGTCCCACCTGAATCGCCTGACTCGCTCACACCCATGGCAGACCCTGGCGGCTTTGATGACCTGGGGTCTTCTGCTCCCTCCCGGGTGCTGACCTCGCCTCAAGAGTCCACTGTGAGTTTGCTTCCTTTTTCTGGAACTGCCCCCAGAGCCAGAACAGCTTGCTGTTCCGTACCAGTATTTCGATAGGCTGACTCGACAACAGAGGCTACCAGAGGCCATTCCCGTGCTAGACGGGGATCAGGATCAGCCCCCGGCTCTGCCTCCTCGACTGGAACGAAATGCTCACCAGTCATTGGAAGCATTCGTTCTGCCTCTAGACAGTCAGAGTTCACAAGGAAACAAGTTGATTGTTTCACCCCTGACCCCCAAGAAAGATCTAGCTCAGCGTCGACGGCTTCCTAAGGTTGGTGTTGGAACTCCAGACAAAGCGGCCAAGCTTCAGGGTCAAAATCAAGTTTTGCCGGCTGACTATGGGGTCTATCCTGGTGGTTTTCCTACAGAATCCCAGGAGAACCCAGGAGAACCTGCACAGCCCTCTGAGCAGGCTGAACCATCTCAATTCCTGATGGAAGGCCAGACTCAAAATCCAGAGACTCAGGAGCCCATCCAGTCCTCCTCTGCACAGCAAGAAGAACAAGTTCCGCCTCCACAGCCCGTTGAACCAGATGAACTTTCTTCACCCCAGCAAGAGGGCCCAGGTGCAGACCTGCAGCAGCCCGAGGAAGAAGCATCTCCGTTGCAGCAGGAGGCCCCCGCTCAGAATCCATTTGCTACTGCAGAAGTAGCAGGTCAGGCATCAGTGTATCACGATCCTAACACTCCATCCTCACCTCAGATTGTAGCTCTCCAAGCAAACTTCCCCAGCGTCACACTGAAACCTGCAGACACGGAGCTGACAGAAGCCTCAGGGGCAGGTGAGGAAGTTCAGTCTACTCCAAGCACGGAGCAGGCTCCAGCTCAGCCTCTGGGGCATCCTGAGGGAGTGGGACTCCCCTCAGCCCAACAAGAGGCCCCAGTGCAGACTCCGGAATTCCCTGGGAGGGTGGAATCTTGGACTCAAGAGGGTCTAGCTCAGACCTCAGATCTCCCTGAGGAGACTGGACCTTTCTCTACCCAAAACGATGCCACAGCTCAGCCCTCAGAGTATGCTGAGGAAGTCAGCCCATCTGTAGGCCAGCAGGGGGCCCCAGCTCAGCCTCCAGGCCTGCCTGTGAACACTGAATATTCCTCCAGCAATCAGGAGCAGCCTGCTCAGCCTTCTGAGTCTCCAGAGATCGAACCTTCTAGAAGCCAACTGGAAGCCCCGGAGAAGCCTTCGGCACTCCCTGTGGAAGTCAAATCTCCAGTACAGCAAGATCCCCGAGCTCAAGCGCTAGAATCTCCTGAAGAGACTATCATAGCTCAGACTCCACAGATTCAGAAGGGGACGGACTGGTCTCCAGATCAGAATCAAGTTCATCGTTATAACCTGCCCAATGTTACCATCAAGCCTGCAGATGTGGCGCTGACCATAACTCCGGAGCCCACCATGGAGTGGGACTCTTCTCCAGCGCAGCAGGAGGGCTCTGCTCAGACTCCGGGCCCTTCTGTGGAGACAGAACCCTATATTAGTGATCAGGAGCAGCCCACTCAGTATGTTGAGTCTTCTGTAGAGAACAAACCCTCTCCAGCCCAGCAGGAGACCCCATATCAAACTCTGGGCCCTTCCCTGGAGACAGAAGCTTCTCCAGCCCAGCAGGAACCCCCAGAGCAGACTCCGGTCCCTTCTGCAGAGACGGAACCTTCCCCATTCCAGCAGGCACCCAGAGCTCACACTGCACGCCCTTCCGTGGAGGCAGAACCTTCTCCCCGTGAACAGGAGCAGATAGCTCAGTATGCGGAGGCTCTGGTGGAGACTCAGCCTCCTCCAGGCCCTCCTGTGGAGACAGAGCCTTCTCTCAGAGAACAGCAGCAGATTGCTCAGTACGTGGAGGCCCTGGTGGAGACTCAAGCTCCTCCAGGCCAGCTGGAGGCCCTAGCTCTGACTCCAGTCCCTCCTATGGAGACCGAACCTTATATCAGTGAGCAGGAGCAACCAAGGCGGCCCTCTGAGTCTTCTGAGGAGGTTGAATCTTCTGGAAAGAAGACAGAAGTCCCAGCCCAGCCTCCAAGTCATCACACAGTGACCATTTTACCTCCCGGTCACCATCAAGTTCAGCAGTACGACTTGCCCAATGTGACTACTAAACCTCCAGACCTGCAGCTGACCCTAACACCAAAACCTGCAGCAGAAGTGGAAACATTTCCAGTCAGCCACGAGGTCACAACAACTCAGGCCTCAGTCCCAGCTCTGCCTCCAACGCCTCTTGAAGAGGTTGAACCACTGCCAATTCAATCTCCAGAAGTTATGCAGGATGAGAAACCCTCTATGACCCAGCAGGAGGAAACAGCTGAAATTTTACAGGCCCCCGAAGAGGCTGCACCTTCTCCAATCCATCAGGAAGCCCAAGCTCACGCCTCAGTGTTCCCTACGGAGCATGAGCCTTTGAAAGACCAGGAGGCAGACACAGCTCAGCAGCCAAAGCCCCCAGAAGAGGATGAGCACTCCCCACTTCCAGGGGTCCCAGCTCAGCCTGAACAACTGAAGGAACCTTCACCAAGCCAGCAGGGGATTTCCGTTCCACCTCTAGAGCGCCCCGTGAGTGCTTACCAATTACCACTCCAACAGGGAAACACAAACCAGCCTTCAGATATCTTCCCAGAGATGAGTGATGCTATCCCAATGAATATGACATTTTCACCTCATATTCCAGAAGAAATACTCAGAACTCAGCATTTAAGGATGTCTAAAACCAAACCAAAACATGTGGATATTGACCTTACCAGAACCCTAAAGCCCACTCCAGAAGTTTATCCTTACTGGAGTCAGCAGGAAGGACCTGCCCAGCCTACAGTTCCCACCAAGCAAGTTGAATTTTCTCCAACCCAGCTTGGGCCTCCTCTTGCCAAGCCTCCAGCACTGCCTGAAAAGATGGAACTTTCTCCAGCTGAGCCTCTAGAGCCCCTCAAGAATGCAGAACAAGCTCCAGTGCAAAATGTAGCCCCAGCCAAGCCACAAGACTTCCCTGACACTCAATCATCTGTAACCCAGCAGGAGCTTCAAACTCAGCAACCAAACCTGACCAAAGTCACAGGTCAACCTTTGGATGCGGAACTCACCATAACTACACAACCTGGAATGGAAGGCGGACTTTCTCCAATCATGCAGGAGGCCCCAGTTCAGCTTCCAGGGCCATCTAAGGAAGGTATAGCTCAACCCCCAGGATATCAGGGGGTGACAGTTCCAACACCAGCTCAGGATCAAGCTCCGTTTCCAAAATCACCCCGCATCACATTTCAACCTTTTGATCTGGCACTTACAATAACTCCACAGCCCATTACAGAGGCTGAACTTGCCACAAATGTGCAGGAGACTCCACCTAAAGAATCTGTAGCTCAGCCACCAGTGCATCATGAGGGTCAAAATCAACCTCCACTATCACCCAGTGTCACAAATCAACCTTTAGACCTGGCACTTACCATTACTACAGAACCTACTACAGAGGCTGAGCATCCTGCAGACCTGAGCAAGACTACAGCTCCATCTCCAAACCTGACTCCAGTCACAACTCAACATCTGGACCTGGGACTTACCATAACTCCAGAAACCAGCAGTATGGTGACTGAACCCTCTACAGACATGCAGGAGACCTCCAGTCAACCTCCCATGGAGGGTGTAACCCAATCTCCAATACATCAAGAGGTGACAGTTCCAACACTGGGTCATAATCAAGCTCAATATCCAACATTGCCTCACATCACAGTTCAGCCTTTGGACACAGTGCTTACCATAAATGCAAAGCGTACCAGGAAGGCTGAACATTCTACAGCCCTGAAGAAGACTAAAGTACCTCCCGTGCTCCATGAGGAGGTACTTTCACAACCAGACCAGGTTCAGGCTCAGCATCCAACCCTGACAGAAGTCACAGTTCAACCTTTTGATGTAGAACTTACCCTAACTCCAGAATCTGTTGTGGAGGGTGAACCACTCCCAACCATGCAGGAGACTTCAGGGCAGCCTCCAGGGCCACATAATGAAGTGGTCTGTCAGCCTCCAGTTTATTATGAGATGGTAGTTCCAAAACCAAGTCAAGATCAAACTCCGCATCCAATGTCACCCAGTGCCACAGCTGAACCTTCGAAGTTAGAGTCAACCATAACTCAGGTACCCACTACACAGGATGAACATTCTACAGCCTTCAAGTCTATATCTCCTCCTCCTTATCCAATGTACCCTGAGGTGACATTTTCACCTCCAGTCCAGATTCAGACTCAGTATACAAACCTGCCTCAAGTCACAGTCAAGCCTCTGGACCTGGAAATTACCCAAACTCCACAACGTACTACAGAGGCTACACCTTCTACTACCATGCAAATGACCCTAACTCAGTCTACAGAGCCACTAAAGGAGCTCGTAACTCAGTCCCCAGGGGACAATGAGATGACAGTTCCAACAGCAGGTCAGCATCAAGCTCAGCACCCAACATCACCCAGTGTCATAGCTCAGCCTTCCAAGATGGAGCTTACCAGAACTCTGGTACCCACTGCAAAAGCTGGCCATTCTCCATCCCTGAAGAAGACTACAGATCTGCATCCAGGCCAGGTTCAGACTCAGCACTCAACCCTAACTGAAGTCACAGATCAACCCCTGAATGCGGCTGCCACCATAAATGTCTGTGAGCTCTGCACCTGCAAAGATGAGACACTTTCGTGCACTGGCCTCAGCCCAGTGCAGAAGCTTCACAGAGTTCCTGTACCAGAGCCCAACAGCTACAACGGCACCTTCAGCATATTGTAAGAATCTCCCTTCCTCATGGTTCCCTACAGCCTGCCTGTCTCAGCAGCTTTTCCTCAAGAGCCTCCTGAGCCCTCCTCAAGTCCCCACCTTATGTTGACTGTGTGTGTGTGTGTGTGTTTTGGCAGGCAGTTAGACAGAGAAAGAGAGAAAGGTCTTCCTTTTGCCATTGGTTCACCTCCCAAGTGGCCACTTTGCTTGTGAGCTTTCCTGATCCTCCTTCTCTTCTTCTCTCTGTCCCTTCTACGGTCTCATGTGATTGCCCTTACTCCTTTTCCTGATTCTTTATTTATTGACATTTGCCATATTATTACCTCATTGCTTTACTCCCACTCTTCAACACAGCCCTCATCCCAACATATTAGAGATGATACAACAGGTTTAAGGATAGATTCTGGAGCCAGGTTGCCTGGCTTTGAACACAGGTCTCCCAGTGATTAGCTTTGTGACTTTCGACAAGTTATTTAGCTTGGATTCCATCTCTTCATCTATAAAACTGGATTATGGCCGTGATCAGTTCACTAGACCGTTGTGTATTTAGATGAGTGGATGCATACAATACATCACTTCCAAGCATATGTGAATGTAAACTCGTAATAAATACCATTATTGCTGAGCCCCTCAGTTGTAGCCTGACCTTACCTTTGTTCCTCTATACATAGTAGCCATTTTGTGCCATTCCAGGGTGTCATAGGAACCACAGATAGAGCACAGTTATTCTAAAACTTTACCTGAGGTTTACAACATGGCCATTATTTGTAAAATCAAGAAAAAAAAAGGGGGGGGGAGTCTGTTTTAGGCAAAGATTTGTCTGATGGAATGATCAAGATTTAGACTGTCTGGCTACAAGAGATGGACTTAGGAAGCAATGAAAGATATGCAAACAAACTTGAATATTGGCTGAGGGGTTTCAAAGTTCATAATGAGATATGGAGTGTCATTAAAAGCTTGTGAGTAAGAGAAAGATGATTTAAAATGGGGGGTATTTTAATCTACTATTTTCTTTTTAAAGGTTTTTATTTATTTACTCGAGAAGCAGTGCAACAGAGAAAGAGGTCTCATTCGCTTATTCATTCTCTAAATGCATGCAATGGCAGAGAGTGGGGAGGCCAGTGCCGGGAGCACAGAACTCAAACCATGCATGTGTATACAAAGGCTGTTGATTTTTGTGCATTGATTTTATATCCTGCTACTTTGCCAAACTCTTCTATGAGTTCCAATAGTCTCTTAGTAGAGTTCTTTAGATCCCCTAAATAAAGAATCATATCATCTGCAAAGAGGGATAGTTTGAGTTCTTCCTTCCCAATTTGTGTCCCTTTAATTTCTTTTTCTTGTCTAATAGCTCTGGCTAAAACTTCCAGAACTATGTTGAATAGCAGTGGTGAGAGTGGGCATCCCTGTCTGGTACCAGATCTCAGTGGAAATGCTTCCAACTTTTCCCCATTCAATAGGATGTTGGCTGTGGGCTTTTCATAAATTGCTTTGATTGTATTGAGGAATGTTCCTTCCATACCCAGTTTGTTTAGAGTTTTCATCATGAAAGGGTGTTGAATTTTATCAAATGCCTTCTCGGCATCTATTGAGCTAATCATATGGTTTTTCTTCTGCAGTCTGTTAATGTGGTGTATCACATTGATTGTTTTGCACACATTGAACCATCCCTGCATACCAGGGATAAATCCCACTTGGTCTGGGTGGATGATCTTTCTGATGTGTTGGTGCATTCTATTGGCCAGAATTTTATTGAGGGTTTTTGCATCTATGTTCATCAGGGATATTGGTCTGTAATTCTCTTTCAATGCTGCATCTTTTTCTGGCTTAGGGATTAAGGTGATGCTGGCTTCATAGAAAGAATTTGGGAGGATTCCCTCTTTTTTGATTGTTCTGAATAGTTTGAAAAGATTTGGAGTTAGTTCTTCTTTAAATGTCTGGTAGAATTCAGCAGTGAATCCATCTGGTCCTGGGCTTTTCTTTGCTGGGAGGGCCTTTATTACTGTTTCAATTTCTGTCCCAGTTGTGGGTCTGTTTAGGTTTTCGATGTCTTCCCAGTTCAATTTAGGTAGGTTGCATGTGTCCAGGAATCTATCCATTTCTGATAGGTTTCCCTGTTTGCTGGCATACAATTCCTTGTAGTAATTTCTGATGATTCTTTTTATTTCTGTGGTGTCTGTTGTTACGTTTCCTTTTTCATCTCTGACTTTATTGATTTGGGTCCTTTTTTAGTTAGTTGGGCCAATGGGGTGTCAATTTTGTTTATTTTTTCAAAAACCAGCTCCTCGGTTGGCTGATTTTTTTGTCATTTTTTTTTTTTTACTCAATCGTATTGACTTCTTCTCTGATTTTAATTATTTCTCTTCTCCTACTAGATTTGGGTCTGGTTTACTACAGTTTTTCTAGATCCTTGAGGTGAATTGAAAGCTCATTTATTTGGTGCCTTCCATTTTCTTGATATAGGCACCTATTGCTATAAACTTTCCTCTTAACACTGCTTTTGCTGTATCCCATAAGTTTTGGTATGTTGTACTGTTTTCCTCATTTACTTCCAGGAAGTTTTTGATTTCTTCTATGACCCAGTGTTCATTCAGGAGCATGTTGTTCAATCCCCTTGTGTTTGCATATGCTCTAGGGATTCCTGAGTTGCTAATTTCCAACTTAGTTCCCTTATAGTCTGAGAAGCTACATCGTATGATTCTAATTCTTTTGAATTTGCTGAGACTTCCTTTAAGGCCTACTATGTGGTTGATCCTAGAGGAGGTTCCATGCACTGCTGAGAAGAATGTAAATTCTTTAAGTGTAGCATGAAAAGTTCGGTAAATATCTATTAGATCCATTTGGGCTATAGTGTTGTTTAAATCTACTGTCTCCTTGTTGATCTTCTGTCTGGTTGATCTGTCTATTTCTGAGAGTAGAGTATTGAAGTCCCCCAGTACTATTGTATTGGAGTCTAAGTCTCCCTTTAAGTCCCTTAACAAACCTTTTAAATAAACCGGTGCCTGCAATTAGGTGCATATACATTGATAATAGTTACATCTTCCTGTTGAATTGATCCCTTAATCATTATATAGTGCCCCTCTTTGTCTCTCTTAACAGTTTTTGTGTTGAAGTTTATGTTGTCCGATATTAAGATGGCTACGGCTGCTCTTTTTTCATTTCTGTTGGCATGGTATATCTATTTCCAGCCTTTCACTTTCGGTCTGTGTGCATCTTTGTTGGAAAGATGTGTTTCTTGTAAGCAGCAAATAGATGGGTTTTGTTCCTTAACCCAATCAGCCAATCTGTGTCTTTTAACTGGACAGTTGAGGCCATTAACGTTCAATGTGACTATTGATAAGTAGTAACTTTGCCCTGCCATTTCCCAAAGATATTTTCTAATATATGCTTTGAACTTCCTGTGATCTTTTGCTGTGAGGTTTCCTTCCTTTACCTTCTTACATATTGATGACCGTGTTTC